>NW_022990673.1:591124-848624 GCF_902827175.1 Gymnodraco acuticeps
TCGGTATAGCTCTCGCCTCCGGCTAGTCGATTCGCTATATGCCGAGCTCTCTCTAGATCGCGTTGCGCGAGATAGCTCGCTCTCTCTACTCTCTCTCCTCTCTCTCTACTCTCTCTCTCTCTCTCTCTCTCTCTCTCTGCTCTCTCTCCTCTCTCTCCTCTCTCTACTCTCTCTCTCTCTCTCTCTCAGCATGGCTCACTCACATCATCAGGTTTGGCTGCCTGACTCTGCAGAGCCCTCTGGAGGTCCTCCACCTGCTGCTGCAGCTCACTCATCCGCTCTCCACTCAATCTGCAGATAACCGTGAAGAGGAAGGAAATATAAAACAAGAATACGTTTATAAACACCCAAAACGAAAAACAGCCAAAAGTCAATGACTATAAAAGGTAAAACAAAGCTTGCTGCTGATTTATGAAGACTTGTAAAACGCTTAACCTGTTCTCAGTGTCCAGTTCACTGCGTGTCTTATGAGCCTCCTCCAGCTGGGCCTGCAGTGCAGCGATCTTCTCCCCCTCAAGTTCCTCCTGCTGCACTCTCAGCATCTTGTTCTCGTGCTGCAGCCTGATGAACTTCTCTCTGAACAACAATACACACAAGGTCAATCATCACACAGCACACTGAGGAAGGGATAAAGAATTCTGCATGGTTGAAAACGCATCATTTACCTGTACTCTATGGGTATTAATTCAGCTGCCAGGTTTTCATGGCTGGGGCTGGAAGAAGGAAGAATCCCTGCATAGAGAAAGTATGTGTGCTTTAGAATAAAAAAGGGGCAAAGCAGCGTCATTACTGTCAGATTTAACATTGCAGTGAGATACCTGCTTGTGAGAGCTGGACCTGCTGAGCCTGAGTGCATCGCAGCTCCTCGTTGGTCTCCTTCAGAGAGTCCCTCTCTATGATGGTCCTCTAATGGACGGGAATAGAAGTTCAAACCACAGAGTTCGTAACAGCAAAAGAAAATGAAGCCCTCTTGATGATTGTTCCGGACACATTTCCCAAGCTGCCTCACCTCTTTTTCCTTCATCACAGTTTCGTGCTTTTCTTCTAATTTCTTCATCTCGTAGGCCAGGTTGTCTGCTCGCCGCGACTCTTCAGACAACTTCCTGTGTAGCTCTTGGACCTGACAAACAGCAAGTGAAAACATATGTAAACAAATAAAACTATGCAGCAAGGGCAGCGGAAAGCAGCCACGCTTTTCTCAACCCAGTTATCTTACAACAACCTAAGATTTGAACCATCTAGAATTGCTGTCATCTCCCTCCTGATCTCTAATAAACATAATAAGATAAAACAACAGTTTTGTTTTCAGGTTGATTATTATGCATCAAGATAACAAAATAATTAACATGGGAAGTCCAGTTAGCTACAAACATCTTTAAAGCACTGTGGCTCTTGGCTCCCGCACTTTCCTAATATAAACTGCAATCTGTCTCCCTGCTGTTCATTTTAAATCCTGAGTGCTGTATGAGATGTATAGCATATGAAGTTAGGTGGATGTAGGGTGGTGGAGTTTCCCATTAGTTCCCAGCCATGCTTTGCCTCACCTGTCTCTTGTACGTCTCCAGCTGTGCGCGGGCAGCGTTGGCCTTGCGCAGCTCTTCCTCCAAGCTGACCGTGTTTTGCATATAGGTCATGTTATTCTCCTCCAGCAGCTTCATCTGCCTCTTCAGATCTCCAAGATTCTCCAGCTTACGTTTGTATGTGTCCACTGAGGCCTCCAGCATCACCACCCGATCAGAGCAGTTCCTACAACATATTAATCCAAAATAAATGCATTCAATTTAAAAAAGGCTACCAATAAATCGCTGATTACAACTGCTTCCGAAAGAATCATTTTCAATCTTGAATCCCTGTTTTTGACTCGGCAAATGAATACATGCTACAATGTAGTAATATATCTTTAACAGTTAATTGTTTTTTTTTTGGAGTATTACATTGATGTTGCTTTTCTGGTTTCATTTGTTCAAGAGGTCCACAACATTTAAAGCAATTTATCGGATGATTTTTGTTCAAGCCAAGCAAAACATGAGCTAATTTCACTGATTAGCACTCACTCAACCAGGCGAGAAAGGCTAATCAGTGAAATCCTGAGTGGCCTTCTTTCCAGCACACTAGCACAGGACTGATCTGTGTTTGTTTGCCGCTCCTTGAGGAACAATCAGTTTATTACATTGTTTAAAAAAGACTTGATTGACATCCCCCCCAAAGAAACAAACCTCAGAACGTCCAGTTCATCCTTCAGTGCTCGAGACTCTTCTGCCAGGCTGGTGAGGTCGTCATTGCGGTGCTGAACCTCGATCAGCTGCTTCTCCAACTCTTCACAGTGGATCCTGTAGTCATCCTTAGCCGCCTCCAGCCTAAACAGATGCAAATTCACATAAATGTTCAGACTTTACAACCATAACGAGGTTCCTGCAGCACACTTTGGCAGAAGGTGACCCACCTGAAGGTCTCCTCCTGTAGCGTCTCTAACAGTTGCTGCAGCTGGTTGTGTTTCCTTCCTGAGGGGGTGCTGGGGTCATCGAATGTGTCCAGCTGATTGGCTCGGTCTGTTAGGACATCGTTCTCAGCCAATAAGCTGTTCCGTTCCTCTTGAAGAACAGCCACCTGTCCAGGTACAACACTGTTTAGAGCCACTCTCACAAAAGTTATACAATTTTGAAGTGAATTAAATATACAAACAAAACATACATTTAAATCATAATCATAAATCAGAAAGAATATGTTACGGTTTCTTTGGTCAATTATTTCATGCAAAGCTGTAAAGTTACATCTGAGTTACATCAAAAGACAGACCCCCTCCATTACAGGCAACTCTCCTCCTCTCCCAGCTGTAAGCAAACAGTTAACCATGCTGGAAGCAGAGCACAGACAAAGTGCCCTTTAAGCAAACATGTTAATACACGGTTAGTTAGTTTGACTTCTCACCCATCATTTCCCTGACGTGTACCGTTTTAGCACCAGATTATTAGTCCATGTTAACGTGTTGTTGTTTAAACATCCTGCAGACAACATGTCTACAAACTGGAGAAAAACCACCTCATTGGTCAGAGCCTACATTAGACAATACTTTTTTTAACTACAGCTATATATAATTGATCAAATTAATAGTATAATAAAAATATCTTACGGTTTTCTAATATATGAATACATTGTATGCAGCATAACATAATAAGATTATCATATAAAGCACTACTTTTGATGAAATCTTTCACACATATGAAAAAACAAAAACAGCTTTTTTCAATATTAAATGAGAGAAAATGATAACAGAATATCGTGATTATCATTTACAAAAGATTTAATCTAAAAGTTTTAAAATAAAGAATAATGAATAATCACCCATTCTTATTTATATCATCATTGTCTAATCCTATGAACTACTTTAAGTCCCACATAAAACAACCTTCATAAAATGTCCCACTGCTTTTATGAAAAGATGACAAAGTGGTTATTCCATCAGACAGATGTTCTTTGGTAAATTACAGAAAGAAACCAAGAAGACAGACACGGTGTGAGTCGTCATCCTGATGAGCCGTCTGTTAGCGGAGTTAGAGTAAACATTTGCGCAGCTTGTTTAGACGGGTTTAGTTTTTGCTGAAAGGTCGGCCATGTTGGACTTACCTTTCTGCAGCGAGAGAGGAGCAACACTGGTGACAAAACAAATCAATCTGTCGAGAGTCCAGTAAACAGTTGGTCAGTGCCTGTGCTACATGGAGTCTGTACAGTGGTGAGGGGGGGGCTCTAGCAGTGGCTCGCTGCCACAGAGGGGCCAGCAGAGCCCAGACTCTGAGCCCACAGTCCTTCTGCCACAGCAGCTCCAGACAATGGACCAAGCATTACAGCACATTACACAACGCCTGTTTATACAGTACCGCTGGCCTGCATGCATGTAGACATGAAGCTCTGAAAGTCAGTTAAGCCATAGACAAGTACTGAGACCAGAAAATAATTGTGATATATGTTTTCCTTTAGAAACACTAAAGGTGTTTGCAGGGTGTTATCCTACAGGAAATCAAATACCAGGGTCGTAAGTTACGGTAGTCAAAATATAGAAATGTTTTGTTTGTTAGTGATCAATGACTTTATTTTTCACAGAAGGCTTGCACCAGCAGCCTCTGAATGCTAACAAAGTATCACATTAGTACCAGCTTAATAGAATGATTTTAAGAACACCAAATGACTTACTTAAAAGATTTGTGTTCGTTTATAAAATGTGAGATTGTCAGAATTCATCTCCATGAGGCTGTTTGCAGCAGACAGATCTCAGGTAATGAACTTGGAATTGTATATTCATCACAACTATAGTAAAGCTCAAGCTTCATGCAAAGTTTATGTTACGTTCACTCTAATCTTGATTACCATAAATGACCAGGTTTACGTATAATCTTCTTTGTGAATTTAGTGTTGCGCAAAATATGACCAACGCATTTTAGTCATGTACTTAACACAAGGTACATTTCCCATAATGTTTCTCCTCTTAGAAAAGTAAATGTCTAATTTAAAAGAACATTTAATAATCCCTTGTTTCCTTAAAGAGAGGGTGTAAAAGAGTTGTATTCACCTGCATGTCCAGGTCCTGACAGCGCTGGGCTAATGCTTCCTTGTCCGCTAAAAGTTCAGTGAGTTCCTCTAGGGCTTTTTTCAGCTGGAAACATGAAGGAAAGCAGAATATAGAGCCAATTTAGTAAGACAACATAAAATTACTTACCTGGGAAAATGTACACATTACTTGCAAATGAAAGGGATATATGGATATAATCAATGTAATTCTAACAATAATGTTAGAATGCAATGTTAACATGAACTTGAGGGATTCTTATTAAGTACAGTATGTACATGGTACATATTCACTTAGTTAAAATAAATGACACAGTATAACGTACAGACTGTGTAAAGGCAAAAAAAAGACCTCCCAGTTGAGAACCTGCGTGGTAATAAAAATACAAACCTGATGATCCAAGTCCCCGGACAGTTCGGCTCCAAACGGGGCTGTGATCTCTCTGCTCATGAGCTGGAGAGGAAAAAGGTCAGTGGGTTTATGGATCATAGATTCATTTGAATAGCTTCAAAGCCTACATATATTGTACCCAAATACAAACATAGTCAATGCCCTCCTTCAACAAATACTGCTGCTGAAGTTAATTAAAAAACACATCAAATAAATGATTTTAAAAAACAAAAACGTTTTACATCTTTGACATCTGTAATCTGATTGTGGGAGAAACTTGGTATAAAACGAATAGTTCGGATTTTTTTGAAGTGGGGTTGTATGAGGTCCTTCGTCAGTGTAACCAAAGTCATTCAATCGGACAAACAACTAATTGATTGAGGCAGTGGTACACGAGCAACTCTGTGTTCTCTCATTAAAGTGAAATGAATGATTTTGTCAATAGAGTCTGCTGGCTTTGAATTGTAAATTAATTGCATTTATAAAGTGGTTTATCTTCTCTTTGCTTACACCAAAAGCACTTTAACAATGTACACACATTTAAGGTAAAGCAGTGAGAATATTCTAAGATTTGTTTAGGTTGCTAAAATAAGTTTTGACTATTGCTTTCCTCCTGTTATGGGTTTCCTTTAACTGGGAGCATGACTATCTCCATCTTCTGTAGGTATTTCTCTGACTAGGTGAAAGTACCTCACACACCCCTATTGAAACATGAGAAGCAGCCCTTTAAGACAGACTGACCTCCTGGATGGCTGTCATCACAACGTGCTGCACAGACTCCTCCAGGGTCATGATGATCTGAATGTATTCTGTCGACAGAATGATAGAATCAAATACTACACACACACATCGACTACATTGTTTTTTCATTTTCAGCACTTGTGCCCCACTTGCAAATGTAACACTGACGTCATTGATTTCCCAGATAGGCTGCCTGAAGGGCTCTGCCTTTGTCAGAGGCTTGGCAGGGCAATAATTAAACAGTGTTCCTCTGACAGGCCCTGATTTAACAGATTTTGATGGAACTATTCCCTTCCTTTGTTCTCTGTTCACCAAATGTTTGCTGTAAATATGTCTGCGTCTAATTTTAACAGAGAAGCAGCCACACACCTTGTTTACGCTCACATCTGACAGCACAGCCCAATACGAGCTGCAGCAGCCTCCCCAGCTCTTTGGGGTCTGAGTGCTCTGCCACCAGAGCCACGTCTGGCACCAGGAACTCTGCGATCTCCTGGCCTAAGACCTGACGGCACAGAGTCAGAAAACAGTGAGCAAAACTGCATGGATTCTATCAGCTTAAACCTGCAAACAGCTGTGTGAGTAGTTATGCTACAACTGGGAGAATGAATGGATAACATAAATCAGTTGTGTGTTGAAAAAGCGGAGTGGATAAAGAAATGGCTGAGCTTCAGTACTCCATTGTGGATGTTCTGAGTGCCAGGCTTAAACAACTTGAAGCTTGCTTTGATCTCAATTGCACAACGGGCTCATGGGGTTTAGCGCTACGTAAACAGTGTGTAGTACAAATCCCACAAGAAGTGAATGAACACACAAGAGTCTGATTCTCCCAATCATCTAATGTGCAAACACTAAGGGATATTGTGCATGTGCTAGTGTGTTCATTTTGTTAACTCAATATGTTCTTCAACTATGTTTTTAACCTTTAGAATTCATACAAAAAATATATAATCTCTTTTTTATTTAGTTGACAAATAGAGGAGAAGGAATATTCTCGAATATTTTATCCCCCAAAGAAATAAGGTCTACAGCTACTTATTCAACTTAATGTTAACAGTGACAGCAGGGCTTGAGAGGAAAAACGAAGGTGATATTTTAACTAGAGTAGATTTACTGATGACCAAAACTTGACTTGACTGAAAAACTAAACAGGAATAAAAACAATAAAATATAAGACTTTCATTTGACAAATAACTAAGGAAAATACTAAATAAAAAAAATAAATAGCTGATGAAATTCAAACTTTTTCAAATATAATATTGAAATATTGTGTACATGAACACAACCTACCTCATTATAATAATCAACGATCATCTGAAGAATCTTCTTCAGGTTGTTCATCTGAGAACGCACACAATATCGTAAACTTAGTTTAGTCACACTCACAACACAGATTCACTTCAAACAGAAGTAATGCTCATGCCATCCCAAAACCATGATTTTTGATATATGTGCAAGAAAATATGCATTTTTGAAAGCAGATGTTTTGATTTGTCAGCAGTTTCCTTATCTGGCATGCCAACATGTCTAAGGGCAGTGATACAGTCACAGCCAAACAGATGGGAGAGAGAATGGCATGCATTTAATTTCCAAACTACATTAGATATAGCTGACCAATTTGGACAAACATACATGAAAACATTTCCCCAGAGCAGTCAGAGAGCAGGGTCAGAGTGCTAAGCCGGGAGCAGCACCAGCGCAGGAAGGCAGTGTCAAGGACAGTTAAGCAGGGTTGAAGCAAACAGAGGATTTAGCACACGGGGTTCAAGCAAAACATGAAGAGAAAAGTGAGAGAGAGCAGAGGATGGGGAAGACACCACTCCTTTACCTTCAGTCTCCAGTTGTCCTCAACATCTGGTTTGATACGAAGGAGCCATCCGTCAGTGAACCATGATGGGTCTCTGCAGCACACAGGAGGGGGACAGTTCACAGGTCAGCCGTTCAAGGTCAAATGATTCTGGATGATACTCAATATCTGCTTTCTATCTACTTTCTTTCACTCAAGCAAAGTACTTCCTGTATTCTCAAAATATTCATACAGGAATGTTGTTTCATTCAGCTGTGTGTTACACATGTAGCTGGAGAGTAACAGACAGTAAGGCATATGTCCCGTAGCTTTGGCTACAATAGAACTTTATGTTTAACAGAGGTGGTGAACTTAAAAACAATCTGTTGTTGTTGATTTTCATTGTCTCACAATAAAATCTGATGTTGGCTGTTTACAGTGTTGGGACTAACGCGTTACTGTAACAAAAACGTAAGTAACAAAAACGTAAGTAACAAAAACGTAAGTAACAAAAACGTAAGTAACAAAAACGTTACTTTTCACAGTAACGCATTACTTTTGGTGTAAGTAACTAGTAAAGTAACTGAGTTACTTTTGAAATGAAGTAACTAGTAATGGTAATTAGTTACTGGTTTTCAGTAACTAGCACAACACTGGCTGTTTATGATTGACATTAACTGTGTGTGTGTGCATGTGGTGACTTACATTTGATGCAGTGCTTGTGATATGGCCACTCCTGTGGTCAGCTCCCCCACTGCTGTGCAGGGTGCAGGAGTGTTGAAGGTCTGCAGCTGAGAAGCATAAAACACAGCATCACAGGAAGAACGGGCAAACAATCCATGGAGAGAACAGCGAATACAACATTGCTATGGAGGCAGTGACATGCTGCTGCCCACTGCATTATTTCCAAGCCATCACTGGAGCGTGTCTTCACAAAACTGCAGATGTGTAGAGATAGTGTACTACCTACATTCAAACCCTGAAGAGGAGAGAACGAATAAAGGAGAGAGGAGATAGTGCCAGTCAGGTTAGGACAAAGGCTTCCCCTCTTAAGTGAAGATGTAAATAATTAAGGTAGCAGACATGGTGTGAGGCATGGGTGTCAAACTCAAGGCCCGGGGGCCAAATCCGGCCCGCGACCTAATCTTATGTGGCCCGCAAGAGCTTGCAAAGAATATAATATACAATACAATTGGTGTAATTGTTGAATATTTACTTTCAATTATTTGCCCTAGACTTCTGCTTTCAGACGTAGTTATTTAGGAAGATATGACCAGAACTGATAATAATCCAATGCAGGGCCAACAATGTAATATAATACATTATTGAATATATATTATATATTTACATATGTATATTTATATATAATTAAAATTACAACCGGCCCTTTAAGTGCAACCATAATGCTGATGTGGCCTGGGATGTGTATGACATAAAGTACATTTTTATTGGACACAAATGTGCTTTTCCACATGACACCCAGTAGACTAACTTAACACTTAAAGGTCCCTCTAATGTCCTTAAATCAGAAGAATCAGAAACGGGTTTATTGCCAGGTAGGTTCGAACATACTAGGAATTTGACTTGATGTCATGGTGCATACATCAAATATAAAAAATAAGAAATCTAATACAAAACACAAAATATTTTACACCGTAATAAAATAAAATACAGTTAAATAGCAATACAAATTAAATAAAGCAGTAATTTACATGGAAATAGAATGCTATGAATGAATTTTAGAATATAAACTATGAAATGTGAAATAAGAATATGTGCATCTAGGAGTATGAACATTGTGTGCGTTCATATAATGCACGTAGTCTATGATGTGGGGGGGGGGGGGGGGGGTAGTTTTGAGGGCTTTAAAGGAGGCATTTTGAGTGTCTGTGTTTTGGAAACACAAATGTTAAGGTTTAACCAAAGTAGACATAAAAAAAACTCACATCCTTGCCAAAAGTCATGCCTCTTAAGCAAAGCCAAAATGGTAAACACTTTTACAATTAAATAGCCTAATATTTCCCTGTGAGGAACAGTATAGGGTTTAATCTGACCTCCTACTTAAATTGTAAGATTTGTCCACTGTTTGTCAACAAGGTAACTGAAGTGGATTAGACATAGCCACGGGATTTAGATGTCAGATACTGCTGGCATGATATCTAACAAGACAACCAACACACTGTGGGTTCCACCATGAAGAGGGACAGGTGCAGCACGCTAGCTACACAAACGAAGGACACTTAACTACTGCTAGTATTAGCTTCATGTAATCACTTACACAAGGTCAACAAAACAGCAACATTGAACAAATATCTCTCAGTCAATTGGATTAACTCGAAATACGGCGAGGATCGACTAAACTAAAAGGACAGTGTTGTCTTTGTCCCTTTAACTTTAGATTTATTAGCCTGCAGTACCAGCTCTTGTCGTTACTATGCCGGTGGGCTGACACTGTTGCCACGGAGACTTTAATTAAATAACGGCTGCAACTGAAGCTGATTTCAGTAATAACGATTTTGCTTAGCGACAATAAACGACTATCTGCTCGTTTGTAATTTGTCTCTTTTTCTCTCGGTTTGTAAAGAGTGTTTTCGCTGACACCCCCACCACCTACAAACAGGTAGGTCCGCTCCCATGGTTTCCTTGTATCAGCTGGCACATTCACATAACGCTATTAGCTGAACATGTCATTTTATACAACTCACCCATATTGCGAGGCTCTCGGTCAGTGCCATTTTATACTCGTCCGATTGTTCCATTTTAGCTTAAAAGCTCAAGTATTTTCCTCCACCTGTCAGCAAAGCTCTTCCGCTCCTTTCCTCTGCATTTGACCTCACCTGCTGCCAAGAGGTAGCGCTCTTACGCTAAACACGTAAACTTGACAGCCACTATGGAAGTGCTGTCCGTAAAATAACGTAAGACGTACGCGAATGGCGCCGCTTAGTTCTTCGGCGTTTACTTATGTGCAGGCTCTTACTTGAGATCAAGGGAGGGAAATACAAGACGTAACCAATCAGCGTTGAGATTTGGGGAGATTGACAGCAGCTAAACCTCGCTATAGCCAATCAGTGAGTTGGATCTGTGATTAAACACGCCTCCATTTTCTGGCCAAAATCAAATCATTTTTGATCCGTGTAATTATGAAATGGCTAACCCTCATAATTGATGGATTATAGATGTAGAGAGTTTGAGGGATCAAACACACGGTAATAGAATTCAGTTCAATGTTTTTTATTTTTCTATTAATATCTAGTATTAGTTTTTGTTTTTCTATTGCCAATCCTCAAACTGCCACTGTACCTCTACTAAACGCTATATAGCCTACTGTATATTTATACATTAGCTACAATCAAATTTTAAATTAAATCATTAACTGAATACATTATATATAGCGTATATATAGCGTATTACTTTAATTATATTTTATCTGAGTATATTTCATATTTCTTTCACTTGTGTCATTTACCTTTTTTATTTATATATTTAGTCAGTAGTACACTACTACATGAACAAACACAATTATGTTGTCCCTAGTCCCAGTGCAAAACATAAGAAAGAATGAGTCATCATGATAAAAACAACAAGATACCAAAACAGGTACAAAACAAGATGCAAGCCACGGTTTGAAGGACTACATGACCTCACCCATATTGCCAACATAAATAATAATCCTGCACAGACAGTTTTGCAGGTATAGCATAGAGGTGGATATTGAATACAAAATGTTAATCCCTTTCAACCCTCGTTTTATTGTCCACATTAACTCGAAATAGAAAGTGTTTTTCTTTAATCAACCTCCTTTCAGACAGCCACTTAAAGCTTGGCAGCATGCCAACTGTTGTATGAATATTAATTCATTCTCCATGAATATAATAAACCTGCTCACTCATTTATATATCTCATGAGCGTGTCTATGATTATAATTTAAGGGCTACATTGTGTACATAATAACTCACTCATGTCCTGTCTGCTGCTCTCTGAGCCACACAATGAACGTTTCCAACAAAGCTTGAGGAAGATGAGACTCATAGACTTATCACACATTTTAAAGATTTTTTTACATTAGGGGATGTAACACTTTGGGATAAATTCGTTGATATGTCACACTCCTAAAATCAGTGTGACCTGAGACTGGACTTTACCCCTGCGGCCTGCAGGAGCGTCCTCTGTCCAGATTTTACTGTCAGTAGGTGAACTTGTTTGTTTTATCTCCTGGGCTCTGCTACTACCAGACCCTGACTCTCACAGACTGATGGCTGCTATTTTTAGATGACCTGAACCACATTGACACTTCCACCCTCCCTTCTTTAGCTCCTGGAGTGAGGTGAAGAGCCTGTGTAAATATTTGTCTGGATATTTCTGCAATGGCTGTCATGCTGAATTATGTGAAGGTTATTTCACATTTTCACTCCCCGTCAGATATCTTTCTTATCTTGAAGTCAAAGCAAATGTATTATAGTCCTTTTAATTACTGCTTTATTGCTCAGTCATTTTGATTCACCTTTACTTTACTGATATTAAAATAATGTGAATAGTTCAGCTTCTGAAAACAGAAATCTACCTTTATACCACAGTGGGTTTAAGAACGTTCCGCTTGTTGCTGGGTTGATTATCAACTGCTGAGTGTCTCTACAACCCTCAGTGGAGTACGGTGTAAATGTCAGGGACATTTAAATGCATTTCACAACCAAAAGTTTATTGTAAGAGAGGAATTATGTGAAGCAGGTTGTTGTCAGAGTAAACTTTGGGTCAATGATTAGCAAAGTCAGATCTAACCTACTTCAACAAAGCCTGGCTTTGATCTAGTGTCATGTGACCCCAAATAGTTTGCTTCTGACCAGACTGGAGGTGGGAGCTTTTCTTTTTGAATATCTAAGGAATTAATACTTTAAAACTAAAAGTTAGACAGGCTATTCTAACATTTCACAAGTGTTCTTCTGGGAATAGAACAACTTCACAAACCACTGCTGTATTCATTTGACTGCATTACTGCTCTTGTAAAGCAGGAAGACTCAGACAGCCGCTCATTGGAGGGTGTAGTTAATCATTAACAGGCAGCTTTATTTTCTGCAGTGATGCTGCCAGACAGCACTTCACTTCCTTCCAGGAGACAGTGACTAACTGTCAGCTGCTATGTCTGGCTCAACCATGCACCCCTACCACAGCTCTCAATCCAGGTGAGTCCCATCTACAATTATGATTGTGATTGTTATCGCAGAACACAAGTGGAGATGTAATTCACAAGATGTACTTCAATGATAATTCAGATTTTAGTTTTAGGCAAACTTTAAGTTCAGTTCATCTGATGTGTAATTTACTAGACTAAAAACAGCATGTGCATCATTCAAGAGTTTTTAAATAATTGTTTAAGGGCTCCACAAAATATAAAACTAGACATGTTTTAGACCTGAGCAAACTATGTAAAAGGTCTTCTTGCTTTACAAAAATAATGACAGTATTGATTCTGTTTATCTGACTCCATTTCATAAAATAATTACTGTAATCACTGTTCATTGATCAATGATAAAAGCCAGATTGTGATGCCGAAGATGTTTATGATGCCTGGTGAAATTAAAGATAGAATTGTTGCTTAGTTTAATTTGACAATTTACATTACAATGCTCATTTTGACTTTCCATCTTAAACAACAATGCTGATACAACATAGTATCTTATCTGAAAACTGCTGCAGTCAGAGCATAAGCATGATCTGTCATCCAAAAGAGCTGTGTGCAGTCATACTTCACAAATAAATCTCAAATCATTAGTTTTGAGCCTTCTCACTAGCAGATATGCAATATTTCAGGCGTCTTTATCACTGTCGCCATGTTGTGTCACGTTGCAGTCTGGACCGTCTCTCCTCTGAAGGTCCGGCGGGTAACGGCCACCTCCGGTCATCCAGATCTCTGTTGAGCACACCAGAGCAGCCAGCGTTACAGTTAATGTGTCACCATAAGGTGAGAACTTCACTCACATACACACTGTGAGCACACACACATGAAGCTGATGATACTGTATGCAAGTTCTTCAATCTTGAACTGTTGGTACATTCAGTTTTTGTATTAATGTTTTTAACAAATATTGACCACGGCCCGGGAAAAGCACACAGGCAATAAAGAATATATTACTGTAAGGCACTCCTGTATGATTATTATTATTATTGCTTTATTTATTAGGGTCAGATATGGAGAGAGATGCTGCCAACAAATGATTATAATCTAACGGTTTATAGCCCAAGATTTGTCATTCACTATAATTCTCTAAACATGTATTTTGTAGCTATAATAATTTTCTTTATGTAATCTATAAGAATACTTAAAGGAATGGTATGCTCATGACACTCATTTTTAAATAATTATCATCCGATAAAAAAGACCAGTCTCTGCCAGTCTTTTTTTTTTTTTTTTTTTAATCCGATGACATTATCAGTGATTTTAAACTGATTAATTACCGAAATAACAACACTGTGGGCGGCGCCATTTTACCGGACGTGACGTAAACCATGCGTTTGGTTTCGAGGACACGTTGATGTTCATGTTATTTACTGTGGTTACTCTCTTCAAATATGCCTCATTGTATCGCGAAACATTGCCACAATTCTGATCGGAACAATCCACGGAATGCTCGGTTCCATCTGTTGCCAAAAGGTAAGCGTAGGAAGTACGTTCGGAGGCAGTGGCTAGCGAAATGTGGCCGGCCCGAACCGAAAGTTCCACAGGCGCATGTATGCAGCGAACATTTCAAGTTTCCGGACGACTACTCTGAGAGTATGATAAAACATAACATGGGATTTATTGAACAACCATTACTTAATGGAGATGCAGTACCATCGGTCTTTCTGGTGTCATCACCGACCAGGACACCAGTTCGGCCAGTTGAGAAATCGCCTTCTGCAAGTGTGAAGCGACGGAGGACCAGAAGTAGTGCTCGGAGTAAGAATAAGGTATGTTATAGCCAGGGCTGCACATAACTGGTGCGCATGCGCACCTCCGCTAAAAAAAAGAGCACCGGGTCATTTGAAAAAAGGCGCATTTGCGCACCAACATTGAGAGGGAGAGGGAGAAGAGGGGGAGAGAGAAGGTAGGAGAGAGAGGAGAGAGAAGAGAGAAAGATATTTGCGAGTTGCATATGAACTCAGGGCCGGCCCGTAGCACTGGCGTAATAGATGTTCGCCTAGGGCGCCAGATCTGTGGAGGCGCTGCGCTGGCAGTTTTGGGAGGGAAAAACATTTTTTTGACCGTTGGTGCTCATCCTAATTTTCGGCCTTGATGTAACGATATTCACAATTAAATGTACACCCTTTTCACCCCGGTTACACGTTTCATTTGCCCTGTACGATGAAAATCGTAAGTGATGAAAATGGGGGATGTTGGCTTATCTGGCAACCGCAGCTCACAGCCAAAATGCGAGTGAGTGAGGGAGAGAGGGAGGGTGCACCGGTACCGGCGCTGTTATTAGAATCTGGTGCCGTGCTAGCTGCTCTAACGGATATAAGAAGAAGATGTTTCTAGAATAATGTGGAGAGAGAGTCCTCCCAGTCAGACTGAGAGGCTGATAATACAGCTCAGTGAGGTAAAGTAATCTTGAGTGTTTAGATAGTTAACTTTAGTCTAAGTTCAAACGATTTGGTCACAATTTATGTAAACACATATTTCCAAGGCACTCCTTTATAATTATTGGGATAAACAGGTTTGAAATCATTCCAATGTATACTATAGGACAGTAACCAAAAATATCCTTTAAAACTGGAGAGATACATTTTTTTTTTTTAAGGTAAAATAAGATATGAATGAACAACACAAATAAAATAAGTTACATCCATTTGTTATTGGCTATGGTAGGTTATTGGTTATGTTCACATACTTATTTGATTACATCCACTTTTCTAAGATGACAACAGAGACTTTCGACCCAAACCCAGCTGTTGACTTGTGGATGCAAGCAGCTAATCGCAGACTCAACCAGAGAGAAAGTAGTAGGCCTACATCATCAGCTACCATGTCTGACAGAGAGGAGAACAGTCAGGAGGGGAGTGATGACAGCTTGTAGGATTACTGGTCGTGCTAATGTTGTCTTGTGTTCACCTCTGCATGTGTGTTCAGTGCCGTGTGTCTGACAAATAAAGACCCCCTCAAAAGTTACGGTTTATTTCATTTTAAGGATGAGCACCAAGCAACATCTCCAGGTGCTCCTTTGAGAACCAGGACAAAAAAAGTTATGTGCACCCCTGGTTATAGCGCATTTCCATTGCAGCGGGTAGCCCCGTTTAAACGTCCTTTATCGTCCAGGCCAGGCCAGTTTTTGGTGGCCTTTCCATATAGCGTAGTACCGGCTAGTGGGTATTTTCCCCCAGTTTTTCCGGCCCCATAAAATCGTGGTTCTAGGGCCAGGGACAACGAGGCTGGCTGAGTATGCTAAACTAGAGAGGGAATCGCTAGCAAGGGTGGTACTACATGCATACATATCTAGTAATCAAAATCATTGTATCTACTAAGTAGTACTAAGTAGGCTCGAACCTGTATGGCTGAATTCCCCCATCCAATCTCTTCATATTGCTCAAAACTTCTTCCTCGGCTGACGAGTCCGAACTCAAATACTCCATGTTTTCGTGTGTTTACAAAGTGAACGCATGGATGACGTCACGACCATCACGTGACTACTGAAAATGGGCAAAATGGCAGCGGCCTGACGGAATATACAGGTTTTGATAAAAAAAGAGCTATAAAATCATTATTTACCGGGGAATATCGCTGATTTCTTCAGGGTATGGTTTAAACATAATGTTTCACTAAATACTGAAGTTTTGATTAATTATCTAATGAGTGGAGCATTCCTTTAATTTGGCCATAAAGTCTTTTAGCTTTCTCAACTCTTTTGTTGCTTCAAGTTTTCTACTTCCTTGTTTTTTTAAATTGTTCCTACTTCTATTTTCCTGTTTTCCACCTGTCATGTCTTAACATATTTCTGCCTTCTTCTCTTGTCTTCTCATCTCTTTAGGAATCTACACAGTCATGCCCATCCATTAGCAGAGACTCACATTGTCCAGTGTGTTTGCAGACGGCCAGTTTCCCAGTCCAGACAAACTGCGGCCATTTGTTCTGCGGTACGAGATTCAATGCACACTTAAACACACACATTGACACACAGGTATTAGAGCAGCCAAGTTTATTCATTTGTGTATTTGTTGCTTACCCGTTACACCATGCGTTGTATCTCTGTTGATTCATTGGCTGATCAGTGTGGCATCAGTGAGTCTCAGATCTTGAGGCCTGTCTGTTTGAATTACAATAATAAAGTGTTGCCACGCTTTTCCAATGCTGCCTCTCACCTGACAGCTTTACTCAAATCACTCTTAAGGGGTAAGGTTATATAAGATGGAGTGTGGCATGTCATCCCAAACAAACACGTTCACTTAGCTGTTAACATATGTGCATCAGTGAACATCAAATGCAGATCTCTAAATTCAAAATGTTGATTTTGTAGCATCAAAGTATAGTATTGAGAAGGGTGCACTTATAAGTACATTCTTACCAAATACAGGCGATTCTGGGCAGTCTTATGTACAGTTTATACACATTGTATGAACAAGGGTACAATACATGTGTTATAGTTTAAAACTTAAAAGATAGAGATATGTGTGTGTGTGACTTAATTGCAACTCAAACACACAAATTTAAAAAAAAGCATTCGATTTCTAAGATAAAGAAATCTTTACTGAGAGATGGCTGTCACAGTCTTAACAACCTTTGATAGATTATAAAGATGTTTTTATTCCAGCACCTTTACCATAACATACTGTGGACACCTAACACAGGTGTGACCTACTTACCTGTGTCTCAACCCAGCCTTTTATACATAATCTTTTTTAACCCTTTAATCGCCCAATCACTTCGCCTGTTATCATTTACAGTGACACAATGTAACTTCATTGCATGAGTGTCATGCCTGCATCCGAGTGTCATCACAGTTTCACCAGAATAATCCAACATAGAATACATGTTTAATAAGTGAATGAGTATTTGTTTATGTGACTCTGCAGCTCCCTGTCTGATCGCTTATTGGAGACATGGGTCCTGGTTGGATGCAATAAGCTGCCCTCTCTGCAGACAGAAGGTACATGATGCATATTCAGAATACAAGAGTGAAGATTGAATACAACGGACATTGACGTGAAAATAAAATAAAATGTTGTTTTGATTTCCCAGGTCAGCGTGCTTTGTAATCTGTTTAACGAGAGTCGATCAGACAGTCAGTCAAAGGAAGTTCTTGGGGAAATCACAGATTACAACAAACGCTATTCCGGAGCCCCAAGAAGGGTCAGTATTTTTAACTTGTTTCTAACATTTTCTTAAAGCATTTTCACAGCTTGTTTGCCTATTCTAAACCCTTTGTGTGTGTCTGTACCGGGCGGTGCACTTTTTTCTCTTACATGCTTTAATTTAACATTAGATTAGTCTCATGAGAAAGTTTATATTTCTTCCAACGTTTCCTCTTATAATGGCTTGGTAACAGGAGTACCATTATGCAACCTCAGGGATTTATTGCCTACACAAAGGAGGCTAATAAACTGGCATTGCCACGCCTTGTTGCCCTACCTCGTATCAGCGTGTTTGTTCCTTTCTTATTAAAATACAAGCACAAAGGGTTTCCCACATGGATATCATTTAGTTTTATATTAAAAAACAACCAACAAAGCTATGTGGTTATATGCTAATAGAGGGTGTACTATTACACTGTATGAACATCACTATTTACAGGAACTTATAAAAGAAAGCTGAGTGACAGTAGAAATATATCCATCACAATTAGATTCTCATTAGTTCCTTTTTAACCCATTTCCGCTGCTAAGATGTTGATTTCCTTTGATGGAAGTGGTTAAGCAAAAATCTGAAGACATTTTCAAAATAGGTCAAGCCTTTTGGCTGAAAAGTATATTTTTCTTCTCATACTAAATTAGTTATTGGGTTCATGTGATTACTGTTTCTTCTATATATTTCATTGTATTTTGAGAAACATTCTATATGTGCCCAAATAATAAATATAGTAAGATAATAAAAAGACTCACAATAAAGTGAAGACCACAATCAAGTATTTGATATCTATGAAGGCACAATAAGAACAGAAATACATATATTTTTCATGTAATCCAAAAGGTTTGTGGTTGTAACGTTAGATACTTGCTCTAAGTATGTCTGTACCAGATTACAATACTTTAAACCAATCAGAACAAATGTTGTGGCATTTTTCCTTATACTGAATATAGTCTTACCTTAAAACTATGTACAACTTTATATCATTTTGCATGTTTATGTCTTACATGTTTTCCCATCTGCTCACTGACCCCTGCAGGTCACAGACTACCTGTGTGACGCGCCTCTTCTCCTGCAACTGCTGACCAGAAGCCTGGGCACCATGGGAGGACTGGTGTGGTTGTTTTTCTTCAGGGTGGCCCTGTGCTGTGTGGGGACCGTGGTGTCCATCTCCTACCCTCCTCTGGACCCCGTCTCCTCCTCATCATCAGCCAATCCCCTGGGAACAGACCCCTCCCTGTGTGGACTGCTGGGGGTCCTCGATGACCTGGTGGTGGTCATCCTGCTGCTGATCTGCGTTATCAACATCAACCAGCACATGGCGCCAGAGAGAGGAGGACAGTCTGCTACAAGCTCACAAGGAGTAATGTAGACAGATGCTGCTGGAGGTTCAGTGGGAGCCGTTTGACTTTCATTGGATTTCTTCCTTCTTTATCTATCTGACGCAAGAATATTGACAACAGCACGGCGCGCAGCAGTCGTGGACTCGGCTGATTGTAAAGTGTTTACAGAGCCTGTTCAAGAGCAATGTCTGTAATGATCGAGGCCTTGACCCGGGCTGAGATAATTAATCAATATTAAATAGGCAAAATATTCTGTTTAAAATCGCAGTTTTATCTTTTATTTTATTTAGCTTTAGTCATTGTCATTCATCTAAATGTGCAGCAATGTTGGCTCTTTGTTTAAGAATCAGGCTAAAGATGCACTTTAATGCCGTAAATATTACGATATGTAAATACATAATATTGTGAGTTTTTTGTGTAAATAAAGAATATTTATGTGTTTTTTTTAAACAAATTAAACACTACACGTGCTTATTCTGCTTTTTAATTATTTATTTTCAAATGATTCTATTTTTAAAGTTTCAGTAGAGCAACACTGATAATGTCAGCAGACATGACATTTTGCACAATTTACAGTGATCTCAAGAAAGAAACATTTGGAACGTAAAAGTCATAAAGTATTGCAGCAGGTTTCAGTAATATTGCAAACACAAAAAGGACAGGTGTCTTACACAGTTTCAGTTGACCTACAAACCCTGGAGACTGTAATACTACTTCGGCGGGGGCCGTTGTACACAGTATTATCACGCTGTGTTGCTGCACCAGGCGGCAGCGTTCTTGAACATGCGCAGCCATGGTGAAGGTGTGAGGGAGGGCCTGAAGTCCCTGGGGGCCCAGGGCCACTGCCACCCCAGGGTGCAGCGCTCCGGGTGGGGCATCATGGCTAGGTGCCTCCCGTCCCTGGAGCAGAGCCCTGCGACGCCCCGCGGGGAGCCGTTCGGGTTCAGAGGGTACTCTTCAGTGGGCTGACCCAGGTCGTCAAGGTAACGTACGGGGGCGAGGCCACTAGAAATGATCTGTTCCTCGGCCAGAGAGCTGCGGAATTGCATCAGACCTGCGGGGGAAGAATCAATACCACACACAGCTGCTGATTACAGAACAAACTGACCTGTGACTCATGAGTCAGCTGAACCAGTTGCACAAGTTTAAAGTTATTTTCAAACTGTTTTTGTTCTTGTATGAGTCGTCACCTGAACATCTGAACTAACTGTTTTTGTCCTTGTATGAGCCTTTTCACACCTGAATGTCTGAACTAAGGTTTGCAGGTTGTCATATTGTATAGATTTATTTTATTAAATGTATTTGTTTTAGGCATCACGTACAAATCTCAAATAAGATTTTTACCAGATTTAGCTACTAGCTAAACTCCATCTGTAAACCCTGAGAAGGGGACATGCTAGTTTTAGTTTTACATTACAATTAGGCCACAATGAGTGCCACAAAGAACTTGACATGATGAACCTGCCTTTCCTGTCATCATCATGTGTGAACTGCTCTCATTATAGTTGCAATTAATTGGTTGTAGACTGGTGTAAATCTGATGTCGCCTTGCGGCAAATTATGCGGGTAGTCTTCTATTACAGTTGAATGAATGCAGCGTATTTATAGTAGTCGCTATAATGATATTATTGAGACATTACTACCAGCAGTAACCTTGTATTCTGCTGCTGCAGTTTCTTGATTAAGCTGGCGTTTATCCGCTGTCCTCTCAGAAAATAATGTAAAAGTCTGAACCGTGGTACAGAGGTGCTTTGTCACCCGTCATTTCGGTTTGTATTTTAAAGGCCAAACAAGTAAAGAGGCTTTGAATTCAACGCAGACTTCCTGTTCTGAACAACCTTGTGAGTCTGTTATTGTTATTATCATGACTAAAAACAGGGCTACTCGCACCAGCTTCATTTACTTTTGTCTCAAGTTAAGAAAAAAAACACATCATTGACTCCAATATACTGTACCTTCTCCATGAGCAACCCAGACTCCCAGAGCCGAGCCCTCCATGCCTCTGAGCCAGATGGATGGGGACTCCTGGATCCCAACGCTGACAAAGCGAGACTCAAACCGGCCAGACTTATTATGGGTCAGCGCCACTTCACTCCCTGGAGGAAAATTTGAAATAATTAGAAAGAGATTTGATCACAGCAACCTCTGCAAAAGGTCTCCTCTGTGACAGTTTTCATATCTTCACATATTGCCATTGCATCCTCTCAGTTTACTACTATAGTATATTGTTTTCTATTAAAGGCCTTGTTTTCTGAGCCTTTTCCTCTTACCTGCTCCACCCTGGTCCTCTCCCACCCAGCCCAGCAGGGCGAGCAGCTGGCAGCCATTACACACTCCCAGACTCAGTGTGTCGTCGCGGCGCCGGAAGCGATCAAACTCGGCCTTTGCCTTGGGGTTATATGCAACGGTAGCAGCCCAGCCTGTCATGGCGGATGAAAGGTGTCACACAAGAATAATGTGTATATGAAAGCAGTGAAAGATCTACAAATGAGTGTTTATTTGCCTTTAGCTGATCCCAGGACGTCTGCATAACTGAATCCACCGACAAACACGACTGCTTTGAACGACTCCAGAGTTATGGAGCCAGAGCACAAGTCCTGCATGTTGACATCCCACACCTCCAAGAAAATATAGAGTAGAGTCACCAGCTATGGAGCTAAGGTATACAGTTCATTGAGTAAATAAAGCTGTTAACAGTTACCTCGAAGCCCGCCATATACAGAGAAGCAGACATCTCTCGGTCTCCATTACTGCCCTCTTCTCTGACCACAGCGACACGAGGCTGACCTCCAGCTGAGAGACACGCACAAATCAGAGATACTTTTTTTGAATTAGAACTACTCAATCATAACATTTTTAATATCACTGCACTGAAAACTGTTGTCTTTTCAAAGCAGGGGAGAAAAACTGCCTTTTTCTGGCGCGAGATTAGACACCACAAATCTGCTATACTACAAAATGCAAAAAGGTGTGCCAGGGGGCGAGAGGCTTAATCTGCCTTTTGTGAAACCAAAAGTCCCGGACTCCAATTTAATGTGGTTTATTTTTCTGGCAATTTGTGAAGGCCATTATTGTTTCTAACATTTTATAGACCAAATGATTATTGTTTAATGAAATTATACTGAAGAATGACTTGATAATAAAAAAGCACTTTGTTGTAGTTGCATACAGTCAATTATTGTTAATGCCACCAATCATGTTTGGTCTTACTGAGCTTGCTGATGCTGGGCATCACAGAGGGGTCAAAGGTCAGTTTGAAGTATGGCTGTGTCCTCTTGGCCAGCCCTGCCTCTTCCTGTTTAACACAGATCTCATTGGCCTGGAGGCGCTCCAGCTGGAAACTGGTGTCCTCCCATAATGCTCTGAGGTGAGGCAGCGGCTCTCTCAGTACCTCCTGTCCATCCACACGAACACTGACCTGTGAGATAAGTGAGGGAAAACATTTGTCAGTATCTCAGAGGAGATGAAAATCATTGAGATTCATAGTGAGGTTAATGTCTCACCATCGCCTCGGGCCCAAAGCCGCAGGTTCTGCCGACTCGATGGCACTGCACCCCTGAACCACTGTATCTCTGACACACTGTTTCCACATTGAGCTGTGAAACCTCCAGAACCAAGCCAAGCTCCTCGCTGAACAGCAGCTCCATGACTGTGAAGACAGACGTGCCAAAAGACACTGCATGAGTTTATGATTACAACTACACAGTTTGTGTTCCGTATGTGTGAATTATATGGAAACCAAACAAAGAGACACATCGGCTCACTAACCTCCAGTTCCCTGTGATGACAGCTCGACATCAATCCCACGGTTCCCTGCAAACGCCATCTCTAGCAAACAGGAAATAAGGCCTCCATCGCTGATGTCATGTCCCGCACTCAGCAGACGATCTGAACAGAAAAAACTTCTAATGTCAGCCTCTTCTTATCCACAGTTTAACAAAATTCTTCCTTTAGCTAATCTATCTAACTCTATCTAATTTTAAGTGATTGCCTGACTAGAAAACAAAGGGCAACTTCAATTTCCTCTCATCATTAGCAAATAAATTGTGAAAAATAAATGTGAAAGGATTAGAGCTACCAGGTCACGCTGCTTTTATTAACTGAAAATACACAGTAACCCCTCGGCGGCTGTGTATCACAGAACAGTCGCTTGATAAAAAAGCTAAAGAAAAGTTGGCTCACAGACTGGATCTCAGCGCTAAACTTTCCCCCCTGTGGCAGGTGGCTCTCTGCTCACCCTGTATGAGCGCCTGTGTGGTATTGAAGCAGGCAGCAAACAGCTCTGGTTTCTCCAGATCAGGAGAGCAGTCTCCCAGCTGACTGAAGCACTGAGCCAGGGCAGAGCCTCCCAGGCGATGACAGCCTGGACTGAGAGGAACCCACAACAACACGCCTGCAGACAGAGGACAAAGAGTGTGTTACTGAAGAGTGTGTGAGGGAATATGTGTGTATTATTGTAAGAAGAGAAAGAGTTGTGCTGTGGGTGAGATAACAACATATCAAATTCAGAAGTCTTTCTTCTGCCAAGTGAAAACAAAACATTTGAAGGCGATGAATAAAAGACACATGTCTTTGTAGTTGCAATAGAAAACGTTCCTCCTTCCCCCACTAGCATTTTTGTTGGAGTTGAAAAGACAACTGGAACAATTTCAGTTTCCCTCAGAGCCAACTACTGGCAACAAATTCAGAGACATACTTAGGCCATCAGGGAAAGAGCGAGAAATATATTCAAATATATTATATTGTAATTCATTCCCAAAGCTGCTCAGAATAATTGCGGTCTGTGAATCAACTGCCAACAGCACAGGGTTTCTCTCTCTTCTCCGTCACTGCAACAAACATTACTACTAAGCTTTATGCATAAATATGTGCAATAATGTCTCCAATATGCTAATAAGCCTATACATAATCCTTGATATTTAACACCTTTGGAGCTGGTGCTAGTAACATTTATTGGAAAAGGACTGCAAAGGACACAATTGCATTCTATTTTTTTTTATCTATCTGAGGGAAAACAAACAACATTTAAATGGAACCAAACATCAATGGCCTCATTATTCTATAGCCTATACATTGTGCGGTCAACATTTATTTCATACTGATAACTTAAAGCCAAAAACGTTTTAGTGCCATTTCAGCTGATTATGGGCAATCTTATTTAAGTCTGTGTGTATGTTTGTGTGTGTGAGAAATACCTTTGCCATCTGGGTCCTCCAGGTCAGGTGTCACAGTGGCTGTGATGTCAGGACAAACAGCATATGCAGAAATAACCAGAGCACCTGAAAACAGAAGTAGCGTGAAAGCCAGGCGTAACTAATCAACTCTCAACACACTTCAGACAGACTGACAGACACACACACACTCAATAAGAGACACACACACATACAAACAGACACACAGTGAGAGTACCTGGAGCTTTGACCGTCTCTTTCCCCACTCTGGCGGCCATACTCAGAGAGTCCTTGCCTCCATCGATGGCCACTCCCAGCTGACCCATGACCTCACACATGGCTTGGCAGGCCTCCCACAGAGAGGCACCCTCACCCGGCAGCTTGGCGGCCCACATCCAGTTACCACTGCACTTCACATCCTGGAACAAACAACATCGGACATTTATATTAAAAGAAACAAAAATCTGTTATCTGTACGAATTCTTAAATGAGATAAGATACAGAGACTTGTTTTTTTTATCTTGTAGGTAAAAAAGGATGCTCTATTTTTATTCCTATTTGAGATGTTTACATTTTGGATTGTTTATTTCCAGTCTTTCAATTTCTCTAATGTACAATGCCTTGTCTTTTTATGCTGCTGCGACGCAAAATGTCCCAAATTGGGATCATTAAAGTGCTTCTTATCTTATCTATTGAGAAGGACCGCATTCTTTTTTATTTGTTATATGTTTGACTCTCCATCCTCCACCCACCTTCAGAGCTGTGACTCTGGCGAACACCAGGTTGGTCAGAGCCTCTCCCACAGCCATGCGAGCCCCGGCGGACGGACAGAGCAGGCCTTTCACGGGCTGCTCCCCGATGGCCGTCGCTGCCCCCTCCAGACCGAACGGAGACAGAGCAACAACAGCCACGTCGGCCAATGGGGTGTGAAGAGGGCCGACGCATTGTTGCTGGGCAACCAACCCAGTCACAGACCGGTCCACCTGAGAGAGGGAGTGAGGGGGGGAGGGAAGACACAGAGGAGTCACAAAGTGTCTGCACAAAATGTACCTCTTAGTTTTAGGTTCATAGTTCAATTGTGTCGAAGTGACTGAAACATATGAGACAGCAAGACAAGGGTGAGAACTAGAAGCAAACTGAAGCATAAGAGCAGCAACACAATAACACATACAAAATTAGAGAAAAAAAAACATGGTGTATCGCAGGGGGGAAAATCACATTTAACAATCAGAAGAGCAAGATATAGATATAGATCATTTTAATCATAAGAAGAAAGAAGGAGAAATAAGATAAAAAAACTGTTTCTTAAATGAATTAATGACTACAATGCTCTTTAAGGGCACCTCTGTTTGGGCTCTATGACCAAAGTGGCCAGGCATTGATCAGGGGCGGGTCTTACTTTTGAATACAGGGACGGTGTGAGACAGGGATGAAAAACACACCTTGTTGGTCAGGTAGCGTTTGGACGCCACAGCAGGCAAACGTAAAACTCTGTCCAGAGCTTCTTTGACTTTCAGCCCAGCAGGAAGAGCCAGAGGCTGAAGGGTTAGGGCCCGACTCTCCATCTTAAACTCCTTCTGAGGCATCTTCCCCAGAACCCACTCCAGCTGCAGGTCGACAGGACAGCGCCCCCTGTCTGCCTGATCCCCGCTGCCCGCCTCATCATCCACCAGCACAATCTGTGGGAGAGATTAAAATCTATTTTAGTGTGATCAGAGGACAACAACCACTGATCGCTAAAGCTGATTAATTAGTCAAATGGATAAGGATTAATGGGCTTGATCCAGGCTGAAACCTGCCTTGCCGTCTCCAGTGATGTTTCCCACAAAGTCCACAGGACACTTCTCCCTCCGACACACTCTCTCCAGGAAGTCTCTGTCTGATGGCCGGAGCAGCAGGGCGTTGCTCTCCTGATACTCGGCCCCCCACAGCTCCAGCACACTCAGTGTGGGGTCGCCTTTCTACGAAACACAGATGGAGAGAAGAGGAAACGATAAGAAATGGCAAAATGTGTGAGTTAGTGCATCGTAGTAGCTGTGGTAATGTGCTTCTTACCTTGAATTTACTGCAGTAGATCACAGCTCCTGCAGGCTCACTGAGCTCCTTTAGCACATTACCTGAAGATGAACATTTGATTCAACATGTTAACCTTGTGTCATCACCTAAGCTTTACACAAGTCATGAAATAGAAATCTATGTTTCTACGACAGAAGTAGAAAAGTAATTATCGCCTTTGTAGCAAAGTGGATACGGTGCATCCCATATAACTGACATGTCGATTGTTCAAGTTTGGTTCAATGTCATACCCTTCTCTCTATTTACTTGATATCTACATTGTCCTCTTTCAAATAAGGAAGAAATAGCCCAAAATAATCTTTTTAAATAATGAAGTAAAAGTAAAGTTAAAAGTAGAATTCAATAAAAATGCACTAAAAACGTAGGGGGTGTGGTATAAGGCAGATGCAGGAACATAAAACATGTTGAAAATGTATGAAAGGATATATATATATATATATATATTGTATCAGTATAAATATGTGGTTAATATGAAGGTAACGGATGAATACATGGGATA
This sequence comes from Gymnodraco acuticeps, assembly GCF_902827175.1. NCBI lineage: Eukaryota > Metazoa > Chordata > Actinopteri > Perciformes > Bathydraconidae > Gymnodraco > Gymnodraco acuticeps. Next base: position 617,998 of record NW_022990673.1, read on the forward strand.
TGTGTTCAATGTAGAGTATAGTGAAATCAGTCCTCTCATCTTACATTTGTCATTATGTTATCTTCCATTTATGAAACCAAAATGTAAAAAGAGATTTTAAAATGTTTGGTGGATATTCGGTTATCCATCTCAATAAAAAAAGGTTCCTGTTTGGTACCGTTTCCTCCCGCCCCCTGGTCGTGTATACTGCAGATGGGGTTCCCGCCGCTCCTCTCCAGACACGCCCTGAGAGCGCGGTTCATCTTCTGCTCCATCTCAGCGTCTCCCCTCTGCACTGCACCCAGGTCCCTCTCGCTGGAGTTATCCCCCTGAACCTGGAAACCAAAACTATTTAAATACACAGAAACTCCAGCACCAGGTGAGGTCACTGCTGTGTGATTTCCTGTAGCGACCGTACCTCTACAGAAGAGGCCGCTCCTCCTCCCACGCCGATCCTGTACACCGGCCCTCCGATCTTCACCACTTCCATTCCTGATCGACATGAACAGCAGAGCGACAGCGCGAGTCATTCATCGATATGTGTAAATATAGACTCTGCATTGACTAGATGTTCCTCACACACTGAGCTAAAGCATTACCAGCCTCTGCCTCTTCTTTCTTCACATGTGTGTCTTCAATAGAACCGAGACCCCCGCTGAACATGATGGGCTTAATCCACTCCCGCCGCTCTCCATCAGCCAGACGCATCCCGAAAGAACGAGCGAATCCTGGGAGGAGAGGATCAAAACACATTTTATTGAATTGCTTGAACAATTGAATAACAATCACTCCGTCTGTAGATTTTAAGAAAATTCATTATAACAAATGATGAAGTAATTTATCAAGTGGAAAACTTGCATTTGCTCATTTTAGTCTCATACAATCTATTTTGTTTTTTAAATCTATTCTTAGTTTTATTAAAAAAATGATGTATGATTATGGAAACTATTCGGTATAAAGAACATAGTTATAACATTTGTATGATATACTAGAAACTTTGTACACTTCAAGATTTTATTCAAATAAATTATTGTATTATTATTATTATTATTATTATTATATTGATTAATAAATAATGACTCAAATAAATAATGACTCAAATCAATTATAGCTGTTAAAAGTAGTCAAACTATTTATTTGTAAATAGGCAGAAAATGTATCAGCTAATGTTTGATTCTCTTTTTCAGATTTTTCTTTGTGAAATATGAAAGTAAATCCAATTGGACACACTATAAATGGCCTTTTTTCATCATTTAAAAAAAAACAATATATAGATTACAGAATGATCTGCAGATAAATAGATAGCACAATAACCGTTAAAGTAAATCCAGCATGCTTCAGTGGGCCTCCCTACCTGACAGGACAGGTTCTCCAAACTTGTTGCCGTAGTCTGAGGCTCCGTTACTAGCCTCGATGGCCACCTGCAGCGGGGGGGCGAAGCTGGAAGGATACTCCCAGCCCTCCCCTTCAGACTCCCAGGGGAGAACGTAACCTAAAGCAAGGACAGTCAGACGATTATTGATTGAATTTCTAATTCCCATTCAAATGAAATAAGGTATAGCATCATGTTCTTCAGACCTGGGATGTGCAGGTTTCCGAAGCAGTACCCTGCGGTGCCGGCGATGACGTGGCCCCCCTGCCCTGCACTCTGCACGTCTCTGATACGACCCCCTGTGCCGGTGGTGGCTCCGCTGAAGGGGGCTACACCTGTAGGTCACATGGGTTTGATAATGGTTATGTCGGAACAAATTGCATATGAAAAAATTTACAGCAAATTCGTTTTGTTTTTTTTGTGAATCCTAACCTGTGGGGAAGTTGTGTGTCTCTGCGGTGAAGATGACGTGTCTCACTGAGTGCCGAGTCTCATACTGGCTGGCTTGAGATGGGTCTTTTGGGTAAATACATTCCAGCTCCATCCCTTTGATACCACTAGACACATGCACATTTCACATTGAGTCAGTGTGAGCAGAAACACACACACATATAACAACAAAACCTCCAGTCCCACCTGCTGTTGTCGCAGAACTTGATGACGTTGTTGGGGTTGCTGTGCCGCTGGGTGTCCATTATGAGACTGAAAAGAGTCTCTTTCTGCTCCTGCCCGTCAATCTCCATCCGCCCCCGGAAGAACCAGTGACGACTGTGCTCGCTGGGACACCGGAGTACAAAGAAGACATTGGAGAATTCATAAAAAAACTCTCAGCAACAAAAACTACAGAGCCCAGCAACATGCAGAACACAAAGCAGTCCTGCTAATCTGCGGGCTGCACACAGACCCACCTGTTGGACTGGGCCAGGTCGAAACACTCCACACTGGTGGGGTTCCTTTTAACCCTCTGGAACATTGATGTGTAGTAGTCCAGGTCCCAGGAGTCAAAGGAAAGACCTGTATCAACAACAACACATATTATGATATGTTGCTACTTAAAAATAAATCACAACTAAAGAGAGAACACTGCAAACATATTCAAAATGTTCAAATAAGTCGTTTTCACTCATTTAAGGGAACACTTCAACCACAAAATAAAGAATTACTCAGCCCATGTTGCATCAACAGATTAGATTTGGTTTGAAATGCTGAAGTTGTGTGAGTTTGTAAACAAATGTTTTAATAGTTTAGCTGTGGTTAAATGCTGCCCCCATTTACTCCCCCTTCCAGTAATGTACAGTATACAAATGTTTTTTTGTGGGTGAAGCTTTACGCTGAGCAGGATGCAAATCAATCAACAAACACACACAGCTACATGTCATAATTTAAACTTAAGAGACTGTTATTATAAAGTGTACACTGTTTAAAGGTGATGTGTTGCCATCTTTAAGACTGTGGGTCCCTTTCATTAAACACCACATTTACCTCATCTAGGGAAGTGAAATAATGAAGGTGAAATCAACCCTTAAGGGGAATTAATCGGCTATATAGTTTCCAAAGTTTCAAATGTGCCCTTTTCAATTATCTACTCACTGATGGAGCATGGCAGAGCCTACAAAGTATGTTCTGAAATTACTCTCATCTATTCGAGCAGCCTGTGAATATTGATGAAGCCGGGCAGAAGTGAATTAGCAGAGAATGAACATAAGCACACACACCCCGTCCTGCCTGTCGCTGTGGGCAGAGTGAAACCTGCTCATAAGACGAGAGAATACGTCAAATAAAGTGTATTGTTTTTTTATGAATAACGGTTAGAGTGGGGAAATTAAGCTGATTAATTGATGTGTCAATCAGGAGAAAATTCATTATAAACTTGGCACAAATTACAAAACCAACCTAGTTCTGTGACAATTTGAAGACATCAAAGAAGACATAACAGTTTTGGTCAAAAAAAAATTATCAATTTACTAAGAAATATTTTCAAATAAAAGGACTCCTTAGCTACAGCCCTTATTTGGGTAGTAGAAATTAAAATGGTTAAGTTCTGAGTTACCCACATATATCATTTAAAACTTATTTACAAATTCAGCCTTTTTTACTTGTCTCTGATGTGAGATGTGATGACTTAAAACCAGTAACATCAAATTACTCAGCACCTGACTTTCCATTAAATAGAGAGCCTTTTTTCTCTTTTAATGGCTTTCATTAGCTGTAACATCATTAGACAGACACATGCATGCACGTGTTAGATAATCAGCGGCATCACTGCGGTCCTGTGACTTTAAAACCAGTTAAGTAATAATGTCATGCATCATGTGACATTACGACCATCACCAGCCGACACAGTGTACTCACAGAAAGCTGAAGACTGAAAGGAGGCATAAGGAGAGAGAAAAGAAAGGTAGGTTACAGAATATTAAGTGCGATAATGGAAAGATGGAGAGGCTGAAAAGTGCTTAAAGAGACTCTCCGTTACTTAAGAAGTGGTTAAATGTCTCACCCAGATCATCGTTTGCCGTCTCTAAGGCTGCACGGCCCTTCCCCAAGATGTCCACCTCAAACACCGGCTGTGGTTTGGTTTCCACGCTGAAGGAAGTGATGGGATGTTGATAGATGCACTCGGTCATGCTGTCGTACAGACACTCAATCAGCTTCTTCATGTCTCCATTGAGTTCGTTCAGGCTCTTCTCTCCATTCTTTGGCTGGAAGGGACACAGATCTCATCAGAAGCAGAAATATGACGTAAAATGTAACCCTGGATCAGAGCTTTAGAAAGATTTTTTTCTGCGTATGCGCAAACCTTGATTAGAAACCTGCGAGACAGCTCGACCCGTGTGACGTCGGTGAGGCCGACGCTCTGACAGATGGACACGGTGTTAGTGGACCAGGCGGTGGAGAAATTCAACCTGAAGAGCAAAAACGACATGAATAACATATTTGCATGTCTTCCTCACAGGTATGAATTATCTGCAGTATCACGGATTCAAAAAAGCTATTTCTTTAAATCATTAAAAACCTAAAATGATACCATAGGCTTATTTTTTGCCTCATGGAGTTCATAAGAAAACAAATCATGTTCGCCCACATTATGTCTGACAGATTACATCTTGCATTTGATCTTCCAATGGATCTACTTATCTCACAGGAATAAAATACATGTATATTTTTTATCTAAAAAAGCAACCATTCATAATTGAGCATTCCTTTTGGACAGAGCAGTTTTTTCCTCAATGATTTTGACTCTTCCTTCTCCACTTTAATGCCAACGTTTATATTGTGACCCTACAACAAAATGTGGCTGCTAGTGGGGTTTAAACGTATTGTGCTTGTCCATGGAACTAAATTAGCTAAATCACCGTTATCATATTTCCCAGATTTGTAAAATAAATGTCAGTCATTAAACAACAACCAACCCATTTCTAATTGCCAAAACGTATAGAAATGTCAAATGTAGGCCAACTAATGACTACTGACCATCTCGATGACAATTCAGCATCTTAATCAGATAATAAAGACGCCAAGATGCTTCTTAAAAAAACTCCAGAAAAAGCTAATGAGTTAGTTTGGATTTTTTAATTGATGTTTAATTAATTGACATGGTAACTTGTTTTTTGTGTATTGCTCACTTCATCAGTTTAAAAAATGTCTCAATTTAATGAAGAACAGAAAGCCCATTATAGGACCAAAGCAGAGGCGCATTTTGTAATGGAGGTCATTTATCAGACTGTAGGGAGCAGTGGTACCTGGGTCCAATCTCCACCAGCTTCTCCCCGCTGCCCTCTGTGAGGTTGGGGTTCTGCGTCAGCGGCTCTGCCTGCAGGGGAGGACGGAACAACCAGAGGAGAACCTCCTTCTGCTCGCCACTCAGACTCTCACAGCCTGCAGCCGAGGACACAGTGAGAACAGGACAACAGGGATACATGGAAAATACACAGTGTGTGGACAATGTCTCCAGGCTGTAGAGAAGAGTTTGAGACTTCATTCATAACATTGACATTCAATTTACAAATAAACATATAGCTGCAGAGCAGATTTATATCTTAGTTGGAGTTTTTTGTATGTCTATTCATTCTATACAAAATATATATTTTTGCACGGTTGCAGGTAATTATTTACATATATTGAACTTGTTGGTATTATTCTATAGATAAGTGGATTCTAGTGGTGTCTGTTCAGGATTTTTTCCAATTTGTGGGGACCAAACATTTCCAAAAACGTTGTTAACTCCAAAAACTGTTTTCATGAAATAATATGAACAAAAAGAAATAATATGAATGAAATGCATTGCATAAATCTAATTGAGGATTTTTTGTTGAAAGATAATTCATAATTTATCATATTTTTTTAGAGTGATGACTTAAGCAGACATTTTAAGCTTAATTAAAATAAATACAAATGTGTATAGCCCTAGTACATGGAGAAATAGAAAGACAGAAGGTTTGAGAAATATTTTCTCCAGGCTACAGAAGGAGAATTTGTAAGCTGTGCACACAACCTCCATATGTTTAATTATTAGTATCCTCATCTATTACACTCACCTGTCAGCTCCACATTGTAGCACAGCTCGCTGCTGATGGACAGGTAGGGGTGCAGCGCGACGGCCCTCTGTACGGCGCGTCCATTCACAACTTCACTACTGTAGAACCGCACTACCGCCATGACTGATGGAGGGACAGAGAAAGAAATCCAGTTTAAAGACCTCCATTAAAAAATCAATCACAGAATGTCAGAGATGATGAATTGTAGGCAATGACATTGATTGACCTCTTTTTACTATGTGTAAAGGAATATTTTAGTCTGATGCTTAGCTGACCTGAGAAACTTCACATGAGTTTCTGTGTGGGGGAGGGGGTTTACTGCCCGCTCAGACAGAGTTTCTTTGTCTGTTCATCTGTAATCGATTAGGGGAAAAGGCGGGTTGTTTAGACCCCTCCTTTAAAAGATATATAGAGATGTTTCTGTCTTTTGTGTTTAGAGTTCATTTTGGCAGCTTGCATTGAACAGTGCGAGTTGCTTTGTTAATCCTCCGGCCGTTTGTCTCTCAATAAATATCAGTGTATTGACAGGCGAATCCAGTTTCCCTCATTTCATGATCGGCTCAACATTGCTGCAAAGAAGGTTTTACTTCACACTATGTGCATATTCTTAGTAAAGGATCAGAGGTCACTACAGATGATTCATTAAATGTAAGAACTCACATCTTCTCACTGAGGCCGACCTTTACATTAGTTCAGGTAAAGAAAGATCATTAACAGGATAACAGACCGAGGCCTCAGTGCAGGTATCTCTATCAATATCTCAGGGTATCAGTGTTTAAGTTTTACAACCTAGAGGTTTGATCATGTCACAACTGTTTTAGCTTCTTTACATAGGCTTCCTGTTTGTTTATGGATTGATATAAGGGTCTTATTGAATACCTTTAACGCTCTCCGTGACCTGGCTACTGATTATTATACTGTATATATCTATATATATCTTGTTTTGTTTGATACACTCAAGCAGTGATCTTCTGTCTCTTTGTCTTTGTGCAGGCGGAAAACTTAAAGGGACAGAGCTTTTGTAGTCGAGGCCCTGAGGCTGTGGATTAACCTACCCAAAGAAAATATCATGTAGTATGTATTTTGAATCTATTCTGAAAATGTATTTTATCTGTGAGCATAACCTGATTTTATGTGAATTGCATGATTATTAAACCGTTTTTTTCTTTATAGTATTTTTCTTTAATTCATATTTTCAATTATTTTATTCCACATAATCCAATAATGAGTGTATTATCATTATTATTATTTTAGAGGCAATGTGGCAGCAGTCTAATGGTAAATCCACCTAATCTCAGTTTTAATACCTTTACTTAAAAAGGCCCCATGTCATGCTTTTCCAGTTATTACCCGTCCCCTTGTGTGTTATGAAGGTTTTTATGCATGTAAACGGTCTGCAAAGTCACAAACCCTCAAAGTACACCCTGTAGCGAGTACAACTCTAACACAGAAAATACCTGTCTAAACCATGGATGTAGGTCGAATGGCGCATTTCCACTGCAACGGGGTAGCCCCGTTTAAGCGTCCCTAAGCGTCCTCGCTCAGGCCTCGGGCTGCCTCGCTGGCCGTCCGAGGCCGTGGCGCATTTCCATCACAGTTTAGGACCTGGGGTAGCAACGCAGTGTAGGCGGGGCGATCGGCTTTGTTTTTGTTCACATTTCGAGTTGTTCCGTCGAGCTCCCGCTGGATTTGATCATCCCCAATGAGATGTAGGAACGTCGTCACCTCCTCGGTCGACCACGGTGTGCTTTTCTTATTAGACGTAGCCATTTTTGTAGCTCCTCCGTTTACAAAATGCTGTTTATAAAAATGCTGCAATCTTGCTTCTAAATATATATGCGACGCTAGGGATGAACTCGCGCGCAATCTTGTGACGATTCTCTCTGACCAATCAGCAGTCGAGAGTGTTGACGTCACTAGTTCAGCCCTGGCCCTGGTCTGATAGAACCACGATTTTATGGGGCCGGAAAAAGAGGGAAAAAGTACCCGCTAGCCGGTACTAGGCTATATGGAAAGGCCACCAAAAACTGGCCTGGCCGCTTGAGGACGGTTAAGGACGCTTAAACGGGGCTACCCGTTGCAGTGGAAATGCGCCATAAGATGCCCCAGAACGCCTCGTTGGAGATTTCTCTTTTTCTTCCTGGGTACAGTGACGTGCCCATACCCAAATGGACCAATCCGTTGAGCCGTTACTTCCTCACACATACACACTCAATCTTTTCTCAGCTGCAGCTCCGCCGATTTCTCCTCCCTGACGGCGGGACGCGGCGAGGCTGTGAGTCGGTGTGTGAGCACACACACAAACTCCCAGCTAGGGATGGGTAAAGAGCCCCGGTATTAAATGGGCCCCGGGACTGAATTATTAAAGACCGTGGTGGTACCGTCAGTGGCAGTTCTAGACCAATTTGACTGGGGGGGCCACTGGGGGGCCAGTTATTTTCTGAGGGGGGCACAATAAATGCAGGACGAAAAAGAGAACTAGACAGTATGAAGTAATTGCGCATAAGAAAACAATGCAATACAATTATTGGTATTTGTTTCAGTACACTTATTTATTTCAGATAGATCTTATAGTTATTACTGTTAGCTTCAGTTATAGTCAGGGCTGCACATAACTGGTGCGCAGGTGCGCACCTCCGCCAAAAAAAGAGCACCAGCACTGGCGTTATAGATGTTCGCCTAGGGCGCCAGATCTGGGGAGGCGCTGCGCTGGCAGTTCTGGGAGGGAAAAAAACATTTTTTACCGTTGGGGCTCATCCTAATTTTCAGCCTTGATGTAACAACATTCATAATTAAGTAAATGTAACACCCTTTTCACCCCGGTTACACGTTTCATTTGCCCTGTACGATGGGCGCTGTAAGTGATGAAAATGGGGGATGTTGGCTTATCTGGCGCCCGCAGCTCACAGCCAAAATGCGAGTGAGCGAGGGAGGGAGAGAGAGAAGGGCGCACCGCCCGGTTCCGGCGCTGTTGTTATTAGAATCTGGTGCTAGCTGCTCTAACGGATGTAAGAAGAAGATGTTTCTACAATGATGTGGAGGGAGAGTCCTCTCCAGTCAGACTGAGAGGCTGATAATACAGCTCAGTGAGATAAAGGACTCTGAGTGTTTAGATAGTTCACTTTAGTCTAAGTTCAAACAGTTTGGTCACAATTTATGTACACAGTTTGGTCACATATTTCCAAGGCTCTCCTTTATAATTATTGGGATAAACAGGTTTGAAATAATTCCAAAAATATCCTTTAAAACTGGAGGGATAAAAAAAAAAATGCATAAATAAATAAATGTTAAGGTAAAATAAGATATGAATGAACAACACAAATAAAATAAGTTTCATTTGTTATTGGCTATGGTTACATACTTATTTGATTACATCCACTTGTCTAAGATGACAACAGAGACTTTCGACCCAAAACCAGCTGTTGACTTGTGGATGCAAGCAGCTAATCGCAGACTCAACCAGAGAGAAAGTAGTAGGCCTACATTTCATTTAATTTCATTTTTATTGAAAGCTATCATCAGCTACCATGTCTGACAGAGAGGAGAACAGTCAGGAGGGTAGTGATGACAGCTTGTAGGATTACTGGTTGTGCTAATGTTGTCTTGTGTTCACCTCTGCATGTGTGTTATGTGTTCACCTCTGCATGTGTGTTCAGTGCCGTGTGTCTGGCAAATAAAGTCAAGACCCCCTCAAAAGTGACGGTTTATTTCATTTTAAGGATGAGCACCAAGCAACATCTCCAGGTGCTCCTTTGAGAACCAGGGCAAAAAAGTTATGTGCACCCCTGGTTATAGTGCAATGTTTGCACTAACACCATATTTATATAAAAATAAAGGCAATGAACAGTTACATCTCTACTTTACATAAGGGTGTCTGCACAATCTCACATTACAGCAACAAAATCCTGCGGTTTTTGGCAAACAGAGTACCAGAAAATATACATTTAAAAAAATAAATAAATAAAAGGCCCCCCTAGAACCGCCCCTGGGTACCGTTAAAGGTGGGGTAGGTAAGTCTGAGAAACCGACGGTTACTATATTATGTTTAGTAGAGAGATCTCTCTCGCCCGCCTGCTTGCGAGGGGGCGGGGCAGTTTACACACTGCAGCTGCTACATGCAGCGAGGTGATGTGGACAAAGTGCAATAAGAGTTTAGCATTTAAGGGCGGTAACACGAGCAATTTGTCGAAACATTTAGCAAAAGTGCACCACATTCAGATGGAGAAATGCACCGTTTTCGACTGTCTTTCTAGTAGCTCTGTAGCCCCATCCACGACTAACGTTTCCACGTCAGGTATTATGTATGCTAGCAGCAACACACGGAGTTAACTCAATTATACAAACATGGGTCAATGATTAGACTAGAGGTAACTGAGTTATTTATTTTGTTAAAGGGAGGCGGGGAAGGAGCTCCAACAAGCCGTTTAGGACAGAGAGTGAATACACATACAGAGATGCTGTATGAGAAACCAATGCAATTTTGGAAAATTGCACAATATAAATCTATTTTAGTAGACCTCAACAATGGAATTATGATCAGTAGAAATGGCCATGACATGGGACCTTTACAAATATGTAAAAATTACTCCGTCACATAAATACAGCAAGCCAAAGTCACAGCTTTCATCATGAAAGATGATTTTATAAAAACGTATATTTTTGGATCAGACATCCTAGTTTATAAGTATTTATATTTAGCACTTTCACAATAGTCTGTCAGAAAATACATTAATAAATACATGCTACTAAAACAGCTTTAAAAACAGTTATGCCTCATTCATTACCAAGATGATATAATCTGAAACCAACTCATCCTAAACACTCAGCCTCCTCGCAATTAGCTCCATGATTGTGTGCTTGTTGCAGGTCGTCAGGCGCTTTCTGTTAGCCTTTAACTCAACAAACACACACACACTATGATGCAACTGTGTATCAAAGTCTGTCTAACAACATGGAGGACACAACGTCGTAACGTGTCTTGTGACATGAGGAGATATCAGGGAAATAATCCCCTGGGTTTCCTACTTGATCACAAAAAGTTGTGCGCATGTTTTGTTTTGTTGTAGCTACTTGTGAAGAAGCTAAGTGGCTAAAAGGCACCAGAGTTAGCAGAAAGCTAGTTAGTAACGTTAGCTTAACTTACGTGCAGCAGCTCCGGAAGTTTGAGAGATAGTTCGGGATGAAAAGTTGAGAAGTCTCTCACCCCTGGAGGAGTCCTGGAGAAAGTATTGCTGGTGTTGAATGAAATGAAGGAGGTTTGGTGCCTGAGGTCTGCAGACTGACAGGATGGATGAAAGACCCACGTGGGAGTCGGTCGAATGTGTACGCATGCGCAGTAGTTACCCTAATGACTTTACTAAGTGTGAAGTTTGTAGTTGTCTAACAAGCGTGGAATAATTGTGTCGACGATATTTTGAATGTGATTCATGTTTTTAATTCTGAGTAATTACAATATTGTAGTTTTACTAAAACAATGTGCTGGTATTTATATGTTTAAGGTCCATCAGGAGTTTATTCTGAACAGCAGAGGGAGAATTTAGATATTCATGATGGGAAATAAAATGGCACTGCTTTATTTTACATGTGAACATATTATTACAGACAACGCTAGCAAAGACAACACAATAGTTTGTAAATTTCATTAAACATAAAAAATATACCACAACTTATTAAGTGATAAAACTTTTCTTAGATCAATTATTTTTGGTGTTTTAGGAGTGGGGGCCAGTTGGACTAATAACTTCAATAACTATTAAGTCCTTTTTACAGGCCTAATGATACTGAAAGCCATATTTCACATCAAGTGCTGATTCCAGATTTCAGGTCTGGATATGTCAACATCTAAAAAAAAAAGAGGCAATAACAGCTAATTAAAGATATTTTTGTTTCTAACTGTGATAAATGATTTCAGAGATATGTAAACATATCTGCATGATGTGCACACAGCGTGCTTCGGGGTGATTAAAGTGTTGAAAGAACAGAAGGAAAGCACTCCCACACATTGAAGAGTCACAAGCTGCAGTCTTAGATATATTTAATAAATTAAAGCCAAGGTACAAAAAAAACAATGTACATTTCATACCCCCCCTCCCCTTCTTCATCCACTTCTCTTTCTTTGACTGTGACAGTGTTTTATTATCCTAACTCAGAATGACAACACAATACAGACCGAGGATCGTCCAATTATTCTCCGTTTAAAATTAGACTGAGGCGTGACGCTCACTCCGGAGCCGAGTCCTGCCTCGGGTCTTTCTGCAGCGTCTTACACACTGGATGTTTGTCCCCTGAACCCCGAAACCCCCCACGAAACACACACATGCTACATGTCTGCAGGCACCTCGGATAAGACAGAAGGATTAGTCTGAGATAAAGTTTAGCATAGACCACAAGGTACATTTGGACGCTGAGTGTTATTAGATATCAACTGGTCCTGCTGATTCACTAAACAGTGTATTCTACAGCTGTCACAGATAATGTCTCTGGCATAATGGATGAGCACAGAATGTCAGTGTTATTTCTTGTTGCAAATGCTGAATAACTTTCTCAGAGATGTTACGGTGTGATACTGAACTCTAATCCTTCTTGGTCCTCTCCAAGGCAGTGACCCGATGGATGAATGACTTTTGAGTATTTGCTGTCAATAACAGATGGATAGATGACTCTGCTCAAGGATTATCACTGGCTGGTCATTCCAGATGATAAGGAGGTTTGAATAGATGGGTGTGATTGCAGGTGAGCAGCAGAGGTGAGATACTGGACGTGTCTGATCAGTCTCTAAGAAAAGAGTAGTTTAAATGAGTGTGGTGTGAAGAAATGAACCAGCTCTTTGTTAAAAAGACAGGAGGAAGTAATGGATGTGTACTGTAGGTCCAATATAAGTGCACTAAACAAGTGGAAAAAGATACATCTGTGCACACGCAACCTCTCATACGTACGGGTATGAACACACGCACACACTCACATACACAGAAGTGTTCGGCAATAACTGTTAATATGCACACCTTGATTAATATTTTTGCACGATTACAGTGACTAAGCAGTCCTTCGCCAGGATTATAAATCCCTCCAAACACTCAGTTTCCATCTCCTGCCTCCTTTCACTGCCAGCTACTTTAGATCCATTTTCCCTCTAGCCTTCGCTGTAGGCAGTCCTGCTTTACCTAAGGGACCAATGCATAGAAACCTTTCTACGATGCGAGGAGACTGCAGTATGACTGGGTGGGGCTGTATGTACATGAGGTACAGCCCTGGTTGCAGAGGACAGGGTGGGAAAGCAGACCATTTATAGTCCAGTTATGCTTTTGTATAGCTCTTTCTCTACTCTCCATTAAAGGCATATAGAACAAACAGGGAAAAGGACAGATTCACAATGATAATTTGGCAAATGCAGAGATCACAGGGGGATGGTTGGGAGTACATATTGTGTTCATGCCATTTCTCCTGCAGAATCCCCTACTGGCATTGGTCCTTTTCTCTTCCCATTAGCAGCAGCAGGACTGACAACCACCATCTTTCTATATGTGTTTACATATAAACATTTATATAATTCATTTGATTTATTTCTGAAAAATAATGTCAAGTAGCTACGTACGATACCACTACCAATTTCATATGGATGCTAATCACCAGGAAACAACCTAGGAACCACAGGAAGATCTAGAAAGGCAGAACAAGACAGAGATAGAGGAGGCAGCATGCTGGGGGTGCTGCTCGAAGCTCTTCCAAAGAAATCAGAGGAGAGAGAAACAATCAATCTTATAACAGAAAAAAATCTGAGCAGAGAGACCAGCCTCCCTAAAGCCACCGGGGATTTAATGCGTGTCCATTAATCCGATGGCAGGTCCGTGCTGGATTGGTTCTATGTCTTGTCCTGCAGCAGGGCGGGTTTATCTTTACAATCATTCAATGATTTTTGAGAGCTGTGTTGTGGCATCCAGCTGTTTGGCGCTGAGGGGCAGAGGTCACGGTTTGGTGAGAGTTCAAGGGTAGAGTTTCAGTATTCAGCGGCGTACTCTGTACCGTGGAGCCCTCTGCACAGTAGTGTGAACTCCTTCACTATGTCCTTCATCCTCCTCTTGTTCACTCGCTCTCTGCAGGACAGGAGGGGGCAGTAAAGAGAGGGGCACACATACAAAATTAGATTATGCAAAAAGTCATGTGGGTGACCAACTGGTTTGTGTCATTATCCAATAGAGTGCTGCAGGAAGGAGCGTAGAGTAAAGGTTCCTATGTCTCGAAGTCAATCGAGTACATCTTTTGAATATATATATATATATATATGGCCTTTTATTGTGGCCAGCCTAAGGCACACCTGTGCAATAATCATGCTGTCTAATCAGCATCTTGATATGCCACACCTGTGAGGTGGGATGGATTATCTCGGCAAAGGAGAAGTGCTCACTATCACAGATTTGTTCAGATTTGTGAACAATATTTGAGAGGAATGGTTATTTTGTGTATATAGAAAATGTTTTAGATCTTTGAGTTCATCTCATGAAAAATGGGAGCAAAAACAAAAGTGTTGCGTTTATATTTTTGTTCAGTGTATACAAAAAAGATGGTTGCTAAAAAGTGGCTAAATGAGACTGAAGACATATTCGGAACCCCGAACAGAGGGAAACTCATCTAATCTAAACAAAGTGTAAATATCAAAGTTCTTTGTTACAAATTTGCTATACAAATATAAAAAAAAGTTTCAATGGAAACATTTATTTAGCTTTTTGAACAACGAACAATTGCTTTGCTAACTTCTGTGTTGACCAACCAGAAAAACGTAATGCCTGCAGCACTCAATAAGCCTGTAAATGACAAATGTCCGGCTGCGTTACCTGAGTATCTGTTGTGAGAAGTTATCTTTCTGTGCAGTTGTGACCCGCGATGACGGGAACCCAGGAGGCTGCAGCGCCTCCTTCAACCACACGACCAGTAGAGAGAAGCAGTTCTTGTTCAGAGAGAAAATCACTTCTGCAAACTGGTCCATGAGGCTCCGAGACGCCCCGCCCCCGATGCCCTGAAGAGAGGGGAAGAAATACGACAACAGGGACTTAATTACCGCAGGAAGAGAAGTTTGATGAGCAGAATGCAGCAACAGTGAGATGATGAAACGTTTGAGTGAATGTTTAGTGTGGTGCATGCTTCTCACCTCCAGCACGGCCTGCATCAGCAGCTTGCCGTCCTCCTGCATCACCCGAGCCAGAGGAGGCACATCTGAGCAGCGGGGTATCAGTTCAGTCTGAGGCAGAAACACAGAATTATCATTAAAAGTTAAAGACGAAGGATTCGTTTAAAAAGATGCAGATTATGGCAGGGTTTCAAGTTGTGCGAGTGTGTGTGTGCGCTCACAAAGAACAAGCATGTTGACTTGACTGTCGGTGCCTCAGGAAATTTGAGTGACAGAACTCCTAGAAGTGGGGAAAAGAGCCAGAAACATAAATTAAATACTGAAGGATGGTGTCAAAACGTTACAGTTTGATCAGAGAAGGACACATTTCTCAGGAACTGTAGCAGAACAGTGTGTTGGGGTGTGTGTGTGTAAACGATGTGCAAACTCACCACAGTGGAACACTGCTTTCACATCAAGACTCTCAGACAAAAACAAATCGGGCTTCCGTTTGAGGGCCTAAGAGGCAGATAAAGGCATTAAAAAGAGCATGTTTGTGAGCCCCGACCCAAACGGTACTGCTTCACCACATTCCACTGCATAAGCTCCTTCAAAATACTGCTATCAACAATACCCGCTCAGCCTGGTAGACGGATCTGACAGCAACACAGGACTGAGAGCAGATCTGCCTACCAGGCTATAGTACTCTCTCCGTGTGTTTAGGAACAACTATATGAAACTCATACAGAGATCCTCCAATGCAGAACTCAGCAGGTATAACAAACAAATTGCAAAAAATCAAACTTTGAAATCATTGGAAACTTAAGTCAAACTAAAGGCAATGATGGTTTAGTTTTTTTTTTTTATCAATTGAATTTGAAACTTTACTTTTGTTTTGACTGACTGGATTGAATATGCAACAGAAGTGTGTAATTAATTAACATGTGCAGATAAAGAGAAATAATCATCTTGTAATAATGAACTCATTCAGGATGGAGGAGAGGAGAGAGGGAGAGGGAGAGAGATGAAGGTCAGATCTATCCAAAGATAGAAAACAAAGGAAGAAGAATGAAGACGGAAGACAAAAATATAAAACAGAAGAGCCATCAGCCAATTTGTCTGAACCGATTAATATTAGTTGAATATTAATTAATTGGGGCTTTGATTGGCTCTGGGCAGGAATGACTTCAGAGGAGGACTGTGCTCGAGACTAACCAGTCACCTGGGACCCCAACGCAATACCTTCACACCATCTTCCCAAAAGTGGCGCATTAACTTATATTTCATCTAAGGCGGTGAGAGTAATTGTGTTTTTTCACGTAACAAATGAGCCCCGATGTTGACTTTACGGAAGTGAAAGGGAAAGTAAAAGTGCTTTAAATAGTCAATAATTGGGATGTCCACATACAAGTAGACACGTTATCTCTTTTATAAGCCGCCTGTTGAGCGGCATTATTAACTAATATGTTCATTAAAAGAAGGATTACATGGCCCTCTGTGAGTCATGAGAATACCCCCACATGTTACAGTCTTAGTTGGATGAAAACCTTCTATATGCAAAGTACTCTCACCAAATGAGACAGCATGTTTACAGAGTAGTGTTATAAATAAATAAATAAATGATCATTTGTGATGAATAATGACACATCACGAAACATCTGCTTAATAACACCTTACCACAGCAGTGTGATTTTTAGGTCATTCACAATTTATACCACCGTTTCTCTCCAATCAGTTAATTAAGTCAGCAAAGGGGTGATTATAATAACACCTTATTGTTGAGCTATTACTGTTTTGTATTCTTTCATGAGCACATCAGGCTGAGATGGTGGTGTTTGCAGGTAAACTGAGGACCCTAACTGTACTTTGTGCGGGGAGGCGACTGTTAGAAATGAAGCATTTGAGGAGAGAGCGACGTCTCTTTCTCAAACATCTCCCTCACAGTTCATTCCACTGCCTCGTCTATGTGATGGGACCCCGGAGGGCCCGATAACAAAGAACAGGAAAGAGGTAGAGAGACAGAAAAGAACAGAGAAAACAGGAAGAAATTAGAAAAAGAGAGAAACCCAAAGTGAATGAAATAAGAAACCAAAAACACACCTGAGCTTGGAGTTGCATAAATGAATCAACAATATCAGGATGATCCCTGGGTCCTAAAATATAATAAAGATGAAACTTAAGAAATCATAAGAGAATAAGAATAATATACAAACAGCAACTTAATAGATTCAACAGTCATGTGGAAATAAAAAGAGAACTCAAAAATATTTCATTGAAATAATTCACACGTGAGTAAGGAACGAAGGGGAGAAGGGGGGGGGGCATATGAAGCTTTGGCAGAGACTTGGTAAAACAGACCAACCAAAAACAGAAAACAGGCAGAAGACAAAGACATGGGTCTGTTTGGAGAGAAAGAAAGAAGTAACGAGAGAAAAATAAAAAACCTAAAGAAACAAAAGTGGGTTTGGAGTGGGAACCCAGGAGGCACCTCTGTTACTGTTACAGTTTGGAGGGAAAGAGGCACCAAACCTGAATGAACCCCCCCCTCAGCTCCTTCCCCAGAGGCACCGCTGGCATCAATGTGATCAGACAAGAAGAAACACATTTCCTCTCAGACGGTGCCTCTGGGGAGGAGGTTTCTGTCGAGGGTCCATTCAGAGCTGGTCAATCAGAGCCCCTTTGCTTCAAAGGTGAGCCCATAGCCATCTGTATGAATCACACTCAAAGGTCAGGATATGTTCTGATATCAGTACCTCCCCCCTTGTGCTGGACACAGACTACAAGACTTTTTAAAGTGTTGCAGAATGATGCACAGTTACAACACACATTTCCTGAAGAAGCTTCTGGACATTTAGATTCCTGACTTTCAAACATTGTTTTTTTCTCAGACGCCTTACATGAGATCGTTCACCCCAAAATCAAAAATCTATATTTTTTCCTGCGACATGAAGTGCAATATATCAAGAGACATCTAGAACTTTTGGTATGAGATGCCAAGTGATGGAGATGTTGGCTAAAGAAATGTCTGCCTTTTCTCTAATATAAGGGAACCAGATGGCACTCGGCTACACCCAGCAGGATGTAGCTCTACTGAAAGAAAATAGTGCCTACATGAAACTACACGACAAAGTCATCTTAGTAAGTAGATGGCCCCACTTCAAAACATCTGAACGATCGCATTTAGCTCACGGCCTTTCGTACCATCAAGTTACATCTAGTTCCATTATATTTGAGAGAAGTCTGAAATCTCACCAGCCGATATGTCCAATACTCTGGACCTTACACCAAAACAATCTAGAGGGAAACAGGTAAGAATAATATGTATTTTTTTATTTTGGGATGAACTATCCCTCTAAGATTAATGTTGGAGTGACTACAACCCCTGATCAAACAGAGCAAATTGGCCGGCATTGCCATGTTATAGTGTGTGTCAGCCAACTGAATAAGCTAGAGGTCTCTGTGCTGTGAATGTATCCTGCCCTGATACTGTCTACTGAGAGGCACCTGCTCAAAAAAGGAAAAGTTAAGAAGCAGGAGGAGAGGCAGCCAATACTAAACCAGTCAAAGCAGGAAAGGGGGGACAACACAAAGGAAAGGGGGGAGGCAGACAGCGCTGGAATCCTAACCCAAGTTTGGAGGATGAAATGTTATCATCTCGTTCATGTCCCTTTTATGTTAAGTAAACATCTAGACTATCCCCGGGGTCACGCACATTGAGAAGCTTCTGATCAACATTTCACAAAATGAAAGACATTTTCATGCAGCCTAAACACTGAAACAGTCAATCCAAATAAATAAATAAGCAAATACTAGACTGGTAAACATGGAAAACATTAGTCTTGACGAAGATTTAATCAATGCTTATCAGTGGAAACGGAACAGTCAGCATTGATCAATTGATCAGTTGAGACTTTTGTTACTTCAAAAACATCAAGCAGACGAACAACCTCCATTATTGAGTAATGAGAGCAAACATTTAAAGGTCGACTGTGGCAACAGAGCCCAGTGACCTCCAACCTTTTGTATCCTATTCTGTGTCTGAAAAAGCAACATCGCGTCGGTCTTCAATCGCAGAAACAAATGTGAGTATATTGTCATAATAAACAACTGATTTTAAGCAACCTGTTTAAAATGTTTGACACATTTGTTGGATGCTGTAATGTCAAATATGATCCGAATTTAAAAAGGTACCACAGTCTTCAATAGATTTGACAGTTGTCACACTCCCGCCCCTGCTGGACCCCCTACCTTGCTGGAAGATGGACAGCGTTACCGAGGTAACCAGTTCAAACAGAGCCTTGATGGGTGGGAAGTGGTCTGTCTCACTGGCAAAGATATGCACCATCTGAAACAGCAGGACTTCAAATCAGACACTCGCCGAGTTCACCGGCACACACACTATAGGAAATCAGACTACGGCAGGAAACCATAGGTGGTCTTTACATGCACTGCAGAAACCTGAGGAAACCTGTGTTACAGAGACTGGTCTGTGTCATATTTTTGTGTGAGAAATAAGAGGTGAGTGGTTACTCTGTGTAACTGTAGATCAAATATGTCAAGTACTAAACAATGAAGAAGAAGGCACTCCACAATTCATTTACATTCATTCAAGTATTGCAGTGGTTAAATAATCACCGTTTGCCTCTTTGTAACTCGTATTTTAAAGTGTCAGGTTTGTCTTCTTGTTAAATATGTTTCGAGTGCATTGGTGATTCAAAAATCTAAATTCTGCACCCTGCAAAGTTTTTATTGTCATGGCGTTTGGACTGAAGGCACAGTGAGAGAACAAGCTCTGAAGAGTGCCCAGTTTTTTTAGTCTGAATTTGACAGAAAAAGGTTCCTGTTCAGCCGTGCAAACAGATTTATTATAATGTATTTTTTTCAAACATCATTTCCAGTTTGAATTTTTGATTGAATTAATCTGAATCCAAAGATCATGAGCTACAATCCATGTGCACAAGAAATAAGGTTTCCCTAGCATTACATCTTCCAGTGTAGATTATGTGGACAAACCAATGATGCTGGAGAGGACTGTCACAAATACATACTGTAACTGTGAATGAAGTTTTATACTGTATCCTCATTAACCTTGGGCTGACTGGCGCTTAGCTGATTATCTCTTACGCAGTCCTCTCTGTATGGAAGAATTCAAGGACGATTACTACTGTTTATCTATGTGTGTACCTGTCGTGTGAGGTCGAGGGCTGGGGCCTGGGGAATGGTACTGTACATCTGCCCGAGCATCTCACTGAGCTGAGACACCATGGGAGCAAAGTCGTGGAGAAGAGTCTTCACTGACTTCTCAAAAATGGCACACACCGCCTGAGGGACAACATGAGATCGGCTTTACTGAAATGTCATCTTATTATGTGGACTGATTTCTTTCAAAGAACAAAAAACAAACAGAGTTCTGCCAGTACGTGGATGCACGTGACGAAGACTCACCTCTACGACCTGCGAGTCGTTCAGCCACTTACCGAGTACCGTCTGTATGAGGGCAAACACCTGTTGCAAAACCACCACCACCTGAAAACACAAAGTAAAACGCTTTAACAGGAATGAAAAGACAGTCCTAAATAAGCAGTAGCATTTAGCATTTACACATGAGTGCATGCCTATCAGCAGAATGACTTAAGACTATGGTTGAGTGAGAAAGCACCCTCATCCCTCTAACCAGCGACACTGGGGGGAGGCGCTCACATTGCTCCGAGCAGCATGTGCACCACTGCATTTCATCACTATCAAACTGCAGTGTGCTGGATTACGAAGCCTTTAAAGCGGCAAAAGACAACTTGTCAACGTCCCGGAGCAAATGTATGACTTCATCTAGCTACTTTCATCGGAACAGGACGTACTGCAATTTGTTTTCCAGGGCTTTTTGCCATAAATCGTTCATTCATACCCAGTGGAAGACAGAGTGGCATAATGAAAGGGAGGTCATAGGGAACCAATCCAAACCTAGGTGTTGTTATAATTATGCAGCCCTGAATCATTGTGAATTCAACATCAACTAAATTATTATTATCATCATCATAAGTTAAAGAAAACAAGTTATATTGCTACTTTTAATTAAACATATGGTAAATATCTATCATGCATAGATTCAGCCTGACGATGACACGACGATGACAATGGTGAAGGAGTGTGATTACTGACTGGGTTTGGTCCTGGTGGAGGAGGGGCAGTTTTGACCGGTGGTGCTGAGCCGTCTGCTGACTCATCGTCCTGCTTGCTGATGTCGAGCGTAGTGAAGAGGTTGGAAAGCAGCCCCAAGATGTGGATGATTGCCAATTTATTGGAGGGATTGGGCTGCAACAAGAACAAAAGAAACAGATTATTGGAATTGTCAATTTGTTCTAGAAAATCTTTGCTTTCACTGGAAAACCAGCAGTCACCAGGCAGCTGTTTCAACAATGTGACCGAAAGAAGGTAATTGCTCATTGTCATACCAGCGATGACATTCAGTGACACCTCAGGTTGATTAGGTTTTCACTAGCAGTCTTTAAATCACTGCTCTGTCTCCATGGTGATGTTACGGAGCCAAAATACCACGAAGAGGACTCTTACATCAACATCTCTCCGTAAAGCTCCCTCCCCTTACAATGCTGATGCTGTTCCTGTACATTCGCTCTAAAACGAGAACAGTGTGTGCACACTCGGCAGGAAGACACATTTAGAGTGACTTCATCTGTGTTCGCAGGCAGGCCGGTCATTCCCCCCATGATGTAATGTAACCCGAGGGTCTCCGCCACTAGGTGCCACTATTTGTTCGCCTCCAGAGACACAGCGCCTGATTTTCTAGTCTGATGTAATGCCAATACATCAAAGATCTAGGCGATAAACAATAAGATGGAGGAAGTCTGCAAGGATGGTTGAGACAGTATGTGTGTGTGTGTTGTGAGGGTGAACCAGGGACCGACGCAATGAGAGAAGCTTCATCTAAGCTGACATCCATGTCCACCCCGCCTGAAGTCTTTACTGATGTCAGAACAAGGAGAACTTATAACTTATATATAACTTATAACAATATATCAAAACTGTGTATTATTGGATAATATTAGCTCCACATCTGAACCATCCAGAGATGTGGCTGCGCAGATGTGGCTGTAGTAGAACTGACATTTAGAAAAGGGTAAAGCATTTTCTTTTGCATGACTTGGTGCATGCACGTGTAAAAATGACCTACTGTAAGGGTGTCTGTTTTTTCTGAGTTCAAATAGTCTTCCCTGCTGTGCTGTGTGCGTGTGTGAGAGAAAGTGTGTCTTCACTTCTTCCATGTGAGTCACTAGCCCATGGTGCAGGGTCAAATCCAATCTGGTCCCGCAGAGAAATGTTCCACTGCAGTGTCACCACACAGAAACAAGGCCTGTTCCTATTGGCCAGAGTCCAGCTGGGCTAACTCAGTGTTTGTGTGTGTGTGTGTGAGCGCTGTTACATGTTGTTCAGTGTACGCACCGTCTCATCTGCTAGCTTCTCCAGTTGCTGAATGTAGGGGGTGATGAGAGAGTGCAGGTTTTTCAGGATGTCTTCCACAGGGAGAGCGGAGAGCAGGAACCCGAGCGCCTGCATCAGCCACATACACTGACTCGTCTGCGAGAAAACATGATCGCAGGTTAACCTTCACTTCAAGGAGGCCGTGAGCTAAATGGGATCATTCAGATGTTTTGAAGTGAGGCCATCTACCGTCGGTATTTCACTGACTTTGAATAAGTACCGAAGACAATCCCACTTCAAGCCATCCAAACACTCCTTTTGAAGTGATTTCACAACACATAACATGTGTTCTTTAAACTACAGGCTGGAAACATGTAACACAATTCTTACAAAGAAGAAAGTGAATGTGAGAGAGCACACACTCACCTTGTGGATCTGCTTTATAAGCACCTCCTTGAGAGAAAAGAGAAAGTCAGTGTGACAGTTCAATCATTTTGAAAGCACAACAAAGCCAAAATTAGATGTAAAAAGTAACTCCAAAATAATACCACTGAAGTCATTTCAAAGAGTGAATGTTATTTCTGGAAAGCAGGATTACATAAGACAAAGTCTGCAAAAGCAGCAATTGGCTCTCGTTTTTGATGAACTGGGTAAAGAAAATATATTAAAAATAGATATACAAGTACCTGAGAGACAGCTACTATGTTTGTTGCGTAGGGCGGAAGGTCGTATTTGCACTCCCGACAAATCTTCTTCAGTGTCGAAACAGATGAGACAGAAAGGTCTGGGTTCCCTAAAGCCTGTAGTACCAAGGGCAAGACACTGCTGAGCATCACCGGGTGGTCTGCCAACCATTCAGCCAGCGCACCTAGAGGGGATCACAGATCACAAGTTTGGGGACTAAATACAAATATTTGTGTCCCTGTACTGAAAATACACTCGATTTGACTTTTATAACATGTGCTGGGATGCTTTTAATCCACGCATGAATCTCACCTATAGTGAACATCACTGTGTCCGCTAGCTGCACGTTGTTGATGCTGATTCTGGGGATGAGTCCTATCAGGCCGGGGATGACGTCAGAGTAATTCACATCTATCGTCTCCGCTATCGACTGGAAGCCATAGAGTAAGGCCTCTGTGTGCTGGAGGAGGAGGAGGAGGAGGAGGAGGAGGAGGAGGAGGAGGAGGAGGAGGAGGAGGAGGAGGAGGAGGAGGAGGAGGAGGAGGAGGAGGAGGAGGAGGAGGAGGAGGAGGAGGAGGAAGAGGGTTAGTTTGTTTTTGAGCACCAGTTGATAACTGAAAAATGATACAGCAGAAATGGAAACTAACCGAAAATCCACATATTTGAATCCTGTAAATAAACTCTTCACTTAGGTTTATTTGAATTGATGAAGTGGACTTGCAAACAAAAATAAATATAGTAATGTGAAAAATAGAAAAAGTACTGTCGTAACAAATCTGCTATGACACATTTTCAGTACTGGATTGTGTGCAACAAAGAAGCTGAAAATAGTTCACTTGATCTCTTTTCTGGTCTGTGTATGTGTCACCCACCTGCCATGATGTGGGCTGCTCGGTATTAGTCAACAGTCTTCCTAGTTTTTCATACAGGTTACTCAGCAGCTCCGCTCCCAGCATCTCGTACACGTACATGAGTGTGTCTGAGATATCCACCCTGAGAACACACATCCACACACACACGTTTTAGAAGTATGTAACCTCAGATTATTATTTGCTAATCTAGCTGACACGCAGGTTTTGCCCTCTCAGCTGCAATGAGAGTCTATTAGAGCAAAACACACTCATACTGACCAATCATCCTGTCATCGAGTCATTTCTAAAACGCTTACAACTGTCACTGAAACGCTCTTGCGAAACAGTGTGCAGCAGAAATGAGCATGCACAGTACAACATGTCAGGCATACACATGCACAAATACACACCTATAGATCCTGAATTGCTCTTTCTCATCCGACGACCAGGAATCGTACTCCTGGTCCGTGGGGAACTGGGCTTTGTGTAGCAGAACATCCACCAGCTGGAAATATACCGGCCTGTAGACCTGCAGATACACCGCCTGCTTATCCGTCTCAAACGACATTATTTCATCCTGAGGAGAGGAAAACAACTGTCTTGGGTTTGGAACATAACAAGACATATTCTCTTTACACACTCAAACAGGCTTTCCGAAGACAAATCATCTGTTCATAACCGAGAAGAAATACATCTTGTAATACAAACTATAAATGATCTGCTTGCTCAAACCTTGTGCAAGCAGATATTGTCTGAAAACGTAACCTTGTTGTTACATTGTCAGAAAAGCCGTCATATTGTATTATTTGAAACCTGTAGACAAAGACCAATAAAGACCATTCATTCAATAAGGATGTGCAGGGAGTGGTCTTTTTATATGGTCGATCTAAAGATGATTTCTTTCAATCTTTTAAAAAAAAAATGTTTAGTCAATTTATTGAACATGTCAGAAACAAAACATACAACAATAATAATATATACACTTTTTTTTTTTTTCACTCATAATAATAATTATAACAATAATAAATAATTACAAATAAATAAAAATGAATTCTCAAATAGTCTCCGTCATGTTCAACAGGGCAAGAAGAAGCTTAAAAAAACCGTTTCTGGTCCTACCCCCTCTAGCATACATTTTCCTTATAAATAGAATATTAGGTCATCGTCATCAGCGACATGTTTGTCTTGTTAATTGGTTTTTTACAAAACAATCAGAAAGAAATTACAAGAAATAACAAATGGGATTTTACAGGTCCTGTTCATAACCATTAATGATTTGGCTCCGAAACAATACTTTCAGTTTAGATAGACTTGTACAATATTTCAGTGCATCATTACAGTTATTCCACAGACTAACACCTTTTGATGAGATGCAGTGAAGTTTGGCATTTGTTCTCATCTTAACCAGACTTCAATGTGCAAAGTTTATTTTGTGGACAGGTTTGTTGTGCTTAGTAAAGATGAGGCTAGAGAAAAAAGGTGTGTCAATCATGCCAGAGGTACTCTTTTTATTACCACAACGTGACTTTATCTTTCAGATCAGATGTTAACATTCCCTACCTGTAATGTATACCAGAAGGTGAGTGTGAGCGAGCTGGTGGTCTCGTTGACCGGGTAGTGGCCAGGGATGCCCGTACAAAACATGATCATGTTGACTAGAGCCAGGAAGCCCTGCCAGTGATCCACCTGCTCCAACAGAGTCCTGCAGAGAGAGGTGGATGGAGGAGAGAGAAAGAAAAAGAGTCATTTGGCTTACTCTAAACCCTTCACAGCAGCTTATCAAATTCTCCATTGAAGTTCCTCTAAAGAAACGTTCTTACGCTGCGTCATTCAGGCAGTAGACATGGCAACATTTAAAATACCTGACAATACAGAAGTGGAGAATGCACAGTGTCTACTTGGGACAGAATATTGCATGACAAATTCATGTTAGGAAAACTGTTTATAGTAGGCCTTTTTGTTAGGATTGGTTTCTAAACTGGAAACTGGAACCGTTCCCAAGACTAAACAGGTATTGAGACATGTATAGAAATCATTAAGGCCATGATAAAAGCACTATAAAGTCTTTATAATTGTGTCCACACACACCTGGAGTGGTTTTCTCCCAGCGTTACGGCGATCCGGCAGATACCGTGGCAGGTCTCCATGTCCCCGCTCTGAACTGCCTCTCTGAGCTGCTCCTGGAGGGCCAGCACTCGAGGAACCAGCTTCAGCAAGGTGTTCACATATCTACAAGACAAACAAACAAAAAACATTAGTTAGTTCATTGAACCCTGATACTAGCTACGTAGTTTAACATACAGGGAATTCAAACTGAATTCTCTGGTAACCCCAAGAGATACCAATTGGAAGAAACAACCATCAAAGCAACATTTAAGCTTATATCTTCTTACAGCATTGAAACACTATTAAATTAATGAAATCTGAAATGTTCTTTACATTATTTTGGGAACGTAAAAACTGTAAAACTAAAAACAGACTGTCTTCTTCAAAATGACTCGCGTCTCTTACCGCCTGATAGTGTGTCATGTTTTTATGTTTTAATTAGGGCCCATGGCAATCATTTAACACACACATAAAACAGAAACCAAAAACAATGATATGAAGCTGTTACTAACAAATTGAGTGACAAGGAAAAATTGGAAACATCTGCTGGGACCCCAGTTGATAGGATGAGGGTTTAAGAACATGAGTTGAAACATTGCACAGTGTGCTGTATAAGTGAGAAAAACATAGCCCAGCCAGGCAGCTCCACTGGTGAACATCAAACTGAGTCACAGCGCTCACAGCTAGGTTGATATGTATTGCTCCTTCTCAAGACAAGTGTTTATCTCAAATCAAATCTCAGCCCGTGTCAGTCCCACCTCTGATCCAGCAAACCCACCCTAAAAAACCCACACATCTAGCAGGGAGCCAGGAAATCTATTCAAAGCTCAGAGCTGCTGTCACTTATCATTCTGTCTTCGTCCTGCTGTCTCAGCCATCTATTATTCCTTCACTCTTAAACACACCCATGTGCTACACACAAACCTAAACATGGACCCAATGGTGCACTAACACACACACACAGGCTCAGATCTGCTCGTGTGATAACATCAGACAACATCCTCCTGTCACCCTTAATGAAGGCGAGTGAAGGGGTGACATTTGGAGATGAAGGACGTGTATGTGCGCCTGAATGTCACGGAGCAGAGTGAGTAGGGTTGCAAAATTCCAGGAATTTTCAAAGATGGACATTTTCCATGGGAATTAACAGGAATTTAAGGGAATTATTAACAGGAATTCAAGGCAAGGCAAGGCAAGTTTATTTATATAGCACTTTTCAACACAAGGCAATTCAAAGTGCTTTACAAAAAATGAAAGAGATTAAGAAAATGGCATTTAAAATCAGTCATTAAAAAGAAAAGCTAATAAAATAAACATTAAAAGAAAAAAAATACATGGCAGTCAATTAAACATTAAAAGAAAAAAGTACATGGATAAAAGTTACAGTGCAGTCTAAGGGAATTAACGGGAATTTAAGGGAATAAACGGGAATTAACGGGAATTAACGGGAATTTAAGGGAATTAACGGGAATTTAAGGGAATAAACGGGAATTTAAGGGAATTAACGGGAATTTAAGGGAATTAACGGGAATTTAAGGGAATTAACGGGAATTTAAGGGAATTAACGGGAATTTAAGGGAATTAACGGGAATTTAAGGGAATTAACGGGAATTTAAGGGAATAAACGGGAATTTAAGGGAATAAACTGGGAATTTTCTAAATTGAAGGTTGGCTCTTCATAGGGAACTTAAATATAGTTGGGGAAAGCATATTTTAGCATAATCTTGACTAAAACAAACAGATGCCATTCAAGTACACTTGATATCCATGCTATTCCTCAATCACATGCACATAGCACACTGCTTACTGCAAGGCTATTGAGACCACACCCCCTACAGGCACTGTGCATTCCTCCATCACATGCACATAGCACACTGCTTACTGCAAGGCTATTGAGACCACACCGCCTACAGGCACTGTGCATTCCTCCATCACATGCACAGGTGATTTCTAGAAGACTGGACCACACTTTTGAGCCCAAAGCACATTTTTGAATGAGTGTGGTTGGGGGGGATGAGTAATATTTAACTCAACATTCATGTTTTTGTTCTTCAATAAAACAAATGATTGTTCAATAAAATAATTAAAT
Organism: Gymnodraco acuticeps; assembly: GCF_902827175.1. Lineage (NCBI taxonomy): Eukaryota > Metazoa > Chordata > Actinopteri > Perciformes > Bathydraconidae > Gymnodraco > Gymnodraco acuticeps. The sequence goes on from NW_022990673.1 coordinate 646,148, forward strand.
CCTGTTCTGTTGAAATGTCATGTTTTTTTTTCTTGTTTTATTTTTTTTTATTATATCATTTTGCATGGATGTTTTCTAAAAACGTTTATATTTATGCTTGGATATGATACAATTAGATTACATTACCCTCAATTCCCAGTTGGTTCCAATAAATTCCATAATTCCCATGGAAAGTTTCCAATATGGAATATATCCAAAATTCCCCAGCTTAACTTCCCATGGAAATGTACCGGAAATGTTCCCCCCTTTGTAACCCTAAGAGTGTGTGTATATGTGTGAGAATGCCATAAATGTAAACCATATCACATGTGTCAGTCCTAAGGGGTTCTGTGGTATACAGGCGGTGCTTCATCTTTCATGAGAACGTCAATAAGGAGGACGTGAGTCCATGTCAATGAATATTCATCAATGTCACAGCAAGGTTACGAGTAAAAAGAGAAAAAAACACACCAAATCAACCTTAAACACTACTGTAACTGTGTTTTTCTGAGGATCTAATCTATAGCAATTCACTTTCATTGAACAATTTGGCCTATTAAAGAGAAACAGTTGTTTACTAATCAATTAATCGCCTAATTGTTTTAGTGAGAGATTCACCAATCCATTAACCACTGGTGGAAACAGGCTGGTTTTTAGCTGATTGGCCGATCAGTCTCATATATCTTTTTTATTGGCCGGACAAATTCTCACACGCCGGTCAAATTCACGCATGGCAGTTGGTACGCACAAGATGGTTTTACGTTAAACATCACAGCCACACACACACAGTGTTGCAAACTTGGCCCATTTCGCGCTAGATTTAGCAAGACCCACTTTGCAATTTCATTTCTACAAAGTGACTACTGACACATTTTCCAACTTATTCAGACCATCAGGGAAAAAAGCGGGAAATATATTCAAATATATTATATTGCAAATCATTCCCAATGCTGCTGAGAGTAATGGCAGTGACCGTCTCTTCTTATCCTTCTGCAGAGTAGGTGTGCGTTAGGAGTGGGAGTTAACATAATATAATACACACACACCTACATTCTTGTAAATGGATGCCGATTTGTAAATAGTTTTGTATAAAGAAATATTGTATTTAAAATGAATAATTACAGCATTTTTAAAAGATAAGATCTACAAACACAGTATAAAATAACATTTGATCTCATTATTCTATTATTTTATCGGAATCGGCCAAGAAAATCTTGCAATCGATGCATCCTTCGTTTTCGCTTCAGTCTTATTGCTTATAGAAAATGCCAAGGCAAAGACAATGGTGGCCAATAGTAAAAGCTGCTGATGTTCACCTCTGCTTTGCAGGTTAAATACATCTCAAACCCCGGAGCTGTGAAGCATTTATCATTCTAATTTCCCTCAGGACCCTTTATAAGCCCAGCAGCTGAATGTATGATCCTGCGTTATGAAGCAGAGTCCCCTCCTCGGCAGCCCACGCTGACTCAGCATCCTCTGGAGAGAGCGCCACCCTGCTGTGATGTGTTTGAATCTGGCCACCATCTAATAAGCTTGTACCTGCGCTTGTATTGGCCTGCATCTTCTGTGTCTGAGTAACTCTGAGAGCAGAGCGAGGATCCACTGCAATTCACTGAGTGACTGTGTGTGTGTGTACATTTGAGAATCAGTATGCACTTATGCACTCAGAAGATCATTCATTTTTAACAAGGAGCTGTGCAAATGCAGGTCATGCACTCTTAGCGTAGAAAAATGGGGCTGGGTGTGTTTGTGATACGATTAAAGAGGGCGGAATGGATTTGTAGTCGTTTCCCCGTTTCCCCTCCGAGCGAAAATACATTCCGGAGGTTTCTTTGAGGCTGTCCTCCCCTCTCCCTGCCCTGCTGTTACACACTTTCTGCCTCCTTCGTGACTCCTCCTTTATTCACTCGCTCCACCACCCCACCTCCCCCACCTCTGATCCCCGCTGCAATTACCGCAACACTCTGAGACAGGGGAAATGGGTTGCCTGGCAACAGGATGCAGCTGGACCAATAGCATCCCCCCAGATGAGTTGAGTGTAATGTGTTTAAACAGAGGGAGAGAACAAGAGACAGGGAGGAGGGCTTAGTACTGATGGCGAGAGAAGAATACGGGGAAAGGAAGAGCACAAAGAAGCAGAGGCAGCGTGGGAGAAAAGATAAAACAGATAGAATACACAAAGAAAGATGAAAAGGATGGGTTATGACTTCCTGGGGAGGATGGGGGGGAAACATGCATCAGGTTTTCCAGTAGATTCATTACTTTTCCCTCTTTTTCACCCGGACACAAAATCCCGATAATACTTTGTCAGATCAAATCTGACATGTTTCTTGCATAACAGCAGCTCTATTCACAACATCAAACAAGGACAAGTATTAAGACACAGTACAAGGAAACAAACATCCAACATACTTTTAAATTATTCAAATAAATCGTCAAATGGGAACCCATAAATCACGCAATGTTCTTTTAAAAACAGAGGTCTCAAGGGTGATCAAGACTTCTGGGAGGAGCTGACAAACACACACAGGGCTGAGATCAGTTTTAAGTGATAAAGTGCAAAAAAGGAAATAACATTTAGTTGATTTTTCTTCCACTAACACTTAACTAAAGCGCCTGGTAACACTTGCGGCTGGTTCTACCTGTAACTCCATCCAATTAATTGTCTTCCCACCATCTGCTCTGCTTAATGAATGTGTGTTTTAACTTCACAGAGCCGTCCCTCTTGCAGAGGTAAGGAGGATGAAGTATTTGATTTTTGCTCAATTTCACACCTTTCCTCAGCACCCTTTCTTCTCCTCTTATCGCCCCGTCACCAACGCCCTCTTTCTCTCTCTTCTTCCCTCTCTCTCTCTCCCTCGGGGAGGGGTAATGGGTGCCTGCCATGTCTGAATCAACCACGGCATGATGACATCTCTCCCAAGCTCTGTAACCATGGCAATGGCAGCCAACCGAGAAATGCCGCTCTCCTCCCCCTGGCTGTCAACTTGCCCTGCATCACTCGCTCACTACTTCCCTCCCATGCCTCCCTGATGCCCTCCCAGTGCCCACCCTGTCTGTGCCAGTCATTTGCTAATGCATTTTGATTTTTCCACTCTGTTCCCTTCTGTTTCCAACCCTTCTACCTCTTTTTTTTGTGTTGCTCCAGTGCAATTTCTCCAAGCAATGACAACCTTTCATTGCTTAAAGCTGTATCATTATTTATTTGTTCTGCCTCGAGTTCACGATGTCACACATTTGTACACACCTTTGGGAGTCGGGCTGTGAGATGGCGTTGACGATCGCCTCCACCGCCGTGTCGAAGAGCTCCGGATCAGGCAGGGCGCTGAAGCAGTCGTGCACCAGGCTTTCGCTCTCACTTAGGGGCACATCCAGCAGCACCCAAGATGACAGGCAGCGCAACACGCGAGCTTTCACCGCCCCGGGGCTGTCCGTCCTCTGCAGCAGTTGTTGCAGTAAGGGACACACTGACCCCCACTCCTGGCCTAGAGCCCCCCGAACCTAAAGGGAGGAAGATAATGAGGGTTAGACTGCTGGCATATCACTAATGTGTAATATGTTCCCATCTTAACGAGTACACTCATTTTAAGTTGTTTCTATACGGGTGCCAGAAGATACACCAACATGAAGCTTAACTGATCATTTAATTAAAATAAAAAAATACAAAATGATTTTTATTTGATTGTGAGGGTAAATGATATGGCAGCAGAGTCCTTGAGTAACTCAAATTCTAAAAAGTATGAATTATATGTATTATATATATATTGTACATTTAAAAAGGACCAGTCCTATTTTCACAATGTTTATTAAATGTTGCTCTTAAATAAAGCAAAAGCAATTGTTAAAAAATGACTGGATGGAATAATCAGATACTAAATAATGGATAGCTGCAGCCCTAGACTAGAAAGGTATTCAGGTTCGATTCATACTGGTGAGCAAATGATCCAAAGGAAACCTGTGAATATTGGACAGGTGGCCATCACCACCTGCTGGCGGGGGGGGGGGGGGATGTTCCCCACAGACGTACCTGTCCTTTTCTGTACTGCGGCAGGCGGCTGGTCTGGAATTCCTCCGGCAGGACGGTGAGCAGCTCCAGCAATGCCAGGCAGCGTGCCCGCCCGTCCACCCCCCCGCCCTCCTCCTGGAACACGCGCACCATCTCTGACACAGCGCCGGGCCAGGCCTCGGGCATTGTGTTGAGTGCCAGAGAGGCAAGGGCCACACATAGACGGGTGAGCACCATCTTGGAGCCGGAGGAGAAGCAGGCAATCTGTGAGAACAGCTGGGTCTTCAGAGACTCGTACTGGTCTGTGGGGATGTCCGACCAGTAGCGAGAAATCTTGGTGTGAAGTGCGCTGGCACCAAAGTACTGGATCTCTGGCACCTGTGGGAAATGATCAGATGAATACAAACGATGCAAAATACTTTCCTGCCATGTTATTGTGTGTTTGGGTGTATACTATACCTTATCTGGGCTCAGAAGGGACCAGCAAAACTGCCAGGCCTGCGGCGAGACCTGAGCCTGCATGAGCCATTTCTGGGCCAGATTTTTGTTTTCTATATTGGGATCATAATACAACTGGTGGAGGGCCTAAGGAAAAAAGAGAAAGAAAAGTTAAAGAATGATTACAATTGGTGGATGGTAAAACCATGAAGGAGTTTAAAAACATTGTCTAAAGTCCATTTGAGAAATGACTGCAAATACACGACAAATAGGTCGGTCCCATATATCGTTATATCAGTGAGATTGCGATGTGCAATAGTCTCATTACAGGATGTGAGATGTCAGGTTTATAGCCAATGAACTCAAACACCTCCTACAACCTCATTAAACTGCTTGGTAAAAAGGAAACATTTTCATTTGTATGACTAATGAACAGCACAAGTCCGTCTGAGATTCCACAGGCTAGTTCACACTGATTTAAGGGTGTTGCAGCGAAACAACGTCAGTGTCCTACTTGGACAATTCATCAATCAACCAAAGCAGTACCCGCTAGTCCAGAGGAAGCTTGAAATGCAAAAAGACACTTGTACTGTATGAAAATATTTAGGCTTAAAAAAAAAGATGTATACAAGTCCTTTGTCGTCATCTGGTGGAATACCAGATACCAAATATATCATCCTGTATATTTTCACGTATAGATATATAACGCAGCAATACAAAATATTATTGTGCAGCCGCAAACATTCAATACTCGGTTATAAAGATAACAAACCAGCAGAGAGAAGAGAGATAGTCCTTTGAGCTCTTGTGTGATGGAATGATGATAAATATTTGATGTCACCTTGAGAAAAGAGAATTGAATTCTCCCTTGCAAACAGGCAAGCACACACAGACACATAGCAGACAGTTTACCTCAAAAACCTGAACAATGGAGAGCCATGACCTGAAAGCAGCACTCTGTGAAGTACCGCTCACTCGGAGTAATATGAGCACTTGAGTGCCGGGAGAACGACAAGGAGCAGGAGAGCCAGAGAGAAAGTAGATATATGATGAAAGAGGGAAATAAAAGAAGGGGAAAAGAGAGCATTAATTAAACAGACACCTCTAATCCTGGAGAGGAGAGGTTTGGGCGCTACTCTGCACATATGCCTGTTTTTTCTTTCTCTCTGTCTCACACAAAAATACACACATGAACATGCTCACTGAACCTAGACTGCTTGCTGCCACCACTAAGTGTCTGACAAGCAACAAAGGGAAACATTTTTATTCAGAAAGCTTCTGATCCTCGTCTTTACCCCTGAAGCCTTCTCCTTCCTCCACCAGCAGTCATTCTCTCTCTTCTGTCTCGAATCCACCTCCCTCCAGCCTAAACTGTCCATCCAGCCTCATTCTCTGTGTCAGCTCGCCCTCTTTATCTCAGGCATCTTCTAAAATATACATATCTTCCCATTCCCTTCCATCAAAGAAGTTCAGGCTGTCAAACAAGAGGAGGAATAATACCGAGAGGAAGCCACAGTGGGTCACAGAGTATGATGATGCATCTGTACAGAGGAACATCAATACAGCGTCAATGCCTGCAGGAAGCAGAGTCTCAGGTGTTTCACTCCGTCTGCCATCCTGGAACACAATTATCTGTCTGAGCTTACTGTAGCAGGCTCTGAACACCACTGGCGTCATGTGTGGGAGAAATAGCTTATGGTGCCTTAAAGTGCAGCAGGTACTCTGTGTATGCAATATGCATCTGGCTTTGCTGCTAGGTCTTTTTAGCCAACTAGCATCCATGAGAATCTTGCACTTTAAAGCAGTTTGAAGGAAAACCACTGAATCTAAGAAAATACATGTTTTTCTTACAGACTACCATAGACTGTGTGTTAGTGGGTTGCGATTCGGCAAGGTCTCACTATGGATCATTATAACGTATTCATCTTAAAAGTAGGGCGGCTCGATTATGGCAAAAATCATAATCTCGATTATTTGGGTCAATAATTGATATCACGATTATTAAAAACGATTACTTTGAAAACATCCATTTATTGAAAAAGAAATGTGAACAGTATGTTTTTAACAGTTGATTACCCTGAACTTTAAGTATAATTCAACTGAAAAAACAATTAAAAAAAATTAAAAAAATTAAATGAAATTATCGTTTTATTTCGATTATGTTGTTTTCATAATCTTTGAAAGCCAAAATCTTAATTGCGATTAAAATAGGATGAATTGAGCGTCAGGATGTTTTTGGTTAGTCAGCTCTCCTCTGCCCTTTCAGTAAATGAAGCTGTGATATCAGAGTTCAAAGCAGTAGCGGATCATTACTGCAGTCCACTGCGTGATGGCAGACCTCTCCTGATCCCACACCAAACAGCGCTGTGTCTGAGTGCGTCTGCTCTTCCGAGGTTTTTTATCAAAGCTCAAGACACAAAACAGTCTGTGAAAAGATTAAAGCAGCAAAATGAACAAAGAACCACCGCCTTTCTTCTCCTAAAAAATCTCCAGTTATCTCCATTCACAAATTGTAATTGCCCTTTACTAAGAGGTTTCCTAAAACAAGCAAAACCACATGCATACAACAAGAAACAGTTGCAATTATTTGCAGCTGAAGCCTATAATGCAAATGCATAAGCTATGCATCTACAGATGGTGGCAATGTGCCTGAACCACCGGGCTTCACCTGAGGATGGCGTGCTCCTGGCAGACACTGTCCAAGGTCATTAGCCTCCTCTATAGTCCATTTCAGCAGGAGCAGGAAGAAGAGGGATGGAAATGAAAAAAACATGGCTCAGCTAGACGGATTCACCATCTGCTCACACACAGCCATGGATTTACTGTAACACTTATGTGCTCACTACCAAGCCCAGGAGAATAACTATAGTGTATGCCCTGAGCTGCATTGACGTCAAAACACAACAATGCATTTACCTTACAAAATATCAAGAAACATATGAAGGATATAAATAAGAAAATGATCATTATCTAAGGAAGAAAGAAAGTTTGCTCTCATTAATTTCAAGGCAAGAGATGTAGATAAGGAGAAGCAGGTGGCAGCATGACGCTTTTGTAAACATTATTAGAAAGCTCTACACACACAGAAAATAAAGATACAGGCGGAGGTAATAGGAGCATTGTGAGAGTTCCACACACACACACACACACACACACGGCACCTTGCTGCCGTAGGTTCAGTGTCTCCCATCGGCCCCCTAGCGAGTCACATCAAAGTCATCCTAGTGATGGAGGCAGTGTTGTTGCTGGGCTGCAGAAGGCATCACCACACCACTGACCTTGTGCTATAACTGTGAGAACCAAAGACATGCAGAGGAATGATGAATAATGAGGGAACAAGGAAGAGAAGTTTGTTTGAGCGTGCGCGGGCGGTAGTTGACAGCACGCAGCCAAGAAAGAAATTAAGAACATGTTGCCAATAGTGATACCATTTCAGCATATTAACAGCAAACAAACCCTTGCACCAGGAGCCTCAACGTGCAACCCTCAGCTACATGGACAGTTTCCACCAATTTATTCAGAATAGTAATTTCATCAATTATAGTGTGTAGTACAAGCCTCCTAAAATAAACAACAAGTGATCTACAAAACATGTGCTTCTCTCAACGACTGGTCCCCATGATCCCTTTTCTTTACCTTTGAAATATCCTCTCTGGCCACCTCAAAACGTCACTTTTCAGCATCACATTCTTCTGCTGTGTTCTGTAGTGCCTAAGCTGGTTGGCTCTGCTCTGATGTTAATGGCATTCAACTATTTTTAAAAGAAAACAACACTTGCTGTCACATACATCCCATCCTAACACTACTTGTAAACAGTTCTCAGCTTAGGAGTTAAACCCTACTGAATTGACTTGAACAGCCTCCTAAGGTTAGACAGGTAAGCAAGTGATAAAAGGGAGAACACCGCTGGCAAGTGCCCTTGAGCAAGGTGCCCACGCTGACCCGGTTTAACTGCGCTTTGGTCTTTTCTTGTGGTGAATCAGTTGTTGGTCAGTCTGGACACTAACATAATGATACAAATCCAATAGCACACTAGTTCACAGCAATGTGCAGAGTTCTGACATTTTCTGAAAAAAGTCTTCTTGTTTGGAATAGTGACTCCAGACGAGGCTAATTATAGTTGAGCGGAAATGTAAGGCAGTATAGATGGCCATTCATTACACACACAAAGACACTGACAATGAGGTACTTTGTTTCACAGACCCAAGATTGAACAAAGGGCTTTCTATTGGACACGTACAAATACTGGGCCAGGAACCATCATCTCCAGCACCCTGCATTCAACAAGCACACACTCCACCGTCTTGCTGAACAACAGCAGGGAGGATTCTGCACTGCTGGTCTTTTTACATTAGATGAGAGCAACTGGTTTAGCTCTCATCTAATGGGAAACGCAACTCGACTTTTATACGATGACATGTCTGCTGGTGGAGTGTTTATTTAGAGTTACTTGTTGCCGTTTGGTAGAGCAACATATCAGAGTGTTTCAAATGCCTTACGCTAGTTTTCTAACTCGTTCTTATTCAACAGCATGTTATTAATGCCGTACATAACTAGTACAAATACATCAAGCCAAATGAGCTACATTTAAAACATGTACTTATATAGAGAGAAAATAATCATCGGACACAAATAGTAAGAATATAATATGAAATAATCTGAAAATACTTTCTAAATATAGCTGAGTTTTATAGCAAAACTAAATCAGCTCTGAGATGTTACAGTAGTGTTATTACTAAAGGGCACATTGCCTCCAAGGGAAATTATATTTCAGATGCTGTTTGTCAGTTTGATCAGTTAATGAGATTACTGATGGCGTGCTGTACCCCTCGGAGAAAACGGAACGCTCTAACAGGATCTAAAAGATGCACCTTAAACTAGAAACCCACAACAAATTAATCGGAATAAAACATCAAGCTATTCTGTCATGATATTTTAGTGGATGCTTCATACTTTTTCCAAGTGTCTTAAAAAAAAGAAAAGCAGATCATTATAAAGTTCAGTGTTTAAACATTCACTGTAATGACAACACAGTTGATGTTCCTACAAATATTTTTTGATTAAAAATAGTTTATTGAATCACCATCACACTGACATTTACCAATGCAAGCATCTCCAATGTCAGATAAACAAATGAATCACTGAATGAATATTGACTTGTTTTTTATTGATGAATAACATGCACGATTGGTGCTTGCAAGGTTTATGTTAGCAAGCAAAATGTCACTTTCATTGAAACTGAAACTTCAACACTGGAAGAACCAATACATCTCTTGATCTCATTTAAAAAAAAGAATCAATGCAAATCTGTCATGTTGGGTATCAGTTGCTTTAACTAAAGGTTCCCTAATATATCATAATAAATGAATTATGATTCTCCCAGTTACATGTTTTTCTTAATATAAAATAAGGAACCTGAACATTTGAAAACTGTACTGCTATTTTTAGTCTTTTTATTATTATTATTAGTTTGGTTAAAACAGCCATCAGTTGTCTATCTTGTGTTTCAGGTTTGTTTCGGCAATTGTCAAACAGGGGAGGATCCATCATTAAATAATTATTTATGATTCTCCCAGGCATGAATTATACATTTACTTAGGTATGCAAACATTATTTATATTCACTAGTATTTTCTCTGACAGAGATTTTGAAGAATGATAGGAAATATATAACATGTTCTCGATACATCTGCTATCCCCTAAATATAACACAGCATCACTTTCTTTGTGTGAAGAACTGAGTGAGAAGCTTTTCTCCATAGGGATAGGACCTTAACCCTTGTTTGCCATTCTTCTTCCACTTGTATTACCAAGAAACCCCAATATCAGACTAAGCCATTTCTCCCAATGGAATGTGCTTTTCTCCCTCAAACCTGCCTCAAATCATTTTCTGTCGCATCGCCACCCTCCTCTCACTAACCCCCCCTTTTTTTCTTTACTGCCACTGTCACAGACATCGACCCTGTCCCTCCCCTCGACCCCCAATCCATCCCATCGACTCTTCCACAGGAGCAGCTTTCTCACTCTGACTCTCCATCCTCCCCATTGTCTCCCCACCCATCCCATCGTGTCCAAGTCAATGGCCACCAAGCACAGAGATTCATCACAGCAACCTGGCAGCCACAGTCAACACACACATATACGCACGCGCATACGCACACAATTATATCCAATCCAACTGAGAAAAACAAGACCGAGCATTTTACAATAACAGATATGGCGGGCTGCAACCTGTTATTTTAATGATAATTTGATTAGTATTTCTAAAAATAAAAGGGTGAGCTACATTCTAAATACAAACATTATCTTTCCATGGGAAATTAGTAATAATGAAACGTATATGTATTAATATTAACATGATGTAGCTACACGGCAGATAAATATACCATGCTTTCCTCCTCAAACTCTGATGCAACAAGACCACTTATTTAATCCACAAACCCCGGGTTCTGTATACATTTCTGATGAGGACCAAGTGGTCCAAACACTCACCTTCTCTACGTTTTCCACCGTGAAGTCCAGGTTGTCCGGTGTTGCTGCTATCCTCCCCGGCGTCTCCATATCTCCGCCGAAACGGAGCTGTCAAATGATTAAAGAGGAGCAACACATTCAGCAGCCGCCAGACACCGTTACACTTCCCCTCAAAGAAAATACTATTTCCAACAGGTTTCCACAGTAGCAGATGTAATTAAGAGGTCAAGTCGATGACCATATATACATGTAGACATAAGAATGACACGAGAAGCTAACCGGCAAGCTAGTTAGCTAGCTGACGCTAACATACACTATAGGAAAATACTATAGCAACGGCTAGCCGCTATGCTAACGCCAAACTAGCTAACATAGCAATGCATGTAACTTAACGCTAGTACACAATGTAGCCAAACGAAACGAGTATACTAACATTTTCAGAGTGTGACAGCATTATCAAAACAATGCCGTATCCGTGTATTACTTCTAGGATGTCTACAGGACCGATATTTTCACACCTTTCTGTCCTGCGACGGTATGAGACGATGCTGGCAGCTCCCTGCCGCTCTGTCTCTGCTCCGTCACTGAGAGCTGCTACATTCAAGCCCTGTGGGAAATCTAGTAATCACAACGTAAATGGTCAAGGACCTCCCAATAACACTGTGAACAAAACAGCAAGTGACCGAAATATTAAATGTGGAGAGTGAAAAAAACCGGCTGGACTTTTGTGTTTTATTAGTCTTCCCGAATGTTCGGTTATATAGAGAAGAAATGGCCACTTTAGGTTTCATGTTTCGTTTTCATCGATTTTTACGGGCAAAAGCTCCTTGGTAATGTAGAATATGATATACACTTGAATGTTGCATTTTACTCTCTAGCCAATGAAATGTCATTAATGTCAGCATTAGATTATAAAAATAAAAATGATATTTTATTATTATTTAATTACAAAAACCAACAAAAATAATATGAAAATGGCTAAAGAGGGTTCTTCTGTCAATTATGGCATCAAGAATGTTGTTATTATCTTTATCATTTGCAGAAGTATACAGCGCAAGTACTATCATAAAAACAATAATAAGGGGTGGGTCCGACTCCTAAGTAAATACATAAATGGTAATGAATGGACATAAATGTTATAGCCAATATGACGTAGGTGGAGTTCAGTGAACATCCATAACAGCATTGTATCGGCTACATATACTCTTGCTGCGTCATATTGGCTAACATGATTCTAAATGATATTATTTCTTTGAATTCAATTGAATTTGCCCAATCATTTCACGTCACTTTAAATTGCGTATTTTCCCCCACATATAGGTCAAAACAAAAGGATGGCATGATGAAGCTTTTATTCCCAAAAAAACAAGTGTATTTTGTACACAAATAAGCAATCATCCGTAGAGCAACAGCGCCCCAACGTGGGTTATCAAAGATGTCACACTTCATTAAAACGCCCTGTAAAAGCGCCAGTCATGCTAAAACCAGTCTATGGCTAAAACAGGCACATTTAAACGGGCAATGCACTTTTGTGAAAAAAGCGAGGATTATACATTTAAAGTTCCCCGATTAATTTAAATAACTGGAAGACAATGTTTATTATTTTAATTGGTGACTTATTAAATAATTGTCTTGACAAACACTAATGTTCCAGATGTACACAGTAGATTTAATTGATTTATATTAATAACTTTATGATACGCAGCATCAACATTATGAAAATGTGCCTAATTATTAAATCAAGTCCAGAACAAAATTGAAAAATCTGATCTTTAAATTCTTAATCGTAAAGTTTTTAATTACTTGGTATACATATGAATGACTGCGTGCTAATTAATATAATAAATACGTGAAAACCATAATAAAGTAAAAAAAGTGGAGACAAACACAGGAACAACTTCTATTGTCTAGTATACATTTGCTCTATTTTCCTTTTTCTTGATGTTTATTAAATGCGTAAACATTTTCAAATAAACATAAACTAAATGTGTTTTATTTAATTATTCTGACTGTCTGATGTGCTGATTTTACTCTCTAGAGTTGGGTTGGTTGAGTAACCGTAGTAGTGACTGTGTTGTAGGCTATTGCTTCTTGGTTTTCTGTTGATGTGATGTGCATGCCCTTATGTGGGCTACTGAGGGAGATGTTTCTACAGAATAAGCGTCACTGCTATGGCACCGAGTCATACTGACTATTTTGAACAGAGAACACGTGGCACTGATTCTGGAGAGAGAGAGAGAGAGAGAGAGAGAGAGAGAGAGAGAGAGAGAGAGAGAGAGAGAGAGAGAGAGAGAGAGAGAGAGAGAGAGAGAGAGAGAGAGAGAGAGAGAGAGAGAGAGAGAGAGAGAGCGAGAGAGAGAGAGAGGAAGAGGGGCGCACACACTCCTCCTTCAGTCCCTCCAGCCACGCACACACACTGACAGAGCTGCAGTGGTTTGTACAGTAGCCCACAGCTGCCTGTGATTTCACTCTGCTCCCTTAAAGTCTGGGATCGGACGGTACGCGAGGGCAGAAAAGAGAGTTCGAGACAAGAAGAGACATTTGATTTGGAGATTATTTTACTGTACACCGGAGGACAGAGATGATGGAGACTAAAGTGTGGATTGCCCTTTGTGCGCTGCTGCTTTTTAACTTGGGATCCGCTGAAAATGGTAAGTAGTGTTTTTTGTATTTGTTTTTTCCCCTTGACTTTGTGCTTCCGGTTTCCAATCTAGTTAATTTGTGCTACAACAATTCTGAATGGTTTACTGTGTCACACACGCACGCACACGCACACATCTCACCTGCCTCCGGGCACCTGTGGTGTTTTTTAACAGAGTTTCGAACTGACAGATATGAAGTGAGTTCACAGCCTATTTTGTTACACCCTAAACAGTTCAGTTCCTCTTGTTTGTTTTCATTTTAAACTTTTGACATTAGGGGATAGAAAGACTCTCCCATATCCATATGTTTTTTAGTTTTTTATGGTGGCCTCGCAGCTGGTGTGGAGCCTCTGTAATTTGTTTAACGGCCTCACACTTTATCTTTCCCATCACATCACTTCCTCCCTCCCCCTCTCTGCTTCTTCCTCATTCTCCATTACATTTACACTCATCTCACACATCCTGTTTTCCGCTTCCCCTTCCTACCTGTTCTGAACCATTTCCCCCATCCAACCGTCTCTCTTTTTTCTCCATCAGTGTCTCTCACATAAAAAGAAAATGAGACTATTGACATTTGAAAATATTTTATTGGGCAGAACTGTCCCATCAGTTCCTCCAGCTGAAATTCAAATGAGAAGAAAACAGCCGGCTCCACTGCAGGATATTTATGGGCTGTAAATGAGCAGGGAAGTACATTGTGACAAATGACACCTCTAACTGTGTGCAGCAGCACACTGTCATTATACTGCATGCATGCTAATTGGCTTGCCTAGAACAGTGTAAAGACTTTATGAACAGATTTTAAATCAAAGCAATGCAACCAGACTTTATAACATATGTTAATTGTATTAGGTTGTATTTGCATCAACATACAGTATAGAGATTTAGGGATGTTGTTTAAATTTGACTTTGATGTATCCAAATATGTATTTATTTCTGTTGACACTGACTCAAATGTTTAATTTCTAAAAGAGATTAGCTCTAGCATTAGCTTTCTTAAGCAGAGCACATTTAATATTATACAATATGTATCTTACTTTACATTATAAATGCTCAAAAGACACAACCTATCTAATACTCTCTTTTAATTTGGCAAAAGAATATATAAGTCACTACATATTATTCATTAAACTAAAACAAGATTGTCCTAATCACAATGCCCAAAGCTTTGTAATAGTACATATAAACTACATTTAAAAGTAGTAACAGTTCAAACACAGTTATTTATTGTCTCTCTTGTCTGGATGATTTAAAGACTACACATTTTAGTAACATGTCATTTATTTCCGATAAATCCTTCTGTTCGGATGATTAAACATTTAAAAAAAAAGAATAATAGTAAAAATGCAAAGTTGTTGTGTAGTATGTGCAGTATTTTTGGTTTCTTTTAAGTCCATTTAAGGGGCTGGGAAATGTATTTGACACAATAAATAACATAACTAACTATTGAGTTATAGCGAATTCAGGCTCTCACATGTAGCACAATAAGACCTGGGACTGTAAAAGATGAGAGGCTGGAGGCTTGACATGCAGCTTGAGAGAGGTCACATTGTATGGCAGTAAAATAGGTTCAGATGAAAGGCTGAAGACAGCATGCACAGAGTGCTCTCCAGCCTTTTCAATCATGTCCTGTGAAACCAAGACGTATGGGATTTTACAGTAGCAGTTCGATGGGTTTCACACAGAAGCTATTACAGATAGGCATGTCCAGAATTGAGTGTTGAAGCGGCAGACATCTGCTCGCAGAGGAACGGTTGGCTGTCCTCTAACTGGCAGGGGGGGGGAAGAGAGCCACAGCTACTTCCCGCTGCACGCTGCATTGGCCTGGAAAGTAAAACCCTGCAATATCTGCAAAGAGGAGTGTGCAACAGCGTAAACAGTGGCTCTCTTTATGAATCTACTCTGCACACACATATCTACAACATACTACTCCAGCATTTGACCTTCACAGCTCTAATGGAGCTAAAGTGAAGGAACAAGGCCAGCATTATAGAGACAAGCACCTCCGCCTATTTATGAGTGTGTGTTTTGTATCGTTTAGAGTTCAAACAGGTCTCTCTCTTTCTGTGTGCGCTGATGAGCTGAGTGAGTGATTATGGAGGTAATGAAAGGCATCATGGCAGTGTGTTAGTGAACGGTAATGACATTACATTACAACAGGGCTCTGGCTTTCATCAAAGGGCAGCAGGTAGAAATAGAAATGAAGACTTGAAGAGTTGAGCTAAAGGCGGAGGAGAGAGAGTGAGAGAGATCGAAGGTCTTCATTAAAAGGATGTTACGTCACAGAACAGAAGTTCCTCAGGTCTTTAGGGGGCTGGGGTAGATGTCATGTAAAGCAAAAGTCAGTCAGCCCTTAACCATTATTTTATATGGTCTGATATTGTGTTTTACAGTCATTTTACAATGTTCTGCCTCATTGCAGTTCCCAGTATCCATTTCCACAACAAGTGATTGGGATACATCAGATTTAAGACATGATTAACAAGATAAAAACACATTTTGGCTGCTCAAATAATAGTCCCTGCACATACGCAAAACAAAATATGGATTTGCAAAGTAACAATTAGATGTTATCTTCTTCTTTTGAGACATTGCACTCATCTTTGTTCCGATGAAGCCGCTCACTAGGGCTGAACGATATATCGTGTCATGGCGATAACCGCGATATGCGCATGCGCGATATTCACACCGCAGGGACGTGCGGTTTTATTAAAAAAAAAAAATGCTAACGCACTTTAGCACAGAATTAAAAATAAAGATACCCTTATTACTTATCGAAACTGCACATACAATAGATCCGATTAAAGCTGAGACTCCACAGATAATTTAAGTATAGTATCATCACTAAGCGATCCGATCTCGCGACAGGGGAAGCAAACACAGACATCACAACACCCTTTACGGAGCTTTTACGGGAGATCGTCTCACCGTAGCTGTCAATCTGATCCAAAGACCTGTTCAATGGAATTAAAACGAGAAAAAACGCGGCTGAATCGGTTGATCCATAGGTTAATAATGTATCTGTGGCTTTGAAGCAATTGTTTATAATCCATAATTCAATTTGTATGTAAAAATCGGAGCACACAAGTTAGCTGCTAATGGTAGCCAGCAGAGTGTATGCAGCTTCCGGTTTTGGCTACGCGTCACTCTCACTCCTTATTTGTTCATGTGTTGGTGTGTGTAGAACTTCCCCTCGATTCCATTGGCTCTAGCAGTTATAAAGAGATTGCATTCGTCAAAATCGACCAAGGGGGGCCAGAGATATGGAGAATCCACCCAAATGACCCCAGAAGTGTTTTTTGTTGTTGCTAAATCTCTCTAAAAAGGTCAAATGTCACTTGTTTTGCATCAATCTTGATACAGGGTACTTATTATATGTTGTACTTTGGATTCCTAAAGCTTTTAGTCTATTAACCCATCATCCAAGGGTAGTTTTCACTATAAGTAACAAATAATTTTTGGACGGACACTATAATTGACAGTTTTTTACTATGTTCAATCTGAATTGTCTTTAAAATAAAAAACATCTATATTGATTCAACCTCTATTTATACTCAAGGGTTCATTGAGGGGTGACCCTCTTTCACAATAAGATGAACTCAATTACAAATACAAAGTAAAGAAAAGTAAAACATACATTTAAAAAGCCATTACAACTTTCTGATAAGGAAACATTATTTAATGTTCTAGGCATTGTAACCCTGAAAAAGTGCTGAAAGGTATGAATGCATAGTCAGATAATGTTCTCTGGATAAATTATTTATGAGAAAACACTTTTTAGTTTTAATAATTGTTTGGATAAACAGTGGCCTGTGCTGACTGATAAACCCACAGTGATTAAGATGGTTGGGATGTTTGCACAGTGTCTGTTGTCCCATGTTTGCTAGAAATAATACGAAAATAGGCTATTCAATTCTCGTAGACAATTCCAAAGACTGACCATTATCAAAATGTGTCTTTCCCCATCAGATGAAGGCCCTGCTCCTGCCTCCTCTTCATCACAAAGTGTTCTTCCTGTAGAGCTGTCTCCTGAGGCACACTCTGAGCTTCCTGACATCCTGGACCCAATCCATCATATCACAAATTCAAGTTCAAAAAGCAACGGTAGTTTGATTGTCAACGCAACTACAGAAGAGGAAACAATGATCAACGGTAACTGCAACTCTGTATTTGTGATCCCTTGTTAGTCACTATAAAACACACAATGTCTGATATGATAGACTGAATTAGTTGCTTGACTTGTCTACTGTATGTTGTGGCAAAGAGAAATGATCTGATGTTGAAGTTTGCCAGAAGGGAAGGTTTGTGACACTTAAGAAGAATTTAGTACAAAGTCAGCCGCAGGTGGCTTTGCGTTTAGCAGCTATATTTAACAAAGTAAGTCCTTATCTCTTTTTTCCATGTTCAAAAGTGGGCCAAAGTGAGCGTCTGGGTTAAAGTGTTGACAGTCAGCTGGGCCTGGATTTTGAAAACTAGAGAACAGATCATGAAAGAAGGTTTAAAACGGTGTAAGACACAAGTAAATGAGTAGAATTAAGACGGTACGAGTTGAATAATTAAGGTGCAATCTGTAGTGAGAGCCAACGGATGGTAAAATAAACTGAGAGAGAAGTTGGTTGGTGTTGAGGAGAAGAGAGAAGTGATTAATGCTGTGTGACTTTTCACAAGGGGGTGAGAAAGGTAGAAGTGAAATACTCCCCCCTCCAGACACACAAACTCTTTATCTCTCTCACACACCGCTGCTGGTTCACGCATCTGACTCATGAACATATTTACAGGCAAGGCACCATTTCAGGGACTATTTTGTGGAAGAAATACAGTTCATATTAGAGTACTGTAAAAATGTTTATAATTTTAAGATAGAGATATTCAACTTTTAGTTTTCTGCCTCCACACAATACAATTGAGGCGAATTGATTTATATTTGTGGTGCCCGCAGCTATGAACATTTACACTTTAACAAGTGTAAGAGAAAACAGCTCTGCTAACAGCTCTTTGGTGTGTTGAGCAAGCTAACATGTTGATGTTAAGCAGGCACAAAATTGAATTTGTTAGCATCTTAGTTTAGCGTGTAAACATCCTAACATATAACGATGTGTTAATCTGTAAGTAAGTACAGTTAAAACATGCAGCAATTGCAAAATATTGGTTTTTATTCATGGTCTTAGTGCCCATACAGAAGATTACTATTCAAATGTAATCTGTAAATTCTATATTAAGATAACCGAATAGGCAGAATTAGTATTTAAACGTTTTCAGTGCCAAGAAGTTGAGACACAGAACATTTTACAAAACGTATTGGAAATGGTTTTCAAACTAGGATGTGCAATGCACCTACAGCAACATTTAATAATGAAGCCGTACTTGTCAAGCAATACTTTATAGGAAATTCTGTGTGCTGTGGTTTTGTCACCGCAGTACTAGAGGAAGTTATGTATTAATTTAGGTTAACTGACTATTTTGCAGTCAGGCAACATCAACACAGTTCTTACATAAAGGTATTACTCAGCAGGCTAGTGATACCTTGGTGATTAGACATACAGTATTTCAGCGTGGTAGAAAAATGTGCCCAGTGGAATCACAATATTCTTATAATAATGTATTTCTATTTGTGCAGATACCAACATCACCTCTTCTTCAGAGGCTGCCGTTCTTGAAGGCAATGGTAACCAAACAAATCTGACGACATCTCAGCCTCCAATCCCTCCGTCTGCGAGCCACGCCCCCACGTCTCACACCCCAACTACCTCCACCTCCACCGGCCCCACACACACAACTCACTCCACCAGTGTCGTCACACCGACCTCCACGCCACCCACAACAAGTCATAGCGCACCTGCAGTTGCTGACTCCGTTACAGCATCAAACCAAACCACTCACAGCACTTCTGTCCCAACACCTGAACCACCAAAGCCTGAAGCTTCCATAACTGCGATCATCATCTACTCCAGTTCAATGCCCACCACCAGCTCCTCTCAAGAGACCCCCAATTCTGAGTCAACGTCTCGGCAAAACACTCTACAGCCCGACGAACACCCTGAGACCCCCACCAAACCCCAACTTGAGACAACAAGCAACCCACCGAGCAGCCCCACCGCCAAGGCCGAACCCCTAGCCGATTTGCCGTCGCAGCTCATCGTTGGGGGTGATAGTAAGTGCCTCATATCTTCTGTTGTTAGTGCATGAAGTTCTTCTGCCGGGATATTGACAGAGCAAAAGTGAATTGGCTTCACAACAAAGGAGACACTGTTCTTTGTTTTCCAGCAGAAGCCAGTCCTCTACACACACAGACACTAACACAACCCCCGTCGACATCTTCTGCAAGCACTGACACCACCAGGCACTCTACAATTATGGCTGTTTGGGAAAGAGACAGAGGCAGTCATGGGACTCTGTTTTCTTTCTTTTTCTGTAGCCCTATGTTTGTTTGCTAAATGATTTTTATATCTACAGTATCTTACCTCCACCTTGAAAGGAATTTTACCAAGAAAATAAGGAAAACCTGATCACCTCTACCCACTGGACTTTTGGTTTCAGTTGAATTCCATATAAAATTCTCTCTGCTTCTCTAACTCTTTGTGGATTTATTAGGACATGCTTGGCACCTCGCCTCTTTCCACTAGCTAAAGGAACAGGATGCATCCAGTGCTCTGTGGTTGTTGCTACTTTAAAACAGTAAAGTTTACAGAAAAGTCTTCCATAGCAACACCCATATACAGGAATAAACAGACAAAAACGCAGAGAAAATGCTCAGAAATATGCAAACACTGAGAGACATCAACATAGAAAGGTCAAGAATGATGATGTAAGAGAGTAAACAGCACCCTTAGAGAAAACCTAAACATACTGTAGTGTATGCACATTCAATATAAACTACTGGATTCGAATTCTAAAAATAAATTGTATAATTGTGCCCTATAAATAAATTCAATTACTCAACCGAAGTACAGGAAAGCTTAACATCACCATCCTGTGTTTGACATTTCTGTCATGGGCTGCATGATGAACACTTGAGCTCCACATGCTGCTGGTAAATCTATATTTAGTTCCAGTCACAGCTTTACACAAGCTTCAGGAAGCGAAAATTCTTCTATTTGCACCACGTTAAATCCAATCCATCTTAAACGGTGTATTTCCGGGACATTTATTAGAGCTACAGCATGTCTAACAATGAACGTGTCCATCTCAAGTATCTCTTCTGTTTTCTACTTCCAGCAACGGTTGTCCGTGACTCTCCCACATTAGACCCCCTCCTGGCTGGCCTGGTTTCAGCCTTCATCATCACTGCAGTCATCATCACACTGCTCCTCTTCCTCAAACTGCGCCGGAGAGACAACAGACCAGAGTTTCGCAGGCTGCAGGACTTACCTATGGTAAGAGTTTGTGACATCCACTTTCAGTCCTGTCCCTGAAATATCAACTTGTTCAGATAATGTCCAGCACTGAGTTACTTTACTTACTAGTTCTAGTAGTATATCAAAGTTGAAACTAATGTCTTTCTAATGTTTAATGAATAATTTACTTTAATTATTTAAAGCTATAATATATAATAGCTGTGAATACTCAGTTGTGTTATTCCATTTCCATTTGTGCAGGATGATATGATGGAGGACACACCCTTGTCCATGTACAGCTACTGATGGATGCATGACAAAAAGAAATGCTAGCTCCCAAATACTCTCCTTGAAGCCAGGCTTACGCCACAGCTGTGCAGAACCTGGCAATTCTTCAGCAAAAACACAAAGCATTCTGGGCAGGTGTGGGGAAACCTCTGGATGCTTTCATTTATCTTGATCCCTGACATTAAGGAAAGGACATGATTAAAGCTGCAATGGACAATGAAGAAATCGCCCATGTTGGGGTCCTTTTGGCAAAACGTCATGTTGGTCCCAGTAATTCGAAATTAGGCCTCTGATGAATAATGTATGCTTAACATTTTTCCGCCCCTCATTCGGGACTGGGGAGATGGTATAATATATTTTGATTTCCCTAGAGTTGAAAGGGTCTAAAGCAGGAGGCAAAATCATCAGTTGCATTCATCATTTGGACGGTTCACACCTGGACGGATTCAGCCTGTCCTGCCAGACTCTCACCGGAGGGTACTGGTCTAATTTCCCTGTTATAAGTTAGCGGAAAGTCTGGCAGGCGTACGGAGAAGCCTGGGAAAAGAAATGAACATAACAAATGGCCTGATTATAGTGTTAAAAAAGTTGCACTTTACTTTTTCAGGAGTGGAAAAAATGAGAAATGTGTTTGTGTATGGGAAAGATTGAGCTTGTGTATGTGTATGTGTGTGAGTCTGAGGGGCATATGTGTATTTTTGAAGGCGTTATGGGGGATATTTAAGTGTTTTTTTCTTTTGTTCATTTTCGATGTTTAAGATCCTGCTGCCTTTTAGCCTGATTTTGATATGTGCAGTGTGAGTTTTTGTTTCTTTCCCGGAGTCTTGTGTCCAGGGGAGAGTGCCTTACACATCTTATGAACAGCTCTTAATGCAAACTGTATTTATATTCAAGCCAACTAACGTCCACATTTATCAGTCATTCCCAGGGCTTTGTGTGATTCCCATTCACACGCACATATAGTGCCAGGTTGCTGCTCTGACTTGCCTGTGATTGAACACTCGCCTTGAGCAGGTTCCCCATCAGGCCCTCATTCATACAGTGTCAGCTGCAGACTGAAATAGGCCCGTGGCTTACCACACAATGTTAGCATTGTCCTGTACTACTGATGATTGCATCATGCAAAGACAACTTCATGAAACTCTTCATGCTGTTTCAGCGGTTCTTCAGCCACAGACCTGAAAGCACCTTGTTGTCGCAGTAGGCAATTTCACAAATATTCCATTAATAATAAAATAATGTAGCAGCCTAATTGTATGTGCTTTGTGTAAGTGCAGGAAAATGGGAGTGGAAATTAGAGACAGTCAATAGAAATAAATTGGAGCTAAAACTTGCGTCCTCAATTTAAGTTTGGAGCCCTGAATAACTACAGATGGATGACAAAATGAAGGGAAAGAAATGAACATAAAATGTGGGGTGTTCATAAGTACTTAAATGCATGTCATAGATCATCGACTCAAGGAGGGATGACTCTTGAAAGACATATTCTGTCGTTTATTTTTTTGAAACTCGTCACCCCTCTGTACATCCGATTCTAAATGATACTCTATATTTCTGATACGTGTCGAACGTGTGTAAGTATCCAGAGAAGGCTTTTCGCTGCCAGATGTTGATTTTGAGCTGTTTGTGTTTTATGATTAAAAAGATTTTGAAACCCTCCCATGCTTTTCAGATCTCAATTATTAACAGTTTGTTATTAAGTGCTCTCTGACTGCAGCACCAACAAAACAAAAACTGAACAGTGATCTACAGAAGCAACCACAGAAGGTCAAGCGTCTCTCCTACAACTTTTACACAGCCTTTTATTGTTTGAGACAGAAACACAAAACATTTCCATACAGACATTCAATGAATGAATAAGAGCACTGCTTTACTGCAGCACCAGTACACAATACTTGGCAAATGCATTACAACTGCAGTAGAATGGTCTGATTCATCAGCCAGTATCTGGCCACAACAACAAATAAATGAGTCTTTTCTTCATTAAATGTTTCTTTAACCACAATCTTAAAAGGAGTGTCTTAGAAAAGGATTGTTAAAATACTGTTACGTACCGCTCTGTGCCAGTTACTGTTTCCTGGAAGGTCTTTTATTGCTTAATAATGATGACTAGTGAGATGTCTTGGTAGATGAGCTGGATAGTGTCTATAATCACTTTCAGTCCCAGCCTCCAAATCCACACCCCACTGAACATCTAACCTGCCTATTGCCCCCCACGGCTCTGCTCTATGGTCCGGGATCTTGGTGGGGGGTGTCTGGATACTGAAATATTAAACAGCTTGACACCAAGCCTGGCACAGTGTGTGACTCATGTCGGGCATAAAGGGACTTTGGAATGTTTTAACTGGGCTGTGGGTATTCAAATACGTGTTGGTGCCTCAATAATGTTTATAGATTTCTGATTCCTCTTTGTCTTCACTTCACCTGCATTACCAGGAATCAAAACCCCATCCCTCATCAGGTTTCCCCTGGATGGAAGAGTGCATTATCTCAGGAAGAAAAAAGTCCATTAAAAAATCCATTACTCTGCTACACTGAAGGGTGTAGCTTACATTTAGTACAAAAACAACAGGACTTTAAAGCTGACTGTGAATCTTGATACATTACTGTACATCAAGTAGTGTCAAAGCCTACATCAACGTGCATTTTCACAAGTTATTTATGATATAACAAATGGATTGATACAAATGACCAACTTGAGGAAGTATATGTATACTGTGGTCTCTGTTTTTGCTACTCAAATGCAGATTTTCTAATGGATCCCACTGTAATTATGGTAAGAGGGGAATGTCCTGCAGACCCAAACTTCACCAAAACCGTGCCTATCCCAAACAATCTGTAATCAGGAGAGCCCGAAATATAACTATTTTTTATATATTCTGACTGAAAATAAACCTTGTGGTTTAGCCAACCAATTACAGCGCTTGGTTCTCTCCTTGACTCTGGCAAGACCCATCATTTATCTCCAGTGACGCGCGTGGGTGCAGCGGGTGTGGCAACATTGAAAGTTTCATATCCTAAGGGGAATGACTGATTTCAAAACTGTGGGCAAACGGTTAACTCAGTCAGCCTTACAGTAGGAAAGAAAGCTGAATACAATAAATGCGACTGTTCAGGCACAAAGATACCCACCAGCATGAAAACTGTTTCTCTCACAAAGAATCACAAACAGCTGCCTGCCTCTTCAGTGTGTTCCCAGCATCCAACCAGTCTGAGCATGTGTGAGCTAAAGGGGATTAACTAACTAACTCGATGGCAGGAAAACAATGCTAAAGCTTTTTGTGGTTTGTTTCAGAACACTGTGGTAGAAGGAGCCTGGGTGTGCCACAGGGGACAGGACAGTTTAACGAATACAGTATATCAGGAAGAAAGAAAAAAACTCCCTTAAAACTTCTGGTATTCTCACAAATAACTGGTTAAAATATCATTAGAGAATTCCCCTTATTAATAGAAAGTCTCCACATTAGAATAAACGATGCATTACTTACATATATAGGCAGGTCTATAGAAGGTATAACATTTAACTTTTCAGTGTTAAGATGTCTAAAAACGACGAAAATAACAAGAGAAATCCTCCATTGTAATAAAGGTAACGGCATTCAATAAAGTCTCCTGTATTGGCGTTGTATCACCATTGTGCAAAATCAGCGTTGTAGAAACCAGATGGTGTCATAAATAGTATCCAGTTTTAAGCGGCAGTTTTTTACTTGCACGCAATCGTAGATGCATTTAATACCTTTATATTTATATAGGATGAATACTTTTAGTCATTGGACATCTTGATCTTAAGTTATCCGGGGGCTTAACTAAACAAACATTCATAGCGATTCAATATATGCATGTATAATAATGACACTTGAAGCCCCTCTATCATGTCTATCTATAGTCTGCCTTAGAGCATCGGAGATACAATGATTTTAACGTGAAACTGATGTGTGTTCTTTCAAGTTTACACCACCTGGTCTATTTGCATCAAGTCAAGTCATCCTAATTATGAGAGGCTGTCTGCAAGGATGGTGAAGACTCCCATGATCCTAAGTTACGTAACTACACCACCAAACTCCGTGTTTGTTTGGATTGAGAGACCCACAACAGCAGAAAATTACATATTGTGTGTTTAAGCAATAACACTAAATAGGATGACTTAATTACTTGTTATTATTTGTGTGTGCCTCTGTTTGATGCCAAGTCTGCTGTTTGCTGTTCTTTGTTTCCTTACCCTTGAGACCACAAAGGAAATGAGCCATATGGCGGTTTCTGTTAACCTGAATACTTCTATTTTTTTGTTTTGGGTTTCAGAATAGAGGTTAAAACTCCTTATTGTACTGATGGTATCAATTTAAAAGAAATAACTCATATCAGGTAGTGTATTGGAGAGCCAGAAAAAGTCTTCATGTTGCTGAATCCTTCCCAATTCAAATAACAGAACAGTCACTTTATAAAGAGGTCAAAGGTCAGCAAGACTGAGGTCTGATTCTAAATCTGGGTGTACGTCTTCGTCAAGGAGATCATCGCCATCGTCGAGATCTGATCCGGGGCCAGCAAAGTCGCTCCGTGTGGACTGAACGCTCAGACGCACCCGCGGCTCCTGATGAAGAGCTGGCAGAGATGAAGAGTGGAGAAGGAGCAGTTACTTTGTGTGTGTGACTGACTGAGTGCCTCTTGTGGGATTAAGGCTGGAAGACATTCAAATGTTTTCTCATAACAAGTGTGTGCCAGTACGAGTGTGTTTCTGTGTGTGTATGCAATTGTCAAATTAGCCAGGCTCCATAGGCCCAAGTCACTCTGGGAAACATTTAGAGCAGAGATAGTAATCTCTTCCGGGAACATTGACACACACACACACACACACACACACACACACACACACACACACACACACACACACACACACACACACACACACACACACACACACACACACACACACACACACACCACACACACACACACACACACACACACACACACACACACACACACACACACACACACACACACACACCACACACACACACACACACACACACACAAACACACACACACACACACACACACACACACACACACACACACACACACACACACACACACACACACACACACCACACACACACACACACACACACACACACACACACACACACACACACACACACACACACACACACACACACACACACACACACACACACACACACACACACACACACACACACACACACACACACACACACACACACACACACACACACACACACACACACACACACACACACACACACACACACACACACACACACACACACACACACACACACACACACACACACACACACACACACACACACACACACACACACAGAGAGAGAGAGAAATCACGAGCTATGCAGAAACTGTGGGAGAGGCTATTAGAGCCTTACGGCTTCATCTGCTCATAGACACACACTGGGTCTACACTCTGGATCACAATGGTACTGCACATCTAGATCCATTTACTCAATTCTGTTATATCACTCATTTTGAAATGTTCTTTATTTTTTCTGTTTTCATCACGAGATATCCCCTTTTGATTTAGTTAAAGAAAAAGTTTGTCATTTTGTGAAATAAGCTTATAGACATTCTTGCTGTGAGGAAGACGAGAAGAAACAGCCTTATCTTAATTCAGCATAAACACTTGAAACAGTGGGAAACAGCTAGCTCTGTCCATAGGTAACAACATCCACCTACCAGCACCTCTGAACTCAATAATTAACTTTATCATTTGCCTAATTTACACATAAACTGCGTAAAGGGTAAGGGTAAAAACAACCCAGCAGTTTGACAGACAGCAGTGTGGAGGACTTATTCTTGGATAGCATCTGAGACTTCCAGGATTCCTGTCGTCACTGTGAGGCTGCGAGGCAATTAGCAGCGACTCCAGAGGAGATGTGAGAGTAATATCGATCCTTTCATCTGACTCACGGTAAGAGACAAATACGAATTTTTCCCCAACATGTCTAAGTGCTCAAACTATCTCTTGTCTGAAATGGCAAACAGCCGAGTGCTGAGCCAGATCGCCTGGGATAAATCAGAGTGAAGGTTGAGCCAGATGTGTGGGGGAGGGGAAGGAGGGGGAACTACATGTCCCATCTTGCTTGAACTGCCATCACTCTCCGTCCATCTGGTGCCCTGCACAACATTCTCTCTTGGTTGGAGCGAGTGATCATATTGTCACGACATGTTTGAGTTAGTGGGCCGAATACGAATAATGGAAACACCTGGAGTTGATGAGTCAGCACCAGAGGTGGGAAGTAGTGGAGTACAAATACTTCGTAACTGTACTTAAGTACATTTTGCTGGTATCAGTACTTTACTCCACGGCGACTTTTTACTTTTACTTCTTACATTTTTAACACAAATACCTGTACTTTCTACTTGTTACATTTTCAACACAGGTTTATTACTTTAGTTTTAATCTGTGTTTAGAGGCGTGATCATTATTATTTAGAGTCATTGCGTGCCTATTGATTTTAACACAATCCGTGTATCCATCATTTCCTGGTCTTCTCTAAAGAAGAGGGACCAATGAGAACTTTGTCATTTCATTTCATTTCAAGCCTTTATTTATCCAGGTGTATCCCTTGAGATCATTGATCTCTTTTTCAAAGGAGACCTGCTCATGTTGCCGTTGTTCAGCATCGAAACATTCATTAGCTAACAATGACATTATTGTTCTATTAATATAAAGGGAGGTCAGTTACTCTTTAAAACAGTTGGTAGTTATTGGTACTTTTTACTTAAGGCGAGACACCCCAGGTGAATAGGGTAATTTTTTTAACTTAAAAGGTATCAGCTAGAAATTTCTCCAGTTAATTACTTACAATAAGGCAATTGTCTTTTGTATTACAAGTTTTCTGAAATAGCATGTTTAAATATGCAAATTATCCATTATCTCATTAAATATGCACATATTTTAACACATTTCAGGAATCGAAATCTGAACTTTGGATATAGCCAGATTCAAAATTCTTGTTTCATTTTGTAGTCATATTAGTATCTAAGGCTTTTACAGAAGGGATATTGGATATCTCTTTTTATCATTCCATAAATCAGAAAATACTGTCAACAGCCCTAAAATATCCATTTTCGCCATGTTTTTAGGTATACAATGTTGTATAATTCAGGCTATGAATTATATATGAACAAACCCTTCTGTAAAAGCCTTCATAATATTGATAGGAATATAACTGGAAGGTTTGGTGTCTCTACGTGCTACTGAAGTTGAAATTTCGAACTCAGAGTAGGAGAAAAAACTCATTTTGAGAAAACGACCTTTAAAGATTGCAGTGAGGCGCTAGCTAAACCCTCCTGTTCTTTGAATGACAGCTTGCGCATCGACGCACTCCGTGAAGGTATTTCATGTTCAGGGTCATTTTTTTATATATAACCTTGCTTCGTGCAAGTGACAATTGTTGTCGTCTTCTCTGTGAACGTTTTTTTCGCCGTTCTTTTGGCATTTTGAGATTTCAATTTCTAGCTGAAAGCTAACCAGGAAGTGTTTTAGCACACCACGTGACGCATCTGAACGAATCACGTTGTCAGAAATTGACACCAGCCAATGAGATTTCGTTTCTTGGTTTAAGACCCCTTTGTGCTTTCACGATTGGTTGCTGATACAAAGGAAATGACCATATTTGGATCCGATGAGATTGTGCAGGAGAGACACAGCTTTCCAGCGATACCTCTGTTGACATGGTGCACACAGCGGTCGCGGTACTTTATGTTACGTTAGAATGCTAACTTTTGGTGAAATTAGGAGAAATCTACAGACGCAAATAGACAAACTATAGTAAAATAAACACTTAAATGTGTATTTTGTACGTTTTCCTTCCAAAAGCCTGAAAGAAAACATGTTATGGAATCAAAATAGCACAACATCTCAAAATTGACCAGTACTTGAAAAACGATGTTTTTGCCTGCCGTGTCTCGCCTTAAGTACATTTCGAAGTCCATACTTCTTTACTTTTCATTGTGTGAAGAAGTTTAGTCAGTATTTTTAAACACGAGTATCAGTACTTCTACTTGAGTAAAGGATGTGTGTACTTTTACCATCTCTGGTCAGCACACTGTACTAAAGTACCTGTGGATGCACAATGAACCCATGTTTGGGTCATTTCGATTTTATTCAGAAATCATTCGTCCTCACCAGGGTCTTTATCATCGAGCCATGACAGATCATCTGAGCTGATCTCAGCCAGGCTCGGCGTCGGGCTGAAGTCCTCCGAGTCAGAGTCCGCCTCGACTCTGCCCCCCCGACCGAGGCTGCCAGGGAGCGGGAGAGGAGAAGCACCTGAATGAAATAGAAGCACATGGTTTAATATTTGTATCATCATATGTATTTAATGTGGGGGTTTGTTTTAGTTTGTTTGCATTCCAAGGTTCAAATCGGGTTTGTATTTTAAACTAGTTTTGACTTTAGTTTGTTTGTTTCAGTTTTTAAGTGGCTACATACTCATACAATACACATTACATTACATTACATTACATTGCATTTAGCTGACGCTTTTATCCAAAGCGACTTACAATAAGTGCGTTCGTCCAACAAAATACAACTTGAAGAAAACAGAATCATAAAAGTACATAGAGCAAAAACATTTCAAGTGCTACTCAACTGGCTTTAGAAAAGCCAGCCCTTTATTAGTATAAAAGTGCTTCGTTAATAGTTCTATCGCTCGAAGTGGAGTCGAAAGAGATGAGTTTTCAGTTTGCGCCGGAAGATGTGCAAGCTATCTGCCGTCCTGATGTCAATGGGGGAGAGAACTGTATGAGAATGTCTGAAATGCCTTACGCAGCGTCCACACGGCGGCGTGCGTTGAGGCTTGCCGGCGGGCGTGTCTGAAGCTCGACCAACAACCAATCACATGAATCTCCCGCCCCGGACACACAAGCAGGCAGTTGATTGGCTAGAGCTTGTACTGGCATATGATTTTATTGGCTGAAGCTTCCGTCGAAGCTTCAAAAGTTGAACATTGCTCAACTTTTGAAGCGAGCAACGCGAAGCGACGCTCCCACAATGCAGTTCGGCAAAGCATGACGTCACCCCATTCAAAGTGAATGGGCAGAAGAGTTGAAGCTTCAAAGCACGCCGTCACGTGTGGACGGGCCGCTACTCGCTTGCACTACCGTCTGGAAGACCAGAGCTGAATAGCTTAGTTGAGTGGCATTTAATCTACTACATTATTTAACTTCTGTTCTTGTTATTTAGTTCTACAGAAAGACAGAAATTCACGCCGTTTCATGTTTTTCATCAGCGTGTTAACGTTGTTGTTTTGAAGTGTTTAAACCAGGCAATATCTTTGCAGTTTAGTCTCAGTTTTTTTAATCGGATATTGTTTTTATTTAGTTTTATTGTTTTTCATTACTTATTTTCCTTTTAGTTGCCATTTACAATAATAATTGTAAGTGTTTGTAAGTGTGTGTGTGTGTGTGTGTGTTTCTGTGAGGGCAACAAGAGGAGTGAGACTTGCCCGAGGAGTGCGACAGCAAAGGTGTCGTTTGATGTTCTTTGAGGATGAGTCTCCTGAACTCTTCCTTCATTTCTGACACAGTTGTTCTGTTGTTTATACATAAATAAGAGATTAATTGCAAGTTAATTCACAGACAGACGAACACACACACGTGTGTACATGCTCGCACACGTACCTGATCTGTCGAACCTCCTGTTGTGTGTGAGAGTACTGAGAGACAGTCTTCACCAGATCACTGCTGTGAGATCTGTAGCTGTCTGTCAGCTCCTCCAGCGTCTGAACAAAGAACACCAATGAGAGGTTCAGGATCTGAGAGAATAAAACCACACAGAGGAGCAAACACAAGCCGCGTGGTATAATGTTGGTGTGTGTGTGTGTGTGTACCTTGCAGCTGTGTTCGTACTGTCTCCGGGTCTCTCTGGCTTCTGCCTGCTGGAGGAACGCGTCCTCCCCCTGTCTCCCTGTCAGGTGCAAAGAAAGAGCAGATGATGTGAACAAGACTGTGCCTGCCTCTGCTTTTGAGCCCAGCATTGGGTTTAGTCTCGCAGAATCAATGCAGGGCATGATGTTGTGTGTGTGTGTGTGTGTGTGTGTGTGTGTGTTTTGCTCACTTAGCTGTGTTTTCAGTTGGTCCACCTCTCTCCGCAGGTGTTCCAGTTCCTCTCGGCGGAGCTTAGAGCTGAAACTGTAGGAAAGAAATGAAGTCAACATAAGGTATCCAAACCAAATCTCCCTCTTTCCACACAAACCCAGCACACAACAGGTAGACTGAATACCTTAAACCACAACCAGGTGCCGGAAGAGACTAATTGAGGTGTAAACAAATGTAATATAATAGAAACAATCAACAACAACAAAATAACCGTTTTCTCTCCTACAGTGGGGATCATACCTGAAATGAAAATGTCCTAGCAGCAAACCGAGGTGTAGACATTTTCATTTCAATCTTGAGCACCTATAATCACTTTACTACACAGTTACACCCCTCCAGCTCCACCCATAATGCACCTCTCCTCCAGGTTGCCTAGCGACGTGGCTCTGGTGATGTGTCCCCGCAGACTGCTCAGCTCACGCCCCACCTCCCTCCTCCACTGCTCCATCCTCCTCTCGGCTCCTGGACTGTGATCACTCCTCGATTCGGCCCGAGTCCTCCGCTCCTCACGCAGCTGCTGCACCTCCTCTGGAGAAGAACAGAGGGTTACTTTTAGGAAGAGATTTATTTTTCCCCCTTAGCAGCCTTGAGAACAAATCGTAATGATTTATTCATGTATTTAATTATGGATGAACCCTTCTTTGATGAGTGTACTTTGCTTTTACAGACATTAGTAGCGGAGAGTGAATGAAGACGGGAGGATTAGTAGGATATTAACTGAATGACACAGTGAACAATTATTTGTAAACATCATTATCATAGTTGTACATTTATTCACTTAGCAAACTCTTTTCTACACCAACATAGATAGGAGGTACAAAACAAGCCACAGTAGATCTAGGATAGACAAAGATCAAACATCTTTAATGAAAATAAATTAGACCTTGTCAGAGAAATGTGGTTATTTTTCTCACTTGTTCAATGAAATGTAAATCATGTTGCTTAATGACTCAGTGAGGCTTTTGCTACTAGTTCCACTCACGGTCTTATTATCTGAGATATACTAAATACAACTGATAGTATGCAGAAGTCTGAGCAAAAATTGATAAAAGTGTATTTAATGTAAGCTCAACAACAACACAGTTGACCCAAAGTGTTTATAAGACCCCAAGGAAAAGAGTGAAACGGATAAACAAAAGAAAAAGTTACATGCAGTTAAAGGCAAGGCAATTTGATTTATATAGCACTTTTCAGCACGTGGTGATTCAAAGTGCTATACAAAATAAAAACAAAAGACATTTAAGAACAAATACAGCATAAATACATTATGAAATGGCATTTAAAAACAGGCATAAAAAGCAAAGATAATGAAATAAATAAAATAAATAAACACAGCAGGTGCAGAATACATGACTAAAAGGCATACTGTAGTGTGAGTATGAGCAGCTCAATTAAAAGCAGCGGCAAATAGATTTAAAAATAGGAAGTGTTTCAGCGGACGTGCACGATTTGGGCAGTTTGTTCCAGATTGTTGGGGCATAATAACTAAAAGCTGCTTTTCCATGTTTAGTTGTTATTCTCGGAACAGAGAGCAGACCCGACCCATTTTAAGGGAAATAAATGAAAGTGTGTTTAAGTTATTTAAGGACTGAGATCATTCAAACAGAAGGAGGATTAAGTTAAATTGAAAGGATTGATAATCATTTCGTGTTAGAACATTATAATAATTACTTTCAACAATAGACAGGACTCAGGTGTTGCTGTGTTTGCGGGGGGATAATGTGACCCGGTATAGAATGATGTAAGAGGTCATGGTCAGTAGGTTACCTTGTAGTGTCTGGACGTCACATTGTTGAGACTGTCTCTCCTTTTCCACGTCACGGAGTCTCTGGGTGAGAGACTCAATTGTCTTGAAACAAATTAAGAAAAACATGTTTTAATTCTGTCACTGATATCTCTAAACGCTCAGGGACCAGTTTATTAGGGACATCTGAATAATCTAGCAGAAACCAAGTGTGCTGCCTTAAAAAATGTACTTTAATGGTTGGTAACAAGTGACATGTAATGGTATACTTTAAGTTTTCTGACAGTATCACAGTTTTTTTAAACTTTAGTACAGTTTGATTGCAGAGATCAAATAAGAGGGAGAGGGCTGAGTTGGACTTTTTACAAAGACCAATGTTTTCTTGACATCTGAATATGCTAAATCAAATCAAAAATAGTGACATTCATAAAGTCATCCACAGTAAACTTGAGAGGATTTAATCCTGCTCCATGTTGCTTGGCTAGTGTTTCCTCTGTGCCAAATTTCTAACAACAGTAATGTAGTCTAGTACAACATCACTGTAAAATACAACCTCGACATTAAAAAGTCATTATATTCTCAAATTCCCAACATAGTCAACAAAAAACGAGTAGTATAAAGTTGGTCGTGCTAGATCTTATGGTACAGCCGTTGTATTAGATCGTCCAGGTGTACATAATGAAGTACCCACTGAGTATACATGCCATAATATTTGCTACTTTGTGGTAACTGTTGGATTTTGCACACTTGGATTGATTAAACAAACATTCACACACCTGGCTCTGTATCTGTAGCTGTGACTGGATGGCAACGAGGTCTGCCCACTGAACTGTGGGACCATGAGAGGGGGAAGGCTGGCGGAGCAGGGGGGATCGAGGAGGAAGAGCAGGAGGGCCAAAATCTGAACCATGAAGCCTCTCCCTGGTTGGAAACAAATCTGTAGAGGAAGAGGCGTGTCAGGTTGAGACTGTGAGAGTTCAAACCAGTGTCCTTCTCGCTTCAGCAAGTAACACTCACAACAATGTCCCTTTTAGTCATATAAAGAAACTGACAATAGCTAACCCACCTTCTCCTCCTTTAGCAAATTTCCCTGGTGACGTCAGTCTCTCCTGTGAACACATAAAAACACTTTAAGAGCATTAGGGAATTACCAAACGTTCTCACTCACATCTTTAATCTAGACAACTAAATAACCCTTTAAAAACAACATAGTTCTTGCTCAGGTTCCTTGACGTGGTTTGCAGTAGACAAGGCATCCATCTTGATACACATATTATAAACAACACCGACAATACACAGGCATAACAAAAATAGTTAACGATCCAATAATGTGTCAACTAAAATCTTCTATAGCTGCTGTGCAACATGGCTATAGACTTTTTCATCCATGGAGATGCTGCTGTTGTTTTATACTGCTTTGTTTGACACATTTTAACTATAAACCTCTGTTTAAAAAGATGAAGTTGTAAATTCACAGAGGGAAGGTTGAGTGTCCTTATTTGTACTTGAGCCAGTCATCCCTGTAACTACAAGGACCTTGGGTTAACCGTTAAGCCAAGAGTCACCAATCAATGTAATAACAAGACAATTTAACTCGTTTCAGAGAATTTCTGTCCTAAAACGATATGTTCTTTGCTTGTGAAGACTTATACAAAAATGTAGTTATAAGATGTTGTCCATGAACCCTTTTACTCTAACAGAAAGAGAGGCTTTTTTCACATCCTTTGCTCTTTGTCAAAGTGGTAATTGTGGTCTTCTAGTGAAGCGTCACTGCCATCTACAGATCAAACCAATAATGACAATTACCAGCAGATCACAGGCTCTCTTAAATTGAATAGGTTACTTCTTTTACTGATGCAAACAATAAAAAGTGTCTTTTATTTCCAGCTAGGCTAGTTCATTAAGGTAAGGAAATCTGAATCTACTTACCCTCATCTTTGCAACGCTGCCATCAGCCACTAACAGGATAGAACTCAGCTGAGTGTCCCAGTTCATGTCGGTATTAACCTAGAAAGAAATGCATCAAGTTGTCAATAAATGCTTCATTCATCAGCATTAGTCAGTTAATTTTGTTATCCTTGGCGCAAAAACACGACTTAAATAAGTGTTGTGTGGACAGTGACATTGCAACATCAAAAACCACTGTGGGATAGTGAGACAGTAACTTTAGACTTGCTTTGTGGCTGGGCTGTGAGGTAACACCTAGTAGAGATCTCTGACACTCTGATGGGGATTAGGTTACAGCAGGGGTTGACATTTTTTTGCATGTTTGTAGTGATGTTTATTAGCTGGTAAAAATGTGCAGGCTGTCTGGCAATGTAAGGAGCCTACAT
Source organism: Gymnodraco acuticeps (assembly GCF_902827175.1). Taxonomy (NCBI): domain Eukaryota; kingdom Metazoa; phylum Chordata; class Actinopteri; order Perciformes; family Bathydraconidae; genus Gymnodraco; species Gymnodraco acuticeps. Next base: position 681,543 of record NW_022990673.1, read on the forward strand.
TGATCTCCAGAATGAGTCTGAAGTGTTTTATGATGTGGACCTGGACAAATATTCTCTATATGAGAAAAAACAACCCATTTTTGCATTTCCAAAACGGATGAATCTGTCCTCAATCTGAAACTGTGTTTTAAGGAATATCTGGTTTTTGATAGAGACATGATACAATTTGGACTAGATGTGAAAATACAATGGATTATCTCACTTTTATCTATTTACAAATGGGTTTTCTTCAGACAGAGTTGAGACTTCACATAAAATGTCTAACAAGGGCTTTCAAAAACAGAGGATACGTTTTTCTTAACTTTTCACTTAATTATTCCTAATCGTAACCTGACAAATTTAGCCTCGTATCTTCAGGACAATGGGGAATATTTTGCCATCTTTAAGGATCAGTAACAGAAACAAACAGAAGATACATGCAAAAACCAAGGACACTAAGCAGGGTTCCCAAAACACACCAGTCATGATAACGCGAAGGGGGCGTAGCGACTATAAAGAGCCTCTGATTTAACCGAAGCTAATTTCAGTTAGCAGGTGACTGACAGCGTTTATAACCTTGTTGTCTTGGTTGGAAAAATAATGACTAACCGTTTCTTATACACTTAGTGAGTCTTCTTCTGATTATAACATGCGAACCGGTCGCTGAGAAGAGAATAGTTAATGTCAAAGGAAAACAATACAAATGTTTAGGTTAGCTGGCTAGTCAGGCTAACGTTACTCACAGAAAATCTTGCGACTCCACTTTTAAATCCAGGAGCCCATAACGGCGACGTGATTGCGTATGACGTAGCCGCGTGTTGACTTCTGGGAATTGTAGTATATGGTGACTATTGTCTTTACCGGCAAAATAGGTAAAGAGCATCAATAGACTTTCTCAGAAACAATATACATTGTATATAATATTGTTGTCATTCCTTGTTAGAAGAGATTTTTAAAGAAAAGGCACGAGATTAGTTTTCTGACAACGGTTAATTAAAAAACACCATATCCCACAATCCAAAGCTTTGTATTGACATGCAGCAATGGCGGCTTCCACTACCAATGTGGAAAGCATTACAGCACTGTTGGATAACTATTTATCAAAAGTTGGATTTGAAGTTTACCCTCTTAAGGTATGTTTGCACTTGTGTATTTCTTGATAGCCGGAAGGACTTAAAAGTGGGGGAAATACAATTTAATGCATCTACGGTACTATACTGCCTGTGTTGTTCTCTGACTGTCCCAACATGTCCACAGGTCGGATGGTATAACTCTCTGCTTCCTCCCACCCTGCGCCTCGCTCACCCAGATGACTGCCTGGCTGTGGTGGTGCTCAGCACTCCTGCTTTGTTTGAACAAGCCTTCCTGCCCTTCGTGGAGGAGAGGGGCTGCCAGGGACTGTCTGACCCCATAGACCAGTGTGTCAAACGCTGCGTCTCCTCTGCTGTGTTGCAGGTAAGTGGTGTAGCACAATTTTGACTAAAGGTATTTACTTATAAAGTTGCAGACTGCAGCTTATTATACCTGCCCTTTGTGCATAGCATGATCTAATAGGATACAGAAACAGAAACCAAGGCAAAGTTCTAAACGTCTGATACATACAAATAACCATATCTCAATTTTATTTGTTTATAACCAACTCAAATGTATATTTTTAAAGTGTTATTATTTGCCATTGCAGCAGACAAAACGAGTTTTTATGATCAGTTCAATTGGAATTTAGATATTTCCATGATCAGGTTGTAACCCCTCAATATGCCCATCTCCCCTCCCCGTGCTGCAGTGTTTCCCAGGACAGGAAGTGGATGTGAGGTACGACTACGAACTGCTTCCCAGCAGGAAGCCGAAGTTCTTGGCACAGACTGCGGCTCACGTGTCCGGAGCAGCTTACTACTACCAACAGTCTGATGTCAAAGACCAACCCTGGGCTGAAAAAGTAACGCTATTCAATAATGAGGAATCTAAATGTTTAAGTCTTATTACACTCTTGTAGTGCAATGTTTCCATTCTTAGCTTTCCCCCTCTCTTACTCACAGAAGATGTTCGGAGTGTGTGTGCATCCGAGGTTCGGGGGCTGGTTTGCCATCCGCGCCCTGTTGGTGTTTGGAGGTGTGACGGTGGGCTCTGAGATGGTGCAGCCTCCTCCTCCTGACTGTGTGCCGTCCAGAGAGGGCAGGATTCAGCTGCTGGAGGCCTTCAACTATCGCTGGCAGGTACAGGACCTCAGCACTGTCATCCATAATACCTGAGACACAAACTTGAATGGACCACAGGGGAAACCAAACGCTTTAATGTCAGATCTCCAGACCGATGGCCTTTAGATTAGAGACCCCCAACTGTGGTTGTCTATCCGATATATGTCCGTTGTCTGTACTGTAGGTGCTGAGATGAGAATATAGATTTCAACATGATTTGTTCTATATTCTTTTATATAAGGACCTCACATTTTGCTGGATAAAAAAAGCAAGTATTTTGTTTGAGGATAATGTGTGAAATATTTTACATGTAAGTAATTTCAGTTTTATTGACAAGCAATTATTTTATTCTGTTGAGTAATTTGTCTCCCTGGATTTTGGTGGAGAGATATTGTTTGTGATTCTAAGCACATTTTAGACAACAACTCTAGGGTATGTTCGAATGGGTGTTCATCCTGTTATTAACTTTATGATGAATCAAAGTTAATCAGAAATCTTTTCCATCCTCAGGACTGGAGCTACAGAGACATCGTCCGCCCAGTCCAGATCTACTCTCAGAAACAAAAAGACTACTTTGCAACTCCTCCTGCTGAGCGGTTTGCTCTGCTAAAGACTTGGGGTTTCTTTTCGAGGGAAAGCGATCAACCTGATCCAACATCAGACACAGAGAGTCAGGTGACCGGACATGGCTGAAACAGCTGAAGAGTGGAAGTATTGCAGATCCTCTCTGAGAACAAACCTCCACTGCTGAGCTTGTAAGGCTCTGCTGAAAGCTTTTTAAGGTACAAGGGATACTTTTCAGGCACTTGCGCATGAACATCAACTGCTTTATGGCCTTCTTATGATGTGTTTCATCATAGTCTTCACTACATTTGTCCACACCATTGAGAAAAGGCAGTTCCTAGCATCTGAAACAGGAACATACTTGGATCTATGAATATGTTTTCAAAATGTGCGCTGCTGATGCAAACTGTGTGAGTTTGTTTAAACCAATTATTTTGAGATATTATTTTTTAAAAGGAACATTGTACATGCTGGTAAATGAACCCAAAGAGAACAAACACTCCTTCTGGAATATTTACATTTGCTTATATATTGAGGCCATAAAATAAACAAAAGATTAATGTATGACTCCATGGATCTTATTTTAACAAATATTATGTAAGGTTAGAGACCCTATCTAGATTGACTAAAATCAGGAAAACAATCACACTGAAGAAGAAAAAAGGATTGCTTCCCCATTATACAAAAAAAAAGCAAACGTATCTTTTTTTTTATAAATACTGGTTGAATTTGTCCAAGTTTTGAGTTTTTCCTCTGAGGTTTTTAACTTCAACCCATTATAATGTGGCCATTAACATTATTTTATTGTAACATACTGAACATTTATTCAGCAAATGACTGTCAGATTAAATAGGGGTTATGATAAAACAGAATTCTGCTTTGATGCTTTAGAAATGTGTGAATTATACCTCCAGAACTATAACTTTATTTTATGATGTGACTCCAGAGTATTTGTGCCATCCATCATCTCTTTTCAGCTTCATCCTTGTCTCCAGTTTACCTGACACTAAGCTTGATGCATTATAGATGTGAGCTGGCTCCCCCCCTGGTGACAGACTGACTACTTTCAACTGTGACTAACCCCTCTGTTTGTGGGTCAGCAGAGTATTTCTTTCTTTTTTATATAATACATTTTAACAAAGCTACATTTACATAGACCAATGACAAGCTACCTCCAACACCCAATGACCACTGAGAAATTCCACCAACCAGTGGGGGGGGGGGGGGGGGGAGTTTTTCATCTTTTTATAATTTGTCTTCTTCTTCTGCAACAAAGCAGGTACTTGTGTCTATCACCAGGTCTTCAGTAGAAACTCAGTGCAGATTAAATATCTTGTTACACCTCTAGATGTCGCTGTTCTCCAAATAACACAAAGTGTCCACTCTTGTTTCTCAGCAACATCTGCAGTTGTTCAATAAGGTGCTCAATAAAGTGTAACTGCAGGTAACCCACCTCTCATCCTAAAGTCTACAATCTATCCTCTGAAACTGTTAAGTTAGTCTTATATCATAGATATTTCATGTTATTTTTCTTTAAGCAGCTTAACTTTCTCCTGCCTTCACTGTTCACTCTTCGCTTTCATCATTTGAGAGTTTTCGTCCCGCTGAGCTATCTATTGCTTTATTTTACATTATCTCTTCATTAAAACACCACCTCTAGCTCCCTCTTACTGCATCCCTCTCCTCTCCCCTTTCTCCCTCACTGTGCTACTCCGTCTATCTGTATACTGAATCAGCATTTTAGAGCAGTATGCCGCAGGCCTGCAGAGAAGCAGACCATGGAGTTAATTATACTCCCCCAGATACTCAATCTCTCCTCCATCCCCTTCCTCTGTTGCTCTATCCCACCTCTCTTCCTCCCCCCTCTCTCACTTTTTGTTCTCTCTTTCAATGTACATGACTTAAGTCAGATAACTCTGCAGTTACAAGTCACATCAGAATGACTATCTGTTTTAGTTATTTCACTATATTCATCACAGGTATGATGTGCTTTAAGCAGAGTAAAGTCTAAGCAGAATAATAACTAAAAGATAAATGTGTTGCACCATTTTCCTTTTTGTCTACCACACAACATATGTTGACCACAAAACTAGACAACAAGAAAACTTTTCAGACTCCTTTGATGCCTCTTGAAAGGTGGACGGATAATTGTCTTTGGGGAAATTGGTCAGAGGGAGAAGCCGAGCCTCCAGGTCTCAGGGTTTCCAGGTCTCTGTTGTTGTGGGTGAGAAATCAGTTTTTCCTCTAATGTGTGTACAGCATGCCTCACCACCAGTAGTACAGTGATATCAGAGTGGAACATGTAGGCTGCGAGTCAGAGAGAATCAGTTAAGGTGCAAATTAAGATGGATGCTCCTGAAGATGCAGCTTCCTCTTTTTCCCTCTGTTTAGTTTCCTCATGGAGTTTGTTTTACTTCCTCAGATATACTCAAACTCTCCTATTTCCCCTTCTCTGTTGCTCTTATACCTTTCTTCCACCCCATCTCTTTCTCGTTTTCTTTGTGACTCCCTACATGATTTATAGCCAGCTAACTCGACACATCCAAGTTTCCAGTCACATCCAAATGTACTGCCTCTGTTGTTGTGGGTGAGAAATCAGTTTTTCTCTAATGTGAGTACAGCATGCCTCACAAGTTGTACCTGCAGTACAGTGATATCTAGAAGTGGGATATTTAGAGAAAACAGCTAAGATGCGAATAACATAGTAGGATATGCACTGGAAGATCCAGCTTCCTCTTTTCCGTATTCTCAAATATCTCCACAGTGCAACCCTTACACTTGTTTGTGCTGTATTGCAGAGACAGTAATGCACTTTGACTGCGACACAGATAGCTACAGAGCGTTTGTGCTCGTAAAAAAGACAATCAGTTTAGACTCGGTCTGTTACAGGGACAACTTTTCAAATCTACTGGGTGCTGCTCACTTAAATCCAGTAATGACATTTGTTGTGCACAGCAGGAATGAACTGCTGCTGAGATTTGAGAGTTTTGGGCAGAGATGAAAAGAAGATAAATAAATGAAAGAAAAGAGCATGAGTGGTGTGTCATGAGTTGTGGATCAGTGAAGCAGTGTTATCCGCCCACAGACATCCGTTAACAAGAAGAGAGGGGAAAGGCCAGCAGCACACCAGCACAGAGGAGGAACCGAGCGTTGAGTGGGGGGGAGGAAAGTCCAGCATCCAGAGGATTCAGTCAAATGTAGTACTCCACATTAGTGTTTGAAACTGATGGAAATAAGGATGCTGGAAACATTGAGTTCTTGAATATTATCCAGAGATAGAGATCTGAGAAAAAAGCCAAGAGTTTAATTATAACTCGTTTCTCTTTCTCTCTATTTCCTGGATTTCCTCTCTCTGCTTACTCTGACAAAATTGCCTTATATTCTCACACTGCATCTCTCTAAAGCACACTGCCTCGGCGTGAGCGTGTTTCCAGAGGGTTTACATTTTTCAAACCGTCTCCTTATCAGTTTCATGGATTAGCATAATTAACTAGTCCTCTGCCTCACAATTCCCCCCGCAGCCAATCGGTTGTTGGCGCTGGCTGCAGAGGCCAATGGGGAAGCCAATACACGGGAGTGTGAGTGGTCAGCCAAGGACAGATTATCTCATTATCTGACTCGAGCAGGCGTTCAATTAAAGACTTCCCTCTTTTCTACTCTCAACACCTTTTTATTAAGTTGTTAGAAAAAAACATCAAATGTATTAAAGTATAACAAACTCTGTTGAATCTCGTGCAAAACATTTTTCATCGTAATGCTTAATGTTCTCTAATTTCCCTCCTGCATCTTTCTTTCCCAGAGGCACAAACATGCATTAAACATGACAACATGCGCAGCTCATTTAGTGTGACACGGCCGCTGAGTCCACATGCAATCACAAGACCCTCGTTCCCTCGATTAGCCAGCAAATAATGTGCAGCAGGCACTGACAGGGCATGTTGTTCATGTAGTGGAAAATACTGCAAGCAGCCCTGCAGCTACAGGGATATCCACATACTTACTGGCATACTTAAAATACTTAAAAAGAATGGAAAATTACCAAGCTAGTACCACTACATGTTTTTAAAGCTCGTTTGGATGCTACAAAATCAGATGCTGTTGGTACCTGTACTTGTGGTTAAATATGTAAATTGTAATCCCTGTACATTTTGCTGTATGATGTCCTTTTGTTGTTCTGTTGTTTATGTCTTCTTGTGGAACCTACTGCTGCAGGTCTCCCTTGAAAAAGAGATCATTGATCTCAATGGGATTTTACCTGGATAAATAAAGGTTTTGAAATTGTTGAAATTGATTTGCAATTGTATCTTCTTGTAGAGTAAAGATTGCTGGCCAAAGTTTGTCAATGTTGAGGGCGTATGAATAGAATTACTCCTGTTCTCTCAGGGGAATGACAACAAAACAACATTTACCTGACTCCCCGTTGACTCCACTATACACCAACCATCAAAGAACAGTCAGACAGGAGGGAGGATTAGTCGGGCTAAGGTTCCTCTTACATAATCCACCATTCTGGATTATCTTAATTCCCCTGAGAAGGTGATACACTGAACTCTTTGAAAAAAAAATGTGGAGACTCATCTCTACATTATAAATCTTCACGAGAGAAAGTCTTACTGCACCTCTCTGCAGTTAATTTCTAAGGTTTGAAGATGAGGCGCAGAGTTATCCCATAACGTTTAGGGTTCACCTTGATTAATGCTGTAAGGAAATTGAGGCTCAGTATCTTAGTTTAACTGCATCCACAAGTAACAATGTTGTAGAGTTTATCAGGAGCACAATTGATTCAACAAACTGACTCGGTGACGTCTGTCGTACAGCAATCTGAAATGATCTGACATCAGCTAACCCACCTTCAGCTGCAATTCAATACCGCAAAACCCTTTTATTATTAATGTATAACCGGTACAAGGAAAATGTGTTGTTAATTATTTACTTCAAGCCGAAAGTTTGGGCTGACAAACTACAACTTATTCCCTTTACAAAGCTTACAGGGTACATTTTCTATAACCTCTGCTCAAAGGAAACTGAATCTTTAAAATGAATTGGGGTGCTGGGGAGTAGTACTACATACAGTTTGTAAAAAAAACCTTCGTGGCACATACATTCCTGTTGACCAGAAGTTTGATTAAATATATTTTGTTCTAGTCAGCAACTTCTTAATTTCAGAGACCTTAAAGGGGCCTTATTATGCTAATGTTCAGGTTCATATTTGTGTTTTATGCTTTTTATTGTGACTTATTGTTAATGTTCAAAAGGGTTTTTATTTATTTTTCTCATACCTCTGTGCTAGTTAGCACCTCTGTTCACCCTCTGTCTGAAACCAGAGCCCAGTCTGCTCTGATTGGTTAGTTGGCCGGCTCTGTTGTGATTGGTCAACCACTTAGAGATATCATGTACAATGTGTTGGAGCACTAGCCAATAGAATAGTGAGTGTTACATAGTGATGTCATTAAGTAAACAACAGAGTCTAATGGAGAAAGGGGGAGGGGGAAATTAGGCCCTTTGTGTTATGGTTTAGGTGTTTTGCTTTCTCCTCCTGATTTGATTTGATTTGATATACTTTATTAATCCCTGTGGGGAAATTGCTTCTCTGCATTTGACCCATCCTGTGTTGCCATTTTGTACGGCGTCCGGGGAGCAGTGTAGGGAACGGTGCCTTGCTCAGGGACACCTCGGTAGCACTTGGTCTTGCCGGGACTTGAACTGGTGACCTTCCAGTTGCCAAGCCAAGTAACTTATCACTGGGACAGTTCATCTTCGTAAATAGACGGAGGGTTTCAGCCATATTTCAACATTTTTACGACGACGTCAGTCTTACAGTAGCGTGGCCTAGCAACAGCTAAAGCCTGGTAGGCTACTGCATGCTATTTAGCTAGTTGGTAGCAAAATGCCTCCGTTCTCTACAGATGACTTCCAGAAACGTATACAGAAGATGGCTGTGTTGGAAATGAAAATGCAACGGTTGGAAGTTAACGTGGAAGTGAATGGACTATGTCGTGGGAATGACACCACTTTACCAGTGTTGCAAAATAATGGAGAAGGGTATGCTAACTCACAGCTAGTTAGAAGCTACAAGGATTCCAAGGAACAGGAGGGCTGTGTACCGGGTAATAAATCTACAAGTGGTAGTCCTCCCTGGAACTCTCTGGGTGCAAAGCCTAAGAGTAAATCATTTCCATGGGATTTGGGTGGACGGATAACAGGCAGAGCCCAGAGCTCCGAAATCTGTGATGCGACCGGCTGGCCTGCATTGTTATCACCCAGGAAGAGCGCCTCTTCAACCCCTATTCATACTAGGAAACAGCAGTGGACAGCTGCTAAAGGGAGAATTACGAACAATCCTCCTAAACCACCAAGTGTGCCAATCCAGAACAGATACGCTCCGCTGACCGAGAACCGGAGATCTGATGACCTGGATAACCTTTCCTCTTCACACAGCAGGGTAAGGACCAATAGCTACTCCAAAAGTAAAAGGCTAGAGGGAAAGCGAACGACTGGGCCTGAAACTCTGATTGTGGGTGACTCTGCTGTAAGAGAAGTAAAAGGTCTGTGTAATAAGAACAACACCAAAGTACTCTGTTTTCCCAAGGATGTGGTCTCTGACTTGGCTGAGAAGATCCTGCATATTGGGGCTGAACATCCGACTGTGAAGAATGTGGTACTGCACATTGGAACAAATGATGTTGTGAAACAACAGTCAGAAGTGCTGAAAGAAGACTTTAAATGTTTGTTGGAAACTGCCAGCTCTCTAAATGCAGAGGTGTTCATCAGTGGCCCTCTACCGCCAGTCAGAAGAGGAGTGGAGAGATTCAGCAGATTGTTTGCACTGAACACCTGGCTTTCAACTGCCTGTACTGACCATTCTGTTCATTGTATTGACAATTTTTTATTTTATATTTATTGAGTTTGCCTGAACAAGTCAGGAGTGAAATTGTTTATCTCTAACATATTCAACTGCCTGCGTCATCAATCTGTTCCCTCTGCCAAGGACAAGCGGCAAGAGGAATCAAAACAGGAGAAAGACACAACACATCACGCAGAAAACCCTGAAGAATTATCACTGCACCCGCCTGAGGAATGTTCTGATTATGGGAGACCTATGACACACATGGAGGAGTCTCCACTGCCCGTCACCCCCCCCCCTGTCAACACCTTTGAGGATACTCCGTTCACCCTTTCACCCTCGCCCACCCTCCTGGAGATCGCTGAACACACAAAGGAGATACAGAGGGTTGGCACCGATTCCTTCCTGGAGTTCAAAGACCAAACGAAGGCGATACGCAGGATTGGCAGCATGTCCTTTACCCCCGCTCCTTAACGACGCCCACCAAAATCACTGCAGAGACGCGCACCATCTCCCCGTCCTCATCACCGCGCCTACGTCAACCACCTTCCCCCCCCTGGCAGCATGTCCTCTACCCCCGCACCATCTCGCCCGTCTCCATCACCGTGCCTACGTCAACCACCTCCCCTCCCTTCAAGAAAGCATCTGCAGTCTCCGAAGCCTGATAAGGATGTGTGTGTACAAAACACAACAAACTCTTACTGATATGTGATGGGTCCAGGCTCAAGGGCGTATGGCACTCTCAACTCTTTCTAGGACATGTCGGGGCCCTGCCTGCCAGTAGCTTTGCCGATATCTGTGTTGATAGGTAATAGATTAAGAGCGGTGAATCATAGAAACAGGAAGCGCTCAAACGTTTGTGTGAGTTTATCTAATTTAGCAGTGATTCAATGTCAGCCACAGCTTGTTACAAAAAACATGACTGATAGGGTGTTTAACAAACTTAAACTAGCTTTATTAAATGTCAGGTCTTTGGCAGGAAAAACATTTTTAATCAATGATTTTGTCACTGAGCACAATCTCGATTTTATGTTTTTAACAGAAACTTGGATTGAACAAAATAACAGTGCAGCTGTTCTTATCGAATCAACCCCTCCCAACTTTAGTTTTATGAGTCAGGAAAGAATGCATAAGAAAGGGGATGGAGTTGCTATTCTGTTCAATGATTCCCTTCAATGCAGGAAGACATCGTATGGAAACTTTTATTCTTTTGAATATGTGGCCCTTCAGCTGAAATGCTCCTCTCGAGCTCTGTTCCTAAATATCTATAGACCACCCAAATACTGTGCAAGCATTTTTGATGACTTTACTGAACTGCTGTCTATAGTGTGTATTGACTTTGACCGTCTAGTCATTGTTGGTGATTTTAACATCCATGTTGACAACCCCCAGGACAGAGGGGCTAAAGAACTGTTTTGTGTTCTTGATAGCTATGGACTGACTCAGCATGTGACGGAGCCCACGCACAATAAGGGGCACACTCTGGACTTAATTATCTCAAAGGGTCTGAATATCTCTAAGGTTGTGGTGACTGATGTTGCACTCTCTGACCATTCCTGTGTTTTCTTTGAGAGCTCTATTTCTGTTCACAAAAATGTTCAAAAAGAGGTAACCACAAAGCGATATTTAACTGAAAATACTAGGGAAATGTTTACTCAGAATTTTTCTTCCACACTTGCCCCTGCTAACATCTCAGTAAATGAGCTAGTAGTTCATTTTAATTCAAAAATTAAAAATGTTATAGATGCCATTGCTCCAACTAAGGTAAAGGAAGTGTCTGGCAAGAAAATATCTCCATGGAGAAAGGCCATGACCGTGAAAACAGAAAAAAGAGAATGTCGAAAAGCTGAACGCAGGTGGCGAAAAACAAATCTCCAGGTTCACTTTGAAATCTATAAAGAGAGACTTGGCCTTTATAATTTGGAATTGAAAAACGCACGACAATCGTTCTTCTCTGACATCATTAACAAAAACAACGCACGTGCCTTGTTTGCTACCGTCGACAGACTAACTAACCCCCCAGTGTCAGTAGCCTCTGAATTTCTATCCACCAGGGCGTGCAATGATTTTGCCTCCTTTTTCACTGACAAAATTCAGAAAATCAGACAAGCAGTCAGTGCCTCTGCATCAGGAACAGCAAATGTGTTGTCTCTGTGTCCACTTAACATCAATTCAAACACCATGACACAATTCCATCAGATTAATGATAAAAACCTAGAGGACATTATACAACTTCTGAAATCCTCCTCCTGCTGCCTTGATATTATTCCAACAGGATTTTTCAAAGATGTTTTTCCTTGCATGGCCTCAGATCTACTTCATATAGTAAACAAATCTCTTTACTCAGGTATTTTTCCACAGGCCCTGAAAACTGCAGTCATTAAACCGCTCTTAAAAAAGAATAATCTAGATGCTTCAGTAATGAACAATTACAGGCCCATATCAAACCTGCCATTTCTAGGTAAAATCATTGAAAAAGTTGTTTTTCAACAGTTGAGTAATTTCTTGCATTTAAATAACTGTTTCGATGTGTTCCAGTCAGGCTTTCGTCCAAACCACAGCACTGAGACTGCTCTTGTAAAGGTCTTTAATGACATCCACTTAAACACAGACAGTGGCAGAACTTCAGTGTTAGTATTATTAGATCTCAGTGCTGCGTTTGACACTGTTGACCACAGCATATTACTAGACCGACTGGAAAACTGGGTGGGACTTTCGGAAACAGTTCTAAATTGGTTTGAATCCTACTTAAAGGACAGAAACAACTTTGTTTCTATAGGTAAATACACATCTGAGTTGACAAATATGACATGTGGGGTTCCTCAAGGCTCCCTCTTGGGGCCTCTTCTCTTTAACATCTACATGCTACCACTGGCTCAGATAATGAAAAACAACAAAATAAGTTACCATAGCTATGCAGATGACACACAAATTTACGTAACAATTTCACCAGGAGACTATGCTCCAATTCAAACACTGAGTAAGTGCATTGAACACATCAATGACTGGATGTGTCAGAACTTTCTCCAATTAAACAAAGATAAAACTGAGGTAATGGTTTTTGGAGCCAAGTCAGAACGTATAAAAGTTAGCGCTGAGCTTCAGTCTGCAATGTTCAAAACAACAGATAAAGCCAGAAATCTAGGTGTAGTCATGGACTCTGACCTGAGTTTCAACAGTCACATTAAAACTGTTACTAAATCAGCCTACTATCACCTAAAGAATATATCTAGGATTAAAAGACTAATGTCACAGCAGGATTTGGAAAAACTTGTCCATGCTTTTATCTTCAGTAGACTCGACTACTGCAATGGTGTCTTCACAGGTCTCACTAAAAAATCTATTAGGAAGCTGCAGCTGATTCAGAACGCCGCTGCTCGAGTCCTCACTAGCACTAAGAAAGTGGATCACATCACTCCTGTTCTGAAGTCTTTACACTGGCTTCCTGTGTGTCAAAGAATAGATTTCAAAATACTGCTGCTGGTTTATAAAGCACTGAATGGTTTAGGCCCAAAATACATTTCTGACCTCCTGCTAAATTATGAACCATCCAGATCTCTCAGGTCTTCAGGGACTGGTCAGCTTTCTGTCCCCAGAGTCAGAACTAAACATGGTAAAGCAGCGTTCAGTTATTATGCTCCAAATATCTGGAACAAACTCCCAGAAACCTGCAGGTCCGCTGCAACTCTGATTACTTTTAAATCCAGGCTGAAGACTTTTCTTTTTGTCGCTGCTTTTAATTGAACTATTCATATCTTAGACTGCACTGTAACTTTGATCCATGTACTTTTTTCTTTTAATGTTTATTTTATTAGCTTTTCTTGTTAATGACTGATTTTAAATGCCATTTTCTTAATCTCTTTCATTTTTTGTAAAGCACTTTGAATTGCCTTGTGTTGAAAAGTGCTATATAAATAAACTTGCCTTGCCTTGCCTTGAACGTCGTAGTATCCTAGCTTAGTGTGATTTTCTCTTGCTGTTTTTGTTGAAGAGTAACCTTGTTTTTTTCCTCTGTTTTTCCAGTGTCTGCTCGAGCCAGCCTGAGTCCTGCCGCCGCCACCGGCGTGAACTAGATCCACCTTCATTTTGTGGATTGTTTTTTAGTTGCTCCTTTTTTCCTTTATTAAACTTTGTTAAATGACTGAATCCATCTGGTCTCTGCCATTGTAGGTCCTGAACTTTTGACCCAGCCCTAACACTTTGCACACCATTTACATGCACACAAACCTATATAATGAACAGGAAAAGGAAAACAACAGGGCCTCTTTAAAAAAAAACTGAGCTTAGCAGTGATCATCACACCTTTTTAAAATGGTACACAGCAAAGAAATAAGAAAGGCATCCACTGAGTGTAGATAACTGTATCAGGAAAAACTGCACCAAAGCCAATCATACATGCCTGAAAAGAGGTCTGGAGAACTGAATGAGAGTGTTGATTGATTGTTTATAGAGTGAAGAAAATACTTAAAGTAAATTTAGACCGAGGAGGGGCTTTCTCGCTCCTTCCTGCTTCTTACTGAATGATTGCAGTCTGCTCTGTCCCTCGCATGCCTGCTGGGCTGCTGTGGTAAAAGCTCATATGGTGCTATGAGCTAATTTATAGCTGCTTTGTGCATTAAGTATTACATCACAGCTGACGAGGAACTCTAAATCTGCCACTTATACGAGATTAACTCCTGCTGCTTTGGCTCTGCCCACATGAAACATCATCCATCTTTTTTTGTTCTCTTTCTTTCCTTCTGTTTTCTGTTCATATATATAATCAATGTACTTGTCAGACGTCCTCCTGTGCCCTTTTACCTCCCTGCCTTTCACCTCTGAGGCCCACCAGAGAGGGTGTTTTGTTGTGTTGTGTTGCTCAGCTATGGAGGAAAATTATGCTTACTCTCAGTTATCATTACCGGTGATTACTCTCTGTGGAGTATGTGGCACTCTAGGTAGAAGTGTGTGGGCTCCCAGGTTTAGGTTGTGATGACCATTTTGTGAAGTAAATATACGTGGTACACTTATCCCACTCACTGAGTTGAGTTACTGATTTGAACTTTAAGATCAGACTTTGTTGATTGAGTTTAGATTTGACAATAGATTGAAGCATAGCATGGTAAACAAAAAAGTCCTGGAAATCAGGGTTAAGAATTCATTTTTGGCCTTAAGAATAAAGTGTTTGGATGTGTGTGTTGAGTGCCTTCCATCCACCCACCATCATGCATCCTGTGTTTTACATCCTGACCATAGCATTACTTGCAGAGTGCCGCAGGCTTAGAAATGTAGTCTTATTGGTAGTTTAGTGTCAATGAGAACCACTAAGTGAAATATCCCTTGTAATGGAGATCATAGGTCAAAGGCTCAGTGAAGCCAAACATTTAAATATTCACATATTCATATGGAAATATAATCTGAGAAAACAAGAAGAGTTCTCAGCGCACCTTTTGTCCACCATTCAGCATCAATATGTGTCTTGAGAGAACGGATGAATTCATTAGGCTCAGAATGACCTGCTATGACGAGCAATTTAGTTTCAAACACAGTTTGAGGCACCTGCGGGAGAGAGGAAATTAGCATTTTAAATAGGTACGATTATAGGCCAGGCCACTGTGTGTGTGTGTGTGTGTGTCTTTGTGTGTATGCACACAGAAATCTGCTTCTACTCACTTACTTGAGTAACACATTGCTGGGATTTATGCTATCTGAAATATTGATACAACATAATGCTCTCTTCCCACGCCTCAATGCCCTCTTTATAAATAGCGTGCCGGTGAACACAGCTGGAGCGCACTTCTGAGAGCACTTGAATCTGACACACACAAAGAATCCACTCTGCCCTACTCTTACATTTAGCTGGCAGGCCTTACAAAATATTTACCGGAGTGATCATTTAAATTACAGATGGCTTTGATATAATAGTTAAAGCATTTCAGCTTTGAAGAGAAATAGACTAGCTGGGAAAACACAGATTTAGTCAGTTTGAAATCAAATCTTATATATCAGATGAATTGTCACTAGAAATGGTTCCCATCATGATGAAGTTGATTCACTTTGGTAACTTTTTTAAACCAAAACTACTAACATGGCTGGACTTTTAGCGACTGTTAGATGACTAACATGCTAAACTTAGATGCTGAGCATAACAAACCAGTTAAAGTGAAATTATTTGTTGGTTGCGGTTTGTTTACAACATTTAATTTTACCCGTCCACCGTCCACCATCAACGAGAGGTAACAGTGCTCTCTGGCAGTTGAAAGCCATTCCCAGATTAACTTTGTTGTTTATTTGCATTTGCATTCATTTGTTTTTTTTCTGTTTCTGCCATTTTGTAGTTTCCTATTGGATGCCGAATTACGATCTGGCACCGGTACAATTTGTATTTATGAAGCTTAAGGTTCAGAAATGTCCAGATTACCTCAGAATGCAGGGTCTCTGCAGATACAACAACAGTCAACACTGATTTGTGAAAATCTCCCAAAAATGACAAATATTGTGTAACACCAGACAATCATATTTAAACCGTGCCACTCACTGACCTATGGTTTCTGGGTTTGTTTTAGCGCCTGTATGCAGTCAGGGTGGGACGATATGTGTGTGTGTTGAAGGACAGGTGTGTGTTGGATACACAGCATGAAAAGGTTCTACCTACAAGCTGCAGTATGCAAATGCTCTCCCCTGTGATGGCTATCACTGAGCTCGTTTGGAGTGACAGCAGAGAACTCATCATCTTTCTGTAACGGGCCAAAGAGCTATGCTCAAAGATTCACTTCAGATAAATTACTGAGGTTTTTTTAAAGAGCTTAATAACCCAGCAGAAGGATTTTTCTGACACAGGCGCTATTTATTAGCATAAGCTGAAGAAGAGAGTTGAAAATAATAGCAATGGTTTTGCATATACCTACGGAGCCCTGGAGGGTTCATTGAGAGAAAAATAAATAAAACGTGGCCACGTTTTATTTATTTTTCTCTCTATGAACCCTCTGATGATTTCTTTTTTTGTGAACAATCACAGCATAAAAGCAGGTGTTAGACATTTATCAGACTCAGAGATATTTAAAATGATTCTCCAAGCTGGCATGAGGTACATTTTGTGTACAAATTTGTAGTTTAAAGGCTCATGATTTGCAAGGTTTTAGATCATCTGAAGGAACAAAGAGTGCCGGCACCAGTCAGAAGCTGAGTTTCTTAATTTGTCATTAAGAAGAGTAACTATAGGGAGCTGGCAGGTGGGAATATATTCCAGTGATATCTCAACAAATAAAACAGAACAGGTTGGGAATAATCTTACTGTTATTGACAAGTTTAAAGGTGTTGCTCATTAGATAACATTTCACATGTGTATTCCTCCCCATGGAGGGAATACTAAAGCAGAGGAAGAAATGCACACAAAGATAAATTCTCTATTCCCTGCCTGAGAGAATCAAGCCAGATTTAAATAGATGTAGAGGTTATAAAGTTTGAAAATAGAAATGGGAAAGCCAGAGCACCCGAGTAGCTCACCTGTTAAACCTCTCTCCTTTTTACTGTCTATCTTCAACGCACATTGATCAACATGTCTTTACATGTGCCAGTGTTGGCCAGCTGGCTAGTAGTTATTTGGCAAAATGTCTTGAAACAAAAGAGTTGATGGATCAACTTTACAGACAGAAGAGAACAGACATGAATATAGCAACACGTTAAGACCCCATTTACACGGGAACGCAAACGAAACGCAAACAAACCGAATTCGATATAAAAAAAGTATTCCGTTCACACGGATACGGCTCAATAAACGTGTCCCTTCACACGAGACCGCTCGACCAAATGGAGACGCTGGAGTACATATGCCGGACCTGTAAGTGGCGCTGTACTTCCGCCCAGTGCTGGAATTGGGCCGGTACTCACCGGTACGCAGTACCGGCACTTCTGGTTCTGACCCATGGAGTACCGGCACTTCTTGCTCAGTACCGGCATGCTGGCGGTACTCGGGTACTCATGCACCGTGCCAGTACTCAACACTCTCCCGCCGTTCTTATTATACATCCATATATATATATACAGCCGCCCGGTACTCAGTAGATGCGTCATGAGGTGCCGAACGGACATTCTCATCGCTCTAACCGCTGGAGTTTCACAGCGGCTGTCAGCTGTTTACTCCTGTCATTCAAACAGAACGTGCTGGAGAGGGGGCGGGGCTTATCTTCTCCATGTAAATACTGTGGTGGAAACGACTATGTCAAAATTAACCTATTTGACCGTGATTTAATAGTAATACACGTTTCAAAATAATAATAATAATAATGCCGAAGTAACAACATACTGAAAACTGTTAGTAAAACCATGTTTTAATGCTTTACAATTTACATACCTAGATGCACGTGTGTTGTGTTTATGCAGTGCAACTCCCACCCAGTGGGTGGCTATGTAGAGTGATAGAACAGAGCAGGCACGCCCCCGAGAGAAGGAAAGCAAGTCACGTCACAAATTAGCATTTCTAAAATGTTAGCGTGGATTAATAAAAGTGCAAAAAGACAGCGGTTGTCGCCGGAAGAAACTTCAAATACAGAGAATGCTGTGCCTGTGTTGGAAATTGTGTCTGATGGGGAGCTTTCTTTGGTTGATCCTCCTGCTCCAAGTTCTAGTGCATTAGCATTAGCACTAGCTCCGCCGCCTCCTCCAGAGCCTCTAAAGTTAGCTGCTGCTGGCGCAACTGCCACCACCAACACCGGGCAAAGCGATGCACCTGACTGCTGGACAACGGACCAGGTGCAATATTTTTGCAAGACCAATGCATGGCTCCTTCTTAAAGATAAGAAGCTAGGATGTCGGATATGCAGAGATGTCAAATCTTTGGGAATACACACTGGACAAGGACTGAAACTGTCAACTGAATGGGGTGAGTGTGCAGTGTCTCATTTCGGTGTTGACAAGGGCAAACAACAAGCTAGCCTGAGAAGAAAAATCAAAGAACATAAAGAATCACAAGCCCATGTAAAAGCTGCTGACATCCTTACATCTGCTTCACGTGAAACTATTCAACATCAAGTGCAGTCTATGCATAAATCTGAATTAGACACCACTATCAGAGTTTTTCGAACGGCATATAAAATTGGCAAACATAGCCGGCCATTCACAGACATGCCAATTGATTTGAATGTACAGAAACTGAATGGGCTGAACGTGGGCAGGGTTTTGCGCTCCAATAAAACCTGTGGCGAAATCATCGACCACATAGCTCATGAGCTGAAGAAAAAAATGGCAAAAGACATTACAGAAAACCAAAGAAAACTCTGTGTTTTGGTCGATGAATCTACCACTATTAGTGGTAAAACGGTGCTTGTTGTGTGTCTACGCTCAGCATTAGCTGATGCTGAGCCCGAAACGTTTTTTTGGGAGCTGATCGAGTTGGATGGAACAACGGCTGATGACATCACAAAGGCGTTAATGGAGTGTCTTGGAAGAGATTTTAACGAGGACTTTTTAGGTCAGTGTTTCGTTTCTTTTGCATGTGATGGGGCTTCAGTCATGCGAGGGAAGAGAACAGGCGTTGCTACCCAGTTGTGTAGTAAATTCCCAAGCCTGTTTGTGTGGCACTGCTCCAATCATCGTCTAGAGCTGGCAGTTGGGGATGTGGTCAAGAAGGTCTCAGGGCTCAATCATTTCCAGATCTTTTTTGACAAACTCTATTCCTTGTTCCATGCCTCCCCCAAAAATCAGAGGCAGTTAGCGCAGTGTGCGCAAGCAGTCGGACAGCGTCTCCTGGTGATAGGGCGTGTTTTGTCCATCCGCTGGGTGGCTTCAAGTGAAAGGAGCGTCAGAGCAGTCTGGGAAAACTACCAAGTGCTTCATGATCACTTCACAAATGCTGCAAACGACACGAGCAGGGATTCCAGAGACAGAGCAAAGTACAAGGGCCTGGATGATGTGCTCACATCTGCAACGTTTGTCAGCAATCTGGGACTGATGTACGATGCGCTCACAGAGCTCAGCGACCTCTCTCGGCAACTCCAAAAAAGAGAGATGACACTGCCTACAGCAGATAGGCTCTTAACTCGAGAAATACGAGTTTTTGAATCCATGGTCACCATGCCTGGCCCACACATGACTACAGTTCATACAGCTCTAGCTGAGAAGTCCTTCAAGGGTGTTGCCCTGCGTGAGAATGGCAGGCTTGTACAGATTCATGCAGGTCAGTTTTTCCGCAGTATGGTAGAGAATCTGAGACACAGAATGACTTCCACAACCTCCTCTCATGTCAGCACAAGAGAAATCCCATTACATGGCCGGGAGGCCCGGGACAATCAGCTAATCCAGGACATGAAAGTTATCCATCCTGGAAGTTGGCCTGAAGAGGAGTTAGACGTACAGTATGGGGACGTAGAGGTGCTACGTTTGTGCGAAGTGCTGAAAGTGGACAGAAGAGAGACTGTTCAGGGCTTTCGCGAATACAAGGAAACCAGGGCATCCCGTACACCTGCTGCCATGGAGCCTCTACTGAAAGCAGTCCGAACCATCGCTGTCTCCACTAGTGAGTGTGAGCGGGCATTCAGCTGCATGAACGATATCCTTACTGCAAAAAGGAATGCTCTCTCTGTCAGCCGACTGTCCAGCCTGGTTTTCATTAAATGTAATGGACCATCACTAGGACAGTTCAATCCGGAACAGTATGTGAGGTCCTGGCTGGCAAAGGGAAGGAGAAGTGCTGATGAAAGAGCCTGTCCAGCTCCAGCCCCTGATACTGATGTCCCCAAGGCCTTCTGGAGCCTTTTCTAACAATGTGAAGTATATTGCAAAGCAGCTCACCCAGTGAGAAGACTTTTGGCATAATGTGCCGATTTGTACAGATCCTGGAGATAGAAGGACTTCAGACCAACCAGGGAGTTATCTGATCAGCTTGGTGTTCAATGTAACTCTTTACCATGGCTCAGACTTTGTTACTTGCAGTTACAGTTTCTCATTTTAGATTGTGCAAATTTTGCATTTGTTTTACATGTTCTTTGTTCATGCTCTTTATCATTTTTCTGAGTTGGAAAGTTAGATTGCATCATAGTTTACTTTATACATATTTGTATTCTTCAGTGGTGAAGTATATTGCAAAGCAGCTCAGCCATGTGAGAAGACTTTTGGCACTTTTTCGTTTTCTGAGTTGGAAAGTTAGATTGCATTCAAAATGTACAGAAATACTTAATTTTGTTAAAGCTTTTTATAAAAAATGCTTCTGACCAGAGCTTTGTTTCCTTGTCATTAATGTTGAACACCACCAGAGGGGCTCTCACCTGAAAGGTCTCTGCTTCATGTGTCTTCAGCAGAAGATCTAGACTTTGATTGCTATATTTTCAGTTAATATTGACCTTACTGAGCTTTAGCCATATCCGCTGCCTATCATAAAAAATGTTAAGTACAGTGAACCTTTCTAAAATATACAGTAGTAAAGAGACAAACCCACCAGCATTATAGTAGCCAAATTCTTGTTTGTGGGCTGTATATATCAAATTGACTTGAAAAAGTTGCTGATTTTAGAGTACTGGCACCTTTTTCATTCCAATTCAAGCACTGCTTCCGCCACAAAATTCACCAAAAGCAGTGAAGAAGACCCCAGAGCATGCTTGCCATGGTTGCCCTTCTGTTTATTCTACGCGGTGGATTTAGCAACATGTAGTTCATGTAGTTCTCCATGTCCACTTGTTGCTGATGGTTGTGGTAGAGGAGCTGTAGATTTTGCACTAACATCTGTAGCATGGTCAGTAGCGGTAGCAGTAGCTACTGACAGTAGCTACTGACTATGCTACAGCAGTGAGCAACAGAAGCGGGGCTATGGCTTCATCGTTATCAGGAAAATGATCGTATAGGACGTACACACGGAGCCGTTTGGCCCCCCAGAGCGTTCCGTTTGCAGATCTATCCACCTTGGGACCCGTTATCGTTTGCGGGGTCTGTTTCCACGGTTCCGTTACGGCCTCGTGTGAACGAGCCCGTTCGTGAGAAGAAAGTAGCGGATACAACCCGTTTCGTTCTTGTGTAAACAGCGCCTAAGCCTTCTCAACACTTAGTAAGGCGTGGGAATTAATAAGCATTTGCTTCCTCGTGCAGCCTTTCGGACACATATGATTTATTATTATTAATATGAAGACTTTTTTTGTTTGTTGAATATATAAATATTATCATGAATGTGGATAAATACTGTATTTTAACAATACGGTATTCTGTTTTTCACATTTGTTATTTTTTATTTGTTATTTTTTTAATCTGTTCGAAATAAAGATTGCAATTAAATTAAATGAACACAGTGCAGAAGCCATGAAAGCAAGCAACACAAAGAAACCAAACACAGCCAAGTAAAGCTACCTTTGGTTGACAAATGCAAACAGGAAAAGCAACAATACAGAACAGGAAATATATAAAATATAAATATATAGGTGGAGATTCAACCTCAGAAAATAGAGATACAGGCGGAGGTAATAGGAGCATTGTGAGAGTTCAACCAAAAGCCACATTTATTTAATGTCACACTAACATTGAGGGCAACATTAACATAAGATGTGAAAGCTGTTCACATGTGTGGCCTTGGTTGTTATGGCTAAGAGGTTTTTTTTACACGCACGCACACACACACACACACACACACACACACACACACACACACACACACACACACACACACACACACACACACACACACACACACACACACACACACACACACACACACACACACACACACACACACACACACACACACACACACACACACAAAACAAGATGCAAGATGATACATTTTGTTCAAAAGTCAGTTTTCAATCAGGGATGTGACTAAACATTGTTCTCAGTAATTTGATATATCATAAAAAAGTGAACAATGCCAGTCAATCACACACATTACTCAACATCAACATTTGTTTCGTTTTAGTTGAGAAATGACATTTCTCATTGTGCTACTGATGCATCCCTCCTCTTTCAGACAGGGACCTGCTCTCTTACTTCTTCCTCTCTTTCTTCCTCTCTTTCCCGCCACCAATCTCTTCCTCATATTTGCATTCTGTCTTCACTCTTCCTTGTGTATTCGTCCATCCTCTGTTCCCTCTCTTTCTAGGCCTCTGTCGCTCCATATTTCTTTCACTCCAGTTCAGATGCCCGCAGTTGGCCAGAGTGGCACTCAAGAGTAGAAATAGACCACAAATAGCATCACACACACACACACACACACACACACACACACACACACACACACACACACACACACACACACACACACACACACACACACACACACACACACACACACACACACACACACACACACACACACACACACACACACACACACACACACACACCATGGCGAGCTACAAGCATCTGTTCTCCCGCTCTCTCACTCTACACACACACTGTTCTCTTGTCAGATCGATAGCAAAGCATTTTGGTTAAAAGAGGGAGGCCCGCGTGGAGGAGAGGAATCACACGATCGTTTCTCTTCTTCTCTCTCTCCCTTTCTTCCCATCTTTCATTCGGCTCTCTCTTTTATTGATCCAACATATGTTTTAGCTGCAGCCTCCAGCACCATATCTGAGACACTTTTTTTAAGAGATCTTCCTTCTTTTCTCTCTTGCCCCCTTCTCATTTTGGTTCATTAAAGAAAACTCATCCACGCCTGCTCATGTAAAAAGATGACATGGAGTAGAAGATGTTACTTTAACTGATATTGCCCTAAAATATAAGCCAAATAGTGCAACAGTAGCTTCTTAGTCTATTTAAAGTCATAGAATAGGGTTTGCGTCATTGAGATGAGGTTGGTGTGTGTGTAGCTCTTCTGGGAGGTTGTTAAAGATAGAAAAGTACCGGGTGGATAGTAAGAGACAGTGTAATCTGCTCTTGGTGTTCTCCTGGGAGGCAATAAAGATCACAGCCAAACTCATCAGCCCACCTCAGATGTGGACAGAAATGGGCTGGAGTTGCACAGTTTTGTGTATTAGTGAGTTGTGCTCCTGAGACGGGGGATGAAACTTTCCATTGGGATGGTTGCTCCGGTTGTTCAAATGTTCCTTTCATTATTTTATTTTCTGCAGTGGAAAGACGTGCACACGCTGTGTTGTCCATTTCAGAGCTGTCAGCTGATCTACAGTGTGCAGAGCTTCAGCAGTGTGTTTCGTCTGAGTGGGTTTCTGCTCGGCTATGTTCAGTATCTCCTGAGAAGAGTCAGACTACACCTCTACCTGCAGTGGGATCAAGAGGCCATGCTTCATCACACAAACACGGCTACTATAACCAACCTCACAAAGTGCTGAGCCAGCAGATTCTGAGAAAAGTTAATGTAAGAATCTACCCTTTTATAAGTGTTTTGACAAAAATGCAAGGTCAGTTTAAATTCTTTTAATTTCCCTGAGGTTAAACAGGTGTAACGCTGGACGTTCCTTTTAATGCAGAGCGACATATTTCAATCTTAATACCTTCTGCTCTACAACTAGGCCCCTTCCATTCATGTTCAGGTCCTAGCCTATATGTTCGTAAAACAAATCCTCTAAATCCTTGTGGTTTGTAAGAAAATAAGTGACCTTACGATACATTATTGACAATGCAGTTTAATTGTATGGAATAATTCAGCCTGGCTGGACCCAACAGAAGGTTAGCCTAGCTTAGCACAAAGACTGGAAACAGTTAGCTTGGCTAGCTACAAATGTAACAAAATGGCTTTCCTGCAAATAACAATTCACATGCTATATCTTGTTTTCTAAAATAGACAAACTACTGTTTACTAATGAGGCCTGACTTCTTTCTTGGAGGGGAGCAGTGGAGACTCAAAATAGCTCCTCGTGGACAGCCTGCTAGCTACTTCAGCTTGAATCCAGTCTTTATGCTAAGCTAAGCTAACCAACTGACTGTTGCTTGTTTTTATTGCACATGACATTGCTATCAATCTTCTTTTCTAACCACTGGTAAGAGAATGGATAAGTGCATTTCCCATTATGTGAAACTTATACTTTAACCATTTCTATTTGTGATTTTTATTAAACTGTTCAGCTACTTGTACCTGACATTGGCCGCCCTTGAAGCTGGCTCCAGAGCCCATTTCCTTGCGTCACATAGGAAAGTGTGCCAAATCTGATGACCTTTGCTGGATTTCATGTATATTTTAATGCAGAAGCACTCCACGCCCAGACTTTCTCCTTTATGATGAGAACACATATTATCCACATCAAGGACTTCTCCACAGTAAAACACGTTCTTCTTACCTCGTCACAGAGATGATAGGAAAACACCTTGTATTCATTTAGTGCCTGACTTATTTATGTCCTCCTGGAGGGTGTTTGAGTATGTCTTTGAAGTGTCGGGACTCAAAAATGGTTCATTATGTTGATCTACATTCCAAAAGGAGTTCAATTACTTGTCATGTTTTAATTTGACAGCCCAGTTCAGCAGCAGAATAAAAATGGTGATACTTGACTAAGAGAAAAAGATAGAGCAAGGAGAGAGAAGGCGAGAAAGTAAAAGACATGATGAGACCTCATTAAAGCTGTAAGAAGCGAGTGTGTTTGCGTGCACGCTCATGTGCCGATGTGTGCATCTCAGCCAGCGTGAACCAGTCATCTTGTGTGTTTTTGTCTGCGTGTGTCTGCGTCAGTGTGAGTGTATGTGTGTGTGTCAGCTGGAGCAGATCTGGGAAGCCCCTGGGAGGGTTAAGCAGGGAAACAGCAGAGATTGAGGTGGGGAATTCTCATCAAAAAAGTCCAAATCAGGAAAGGTGTCGACAAGAGCCACCCTGCAAGGGGACAGAGGGGAACAGAGGCGGTGGAAAGTGTGTGTGTGTGTGTGTGTGTGTGTGTGTGTGTGTGTGTGTGTGTGTGTGTGTGTGTGTGTGTGTGTGTGTGTGTGTGTGTGTGTGTGTGTGTGTGTGTGTGTGTGTGTGTGTGTGAGAGAGTGTGTGATGGTTCAGTTGGAAGAAAGATGGGTCAAATGTCTGCATGCTGGAGAGGAAGTTTAAAATCGAAAAGCAAGAGGAGGTATGGGATTTACTTTTAGATAAGGTTAGTAGTTTATGTGAAGGGGGGTGTATTTACATAGAAATGTGTAACAATGTGGGGGCTCCATCTCAGGTGAGGTCGTGTTGAAAGGGTTGAGGTGCTGGTGGGGGGGGGGTCCTTTGGGGCGGTCCTGTGGTAATGAGCTGTTACTCTCTGAGGATGACGAGCTCTATTACAGGAGTGTCAAGCTGCTATTCTGAGGTTTAATCTGAGGCGGGTTAACCTTCTCATGCCGCTCAGCACAGATACACATTTTCCTATAAAAACCTGCTGAATGTAAAAGGGAATATCTTTAGGTTTGTGTTAGAGAATCAGTTTGTCTGCGTGAGATTTCTCTGTTTCCCTCACAGCAACATTCCTCTGTTCACTGATGCTTTCTCCCTGTGGTATGGGGAGGTGTCGGAGTCCTGCTTTTTAGGACTTCTTATTAACCTCCCAGGCAGCACTCAAGTCCTGCTAACCTCGGCCCCATTTATCTACAAGTTCAAAGGTTCAGTCCTGGAGGGAGATTTCTCGTCAGACAGCCTGTCAGCAGGTCGAGGTCAGAAAGCCAAACGTCTGCCGAGGACATTTGTCTGTCATCATGTGTCGAGCTGGGGGCATAAACAGTAGGCTACTGTGTCATTTTCCCATCATGATGCATTGCTCAGGACATTCTGTGCGGGGGAGATTACATTTTTGTTTTATACCTCATATAGTCCTTTTTTAAATGTTGTTGCATGTTTTATAGTATTGTGATTATATTTACCACTTGACATAAACAATCTTTAGCCTCAAGCAAAACTCAGAAATCTAAATTGAAGGTAAAATGTATCTTAAAGGGGCATTCCAACAATCAAGATCAGTTTTCCCGTTATGGGATCATGCATGAGAGTTTTGGGACATTAAACACGACCATTATGATTCCATCAGGGTTATCCCAGATAAATCTTGGATGCTGTTTTTGTTTTTAACATAAATTCTGTGTAAGAAACTGTCATTCGGGTTAGCAAAACATGATCAGGCAGGTAGGATATAACTTAAGATGCTATTGAATTGCAGTATAGTAAATGTTATTGGAGTTTAAAGGTGGGGTAGGTAATTTTGGAGAAACCAGCTTGAGTGCGCTAGAATTTGAAAATACACAACCGGAAAAAATCTGCCACTTCCTTACAGAGCCCCTCCTCCAACACACACAAAAGCGCACATGACCAATGAGGGCACGAGATAAGTTTGTGCACAGATGGAAGGCTGACAGGCAGGTAGGCCATCCAGTTATTTTCAGTAGCGTGGCGTGGGAAAAAAATTAGGGGAAGCCAATAATACCTCCTTTCTTTTGGGTCGGGGGTGTGGTGGTCAATGTAATAACGTAACCAGATGAGTGATTACAGCACCCGGTATCATTTTACACACATTTGTATCATACAGATGCAGGACTTACACACGCCTGTTATCTAACCGACAGGTCCGCACGCACTCTCCAGCCGAAACTCTAATAAGCATTCATTCACAAACTAAATCAGGAGACCTTTAACGTTTTACGTTCGATTCGCTCCTTTTTTCCTCGCTGTACACAGCTCCAGTTTGGGCATCGGCCTGTCATCAGATTGTATTTGTTGTTGCTGCTGTAGCGGAAGTTTAGTACAATTATTTTTTGATTAAATACTCCACATCTCCACCCTCCGTAATTGCACTTGCTTCAATTGCTTGCTACTTTCTAACGGCGGTGAGAGTGATGCAGTGACGGCGCTATCTATCTTCTATCGATTAGATTTATGATTCGAAAATTATAAAAGTAGGGTAGACATGTGGATATTATCCGACTGAACACAACGTGCATTTATTTAACAGGTTCGTTATCCACTGACCTTATTTCAAGCTATTTTCCAAAATCCTATGGAGAAATCCCACTGCCTTTTTGTCGAGGGAAACCGAGTGCGGCTTACTTCCGGGTTTTAGGACGCGTCACTGCAACACTAAATTGATGCGATTTGATTGGATTGTGAGGCAAGGGAAGCCAGCCGCCTCGGTCTTCCCTTGGCATGGCCCTGACTAATCACAGGTTGGCAGGGGCATCACGTGAGCCTTGGCTGATTGGTCAATCCCTCCATTTTTTTTCACCAAGGGAAGCCAATTTCGGCTGGCCTCGTCTCGCAACAGAGAGTGCAATCTACTGTTTCACCATAACATGTAGAGGGGCGCTGTTTCACTATTTGTAAAATACTCAATGAGAATGGGGGAGAGACGGGCCGGCAACAACACACAGCACAGAAAAATTACCGAAACCAAACGAAGTGTTTTTATTTATTTATTAAAATTATAACTACAATCCGAAAAAACAGGGGAAGCCTGGCTTCCCTTGGCCTCCAGGAGAAAACGCCACTGGTTATTTTAGCCGGGCCGGCTCAGATGATTGGTCGTGCTTTTTACAGTGCCATGGCTTCCACAGATTACAATTTTTTATGTATTTATTGTCAAAGCATTTAATATATTCATTGCTATCGGGATGTTAAGAGCATTCCATGGAATATAACAAAAAGTGTTTCTGAAATAAATTACCTACCCTACCTTTAAGTCAAAGTATAGGTACTAAAAGACAGATTATGTTATGCTTTGATTTGGTAAATGTTTCTTAAATGTGTCTTTCCTGAGTTCCCTTACTCCATGGAAGAATTGCTGTAATATTACTTTAATGTTAAATATGAATAAAACATAAAGTAAATTCAGTGGATTAATTACCCACAAAGTAGCACATGGTGTTTTTTCTTCTGAAAAATATGCCTGAGTCGTGATCATCCATCGGAGTATTCTGTCTTTTGTTGCTGTTATTTGCTGCTACGGCCCGATGTACTGTATCAAAGTAATTTCCCGACAAACGGAAACAGACAGCCACACTCTCAGTCAATTGCTTGTTTTAAGAGGAGAAATGCTTGACCTTGGTAGAAAACATACAAAATGTAGCATTTTCCGGAGACGGCCATATAACTTTGCACTCTTATTTTATTCTTATTCAGAATTGATAAAGACAGAGGAGCACATTTAAGTGGATTGTAATGGTTCCTCATCCTTGTTTGGTGACCTGGTGACACACTGAGCTGTCACGATCGATTGAGGCTCCTCAGAGCTGGCAGAAGAGATCAGGACTGGCACTTTGGCCTCGGCGTGCCAAGTCTGGTTTTACCATCCTTCTTGAGAAAGCCCACAGCCACAGTGACGCACCCAGCACACACACACTTTACCTACTTTACATTTGCACAGGCACACATTTTACACCATTAGCTGGGCTGCCATGCTGAACCGTCTCACCTAACAGTATACTGGATACACTCTCCTCCTGGGTGTCACTCTCTCTCCCTCCCTCAGCTGTGTTTTTTTTAATTTTCTCTCTCCACATTAGGTGCCAAGTGAAGATGGCTCCACTGCAGTATCTGACCCATCCTGGCGGGAGGTGAGGTTGGATAATAAAACCGTTGTTCCTGCCAAAAAGACAAGACAAATAAAGAGAGAGAGGCAAAGAGTGGAAAAGAAAATAGGAGCACTCCTAGAAGGAAGAAACACCGGGGCCACTGAGGAGGCGGAAGGAATTGATAAGGGAATTAGGGAGGATGTGAGATTGAAAAAGACACTAGTGGTGAAGAAAGAAAGAAGAAGTGTAGTTCAGGGTTGGTGGGGTTTGAGTAAAGTCGCAGGAGCAGCACTTATGTACCTCTCCTCTCTTTCCCTCCCGCCCCTGCATCCCTCCATCTCATTTTGAGTTGGTGCAGAGGCTAAATCAATCACCTCTCTGCCCTCCTTCCCTCCATCCATGCACACATTGTGCTGACGTAGTCGGTGTACTTTTTCACATAGTTGTAGGACATGGAACACACACTAGAGCCAAAGAAGACACACTTCAGACAGACTGAAAACACAGTCGTTGGGTAAACATCAGTCTATCATTTTAATAATATTAAAAGATAAAATGTCACTTAACATAAGTTACTGCCGTTTAACAGCCAGAACTGCCAGTCATACAGAGGCAGGTTCTGTGTAGACTCATACAATAATAGATCAGTGTGTGTGTGTGTGTGTGTGTGTGTGTGTGTGTGTGTGTGTGTGTTGTGTGTGTGTGCGTGCATGTGTGTGTGTGCGTGTGTGTGTGTGTGTGTGGGAGCATGTAAAGCCAAAGATGAGAGACTCGAAAAAGGAGAGCTACTGTAAGTAACAACCAAGATGATAGGCAATGATTGTTACCATGCGGTGGGTGTGTGTTTATCTGTGTGTGTGTGTGTGTGTATGTGTGTATGTGAGTGTGTGTAGTACCTATAGTATTATATAGGTCAGAGTCCCTCAGGTGCGTTGCTGTTCAGTGTTGTGTTTGTCTGTACGAGTGCACATGGTGTGCTTTAATGTATAGAAAGTGTGTCATGTTCACATATTGCAATTATGACATAACATCTGTCTGCAGGCCTATTGTGACCACCTTCTTTTCACACATAACACAGCTTTTTCATTATTAAAATCACTTTGTTCACAGCTTAAAAGCATGAACTAGAACTAAGAATGAAGTTCTGGCTCAATTGCAGAAATTGTTAGCTAATAAATAAAATATAGAATTATATAAATACTGTCTTTATTTCCTACTATTTTGACTTTTCTAAAAATTGACAAATAGTCTGACAGTTATTATTTTCTCTATTTTGTACTACAACTGACTGGCCTGTTTCAGCCACACTGTTATGAACTAAATGTCTCTTTATAGTAAAGCAGCTCAATAGTTCGTAACACTTGTTTTATTGGATGATTAGTTAAGAAAGTTAAAATAATAATCTGGGTCTTTTTCTTATGATTTTGGCCATGTTAAGCTTCTTTTAGTTACATTTATTAGAATAAAAAAAATGTCAACATATTTATGTTAAATTCAAGTTAAATCAGAAAGTGTTTCCCCCCCTCGCTGCTTAACCCAATACAAATGGCCACAATTATGATAATTAGACCAACAAATACCAATATTTTCCATCTCACAAATCCATTCTAGCATGGCCATCTTCTGATCTGATTGTGTTTTCCTTTTTTAAGTGAGTCCCCGCTCATCTCGTTTCAGGCTTCTTTTAACGGCATTCAAGGGCAAGCAAGCAGAGGGAATCCTGCTGACAGCCACACTCTCCTCTGCTCCCACACAATGTCATCTAAAGAAAGGCTTTTAATGCTAGAAAGTGTGCATGTGTGTGTGTTGATGTGTGTGCATGAGCTCTCAAAGTGGGGTCACACTGATAGTGATGCAGTTGTTGAGTTCTTACTTTTGACTCTCCTGCTTCAACCTGAATATCCCACACATGTGATTTTCAGGAAAGCTCTTTCACAACGTTGTCCACTGCAGCCCTGCTGTTAGCGTGAGTTCAAACTAAGTAAACTCAAATCTACAACAGGGAAGTGGTTTTAAAAAAAGAAGATCCACAAAGAAAACTCTCATCTTTGACCCTCTGAGGCCGTTTCGAGCTGTGTGTGTGTGTGTGTGTGTGTGTGTGTGTGTGTGTGTGTGTGTGTGTGTGTGTGTGTGTGTGTGTGTGTGTGTGACGTGCATGCATGTGTGTGTGCAATGATGGGATGTGTTATTGACTTATTGCATTATATGGCCTCTCTGCTTCATGCTCACGCTCTAACATCGCCCTCAGAGAAATAACGGGATCAGACTGAGCACACACCCACACACACTCACAAACACACAGTAATGGTTGTGTGAACACAACATGTTTTGTCTCGAGCATTGCTCTTGTGCTTCTGGGGTTTTGTGTTCTTAGTAGTATACCATTCCTGTCTGTCTGTCTGTCCGCCTGTCTGTCTGCTTTCCTTGCTGTCTCTCTCACCGGGAAGCTGTAAGATCTCCAAAGCTGTGAGATCCAGCAGGCAGAGTTTGGAGGGCCGTGTGAAGGATTAGAGACTGCTCTTTGCCAGTGCAGTGGCTGGGCAGTTGGCAGCAGAACAGAAATGAGAGGAGGGGGGAGTGGAAAGAAAGAGAAAGTGGAAGGGTGGACTGCTCTGTGCCAAGCAGGTGGGAGCGGGGTGTGAGGACAGATAAAGGGAGAAGAAAAGTTGTCAGGCCAGAGAGGGGAGTTAACATATTCATGTGTGCATCCATTGAAGTCATCAGTGAGCCTCTGCTTCCTGCTCTAAGCCCCTGACCCTTTCCCTGTGCCCGCTGATTGTGTATGCATGTGCTTTTGTGTTGTGTGTGGTGTTTGTGTGTGTCTGTGTGTGAGAATAATAGATGAGATTGATCTCATCCTCACTGAGATGATGTTATCTGTGAAGCCAAGCCTTACTATGCTACTGCAGCAATTCCACACACACAACATGCACACCTAGAGGAACTGTTTATATGTAGAATCCAATATCAATCTTGAACCACTTAAAGGTATAATCCTTAAAGTCCAACTGAAGTAATTTTTGTAACATATATACAGTATCTGCTCTTTTAATGACTTCCTGTGTTTACATATTATATCTATCTTTCGATGATACCTGAGTTTGATACAGCTAATTAACCCTTGCATGAAGCTTTAATGACGGCTCTCTATCATAAGCAGAGCAGACGGTCATTAGAGACAGCAGACCGCTCGCTACATAAGAGCATCAGACTCAGAACAACAACCCACGTTAGTATTCCTGCTAAACTCGCCTTCTTATAGACATAACAGACGTAAAGCAGGTATTGTCCTGCACCTTAACTTTACGAATGGGCGACAACAATCACATAACAACATAAACAAATGTCACTTCACACTCAACACTGTGCTCTCTTGCGGTCCTGAGCAGTTAATGGTAGTTAACGGTTTTATTGAAAATGACTAATAACAATATCTCATGGATTTCTGGTCTGTTTTGATTTTTTACTCTTCAGTGTGCTGCTGTTAGCGACGAGCTGTACCAAGCATGCCATACAGCGATGAAAAAGTGTATAGGGATCCCTCATAACATAGTGTGTAAATAACACACTGTCTGCTAATACTAATAAATAAATAGCTCACACTCAACACAGCCCTTCAATTGGTCTTCAGCAAGTGAGAATTCAATCGGATGAAGACTTGTTTAGAAAATGTTTGGAAAGACATGTATACATACAGGCATAGACTCCTTCCATCTGTAAATGTACCTTGTTCAGTTTAGCAGCTGGTGGGTTATTCTCTCCGTTATCTCTCTCTACACGCCCTCTGCCCAGGACATGTATAGGCTACAGTGTAGGTTTACTGTGTCTCATGTTTCCTATGGTGTAACACCGGCACTCTGCTAGCTGCTGTCAATCAAACTCACACACAATCCTTCAGCCAGCTGAGACTGAGAGGGAGCATTTCTATATCTTCCATTTTATTTTAAACACTATTTTAAAATGCAAAAAGGGATTTCAGTTGGAGTTTTGTCATGGTTGATGTAGCTGTCTATCTTGGAAGCATCAATACCACATTAAACACTTGTTGAATAGTTCCTCTGTTAGAAACACAACAGAAGAGTTCCTTCTTTACCAATGCAGTTTTCAGAAATACTTTAGTGAATAATAATTGCAACCTTCACAATAAAAGCCACCCCGTGTTTCAACATTTGAATGCTTTTAATGTGAAATAGCAGCAGTAGGAAATATTCAGTTAGCATTAGCAGTAACTTAAATACAGCTCTGATGGACGTCAGGAGAGGGAACAGTAACGTTATCAATGAGATGCATCATTTTCCTGTCAAACTCTTGTGCTTAAATGGCGGACTCTGCCACTAACAATGAAAACAAGTGGGTAAAAGGATAAATACAGAAAATAAATATAGTACAATTGAATGGGAAATGGTGACCTTAAATGGGGCTTGATATCATGAAACGTTCAACGGTTATAACTTTAAGCTAATGAACTGAGCCAGCAGATACTGTTAACACCCTGATGAATGCACTTGAGCAAAAAAGCACTTATGTTATGTTTAAAACAAGTGTTTTGAGACAGTTAAAATATTTCCAGTATTTGTGGTATAAAAATTCTTACAATATTTACCTTCGTAGTTTATATATATATATACTGTAAGAATCCTTGTTCTACAGCACAAGAATTCAAGTCACTCTCTCAGTATTTACAAGTCTTAGAAAAGTACTTATCATACATTGTTCATCCTTATGTTCTTTATTGCTTATGATTCATGATGTACAAAACTAAAGAAAACTCTAAAAGAAACAACAAAGTAAAAACATAATATACTGTACATCAGCAGGTTGATCGGACTCTGTGTCACCATCAGAAATCCCATATTGGACACACACACACACACACACACACACACACACACACACACACACACACACACACACACACACACACACACACACACACACACACACACACACACGTACAATGAGGACTGTTCGGTCTCTGCGGCTCCGTCACTTTTCAGGACATCTGCAGCTCTACTACCACTACACACAAACTGATCTGGAATAAGCGGGCTAATGATATTTTCTCCTCTTTCTCATAATGTATGAATGTACCAGAAACACGCACACGTGTCAATAGATGACAGGAGGAAGAGGGGAAAAGCTACAATGCAACCCCTTCCTCTTATTCATCACTTGCTTGCACCAGCCATATCCAGACCACTGCCCATGGAAATGATTTTCTGAACAACAACGCGTCGATTGCTTTGAACTCCACAGCCACAAAATGCTCCACTTTTCTCTAGCGGCCACATTTAAAAGCTGCAGTGACTCTTCTCAACAAAAATCCTCACAATTTCACACCACTTCTTACACAAATGTCCTTTTTCACAAACTCAGGTATAGACTCTTGAGTCCAGGCATTGTTGTTAATACCTCTGCATACAACTTCTAGCCCCTTCACAGATTATTACACTCTGCTTGGACACTTCTGTGTGTGCAATAAAACATGAGTTTACACACATATTACAAGCCCTCTTCTTCTTAGATCAGTGGTATTTTTACTCTGTCCTATGATCTGCCTGGGACACCAGGATACACACACACACACACACATTCCTCTCATCCTTTTTGAAAAATAACTCTGCTGTCCTGCTGCTTCTAAAGGACTGACATTTTCTCTGCTAAATAGCTCTATATTTGTCAGCAGAGTAAAACTGACATTCAGCCGAGCAACATAGCTGCTGTTCCCCAATGGGAAGCTCTGTGTTTAAGGATATGTTCAGGTATGTAGCTATGAGGTCACGTTCTTGTAGGTCAAATGTCTTTTTATGAATGTGACGTAACTTAAGAAGGATTGACACCAGCAATCCGCAGGTCATTTCAAAGGCCTGTACACCTCTAAGCTTCCCCTTGAACAAATAATCTGATAATGACAGCCAAAAGATTTAACAGATAAATCATGTGTCCAGGTGTGTGTATGTGCTTGAGTGTGTGTGCTGGCATTGTGTGAAAGCTGATGACAGTGTCAGATTGAGGACGGAGGAGAGGATGTAGTGATGCATGGTAAGCGAGACCAAAACAGGAGTGTTAATGTTCCCCGGGCCCGCGGCTCTGACTTTAGCTGTGCCCTTGAGATTTATCGTGCATGTGTGTGGGAGAGATTCGGTGTTTGAGTGAGGGAGGAAGTATGTGTCCGTGTAAATGTGCGTCCGCAGGCTCTGGTGTGACACATTTAGATTACAAATTACCCTTCTATAGTAAAATAAAATAAAAATGTTGGTGTCTCTTATGCATCCACATATGGATATACTGTCACATAAACCAAGCTGGAAATAACCAGACACACACACACACGCTGACACACACACCCTGCCAAGCCCTCTAGAGACTTATAATTTCACCATGCCCATTCATCCGGGGCATTTACAGCCATTCAGCTCATAAAATGATAGAAAGCCTGACTATCAATCAGTCTTTCAATACAGATGCTAAATACATCAATCAGGATGAATTCCCGCTTCTGATGGCGACCCCGCTCTTTCTCCACCCAACCTCTATCCGTTGTTTGTCGTTTATCTTCTCTAACCGCCCATCTGTCCCGTTACTTACGGGGCGGAAATGGAGCATTGTGGAGGAGGAAGGGTTTGGGTCAGTCCGGGCTCATGAATCACACGTCCAAGCTGATCACAGTGATGCTCTGTGATCGCTCTGACCTTCAGTCACACAGTCACGCATACATGAACACGCACAATACTACCACTTCTATACTGACTATATGTGCTCAACTGTAACTAGAAGTCAATCAAGCGAGGCTCCCAGTCACATAGAGTAGCGTCATCGTTAGCTATACGTCTGACTCAATGACCCTGATGCTGTCTTCTTGTACAGCCACAAAGAACCTGCCCCACTTCCAACTACAGTTTGGAGTCACGATGAAAAACTACTGCAGGGTGGCTCGCAGCACAGGAAAGCATAACACAACACACAGAAACATGAAGTTAAACACACAGTACACACAAGATATGATACAGTCACTTAGTGTCGCTATTAGTAGACTTCTTCTGTCCATCTTACAGAGGACTGAGCTTAAAGAGTAACTGGAGTAACACCAGACTGAAAAGCAGTGCCCTGTCTGATTGATAATAATAATAGGTCTGTTTCACCTCTGACCACCACAATAAGTTTCCATCCACCATTGCACATTTACATTTCAATAGAACACGTGAGTAGAACTTCTGGGGAAATAAGTGGAGATATTATATCACAAACAAGATGGCAGCAGACTAAAAACACCAGATACGTTTTGACAGATAAAGATAATTTGTGATTAACCCAAACCCAAAACCCAAACCCAAACTTCCTAAATGGTTAAGTTGCATCTAATCACTCTTTATCTCAGCCTGATTAGTTTCAGTCGATGGAAATGGCATTCATTTGCATTTTCTTTAGCAGATCTTTCTGGAAATGTAGTTAATTTTGCGCAGTATTTGGATGGAAACTTGGAAGTGATGTAACAGTCTACTGATACACCCCTGAGTACACTTCTACATCACAAGGTAGAAACCCGCCAAAAAGGTTTTCAGGGGGGTGTTAAACTGCCATTTAAAGATACCCTGCAGAGTTTTCATGTCAATTAAGACAATGTATGTTTACATTCAGAATTGATCACATAAACGTAATTGTTTGTATCCTTGAGGCTCACAAATATGTTGAAAGCATTGAAACAAGCGTTGCTTACATCCATGTGACCTCAATGATTGATGCTCCAGTGCTTAAAATCTCAACAGGGTGCCTTTAACTGAAATACTTAAAGGATAATCCTACCAGCAGTGACTTGTAGAAGTAGTTCATTCTTAGTTTTTACATTCAAATGATTTGATCATATCCCAAACTGTTTCTGGACAGATTCTGTCTACAGGAGACGACAGTGACTGTTCACTATTTCAAGTGAGTTGCCAAAAGGCATTCGGGGAAATCCCATCTTAATACCGAAATGTACTCGTTTTCCTTTTTTATTGTAGCGGAGATAAGGCATCACTCTCTTTGTGACCCCCAATACATGTGTGTTTGTGTGTGTGGCTCATGTCTTTTTATAATCACCATTTACAGAATGTTACTCAAGAGAGGTTACATCCGCCCACTCACAAAAACCAGCATCTCCGTGGAGAATCTGTGCTGATATAGGCAGTGAGTGTATGTGTGTGTGTGTGTGTGTGTGTATGCGTGTGTGTGTGTGTGTGTGTGTGTGTGTGTGAGTGTGTGTGTGTGTGTGTGTGTGTGTGTGTGTGTGTGTGTGTACAGGGGTTATTGCTCTCAATAATCTCAGAGGTCATTCTGCACTCCTGAAGTGAAGGCATAGTCCTCCTTATTGCTGTCTCTGTCTGTCTCTCTTTCTCTCTTTCTGTCTCTCTCTCTCACACTCACTCACTCACTCTCACACACACACACACACACACACACACACACACACACACACACACACACACACACACACCCACACACACACACACACACACACACACACACACATACACACACACACACACACTTTCTGTCCAATATGGTGAAGAGCATGCTGCGTTATCTAAATCTGTGACAAAGAGAGACAGTCAGATCTGGGTTTATCTTGCTCTCAGCGTCCTCTCATCACTTCTCGTTCTTCCTCTCTGTCCTCATGTTGTTAGACATCAGTCTGTCACACCTGCATGTTAGGCTTGCTCAGATCCCCATTCCCCTGGTTCCCTCCTCCTCCTCCGCCCATCCCTCCCCTGTCATCCTCATCATCGCTGTCCAGCTCCTCGCTCTTCCTCTTGCTGTAGCGCTCGTACAGCACCATGAGCACGCCCATCACCCAGGCCGACACCGTGCCGGCGGAGAAGATGACGAAGCCGATGGCGATGAAGAAGAGGTAGTCCCAGTAGCCCAGGCCTTGGTGGCAGTCTGCCCGCAGCTGCATGCCGACCTCCGCCAAACGCTGGCCCGCCAGCTCTGGGGGACTGTGGCAAACCGTCTGGCCTTCATCTGTAGGTGAAGAGGAGGGAGGGCAGGGAGATAAAAGAGAGGAACAAAGAGAGAAGAGATTAATGGTGAAATATGTAGTATAAAAGAGAGCAGTGGCAGAGAGTAATCAGTATATATGTTGAAGATGAAGGGCAGAATTTCAGGAGAGACAAGGGAGTAAAAAGGTAATTACTCTAGAGGAAAAGGTGTGCAAAAAAAAGATGCCAGAACACCCACACACACACACACACACACACACACACACACACACACACACACACACACCACACACACACACACACACACACACACACACACACACACACACACACACACACACACACACACACACACACACACACACACACACACACACACACAAACAGCCGTTAACAATGCAGTGATAACCTTTGTGATAAATGATCCCGAGAGACACTATAGATTTCCTCTGGGTAATGTAGGTCTTTGGTGTCTAGGGCATCATTATTATGCTGCACACACACTCTCACACACATGCACAGAAAGGTGACTAGACTTGACTGCAAGGCTCTGGCACACCAACCCTCCCACCCCCTCATGCACATCATTATACACTAACAAATCACTCTGCAGCAGTGGGGAGATAAGGAGA
Source organism: Gymnodraco acuticeps (assembly GCF_902827175.1). Classification (NCBI taxonomy): domain Eukaryota; kingdom Metazoa; phylum Chordata; class Actinopteri; order Perciformes; family Bathydraconidae; genus Gymnodraco; species Gymnodraco acuticeps. The sequence goes on from NW_022990673.1 coordinate 720,100, forward strand.
GTGTTTTCTCTCACAAAACATCTGCCGTTCATAATGAGGAATATGATAATGAGTGACTTTGGACCACAAGGGGAGGCAGAAATACTACAAGCTGTTTGAATGCTGTTAAATGTTTATTTATGCCGTTTGATGATTCGCCACAGAGACCTCTAAGGTCACGGGCGGCTGCAGAAGCTGGTCAGGATTTAGTCATCAGCGCTTATTGTGGCCTGCTGCGTGTTTTCTGTGACTTTGCAGCATTAGCATAAACAGTGCCCTCCCATATATTAAAAAGCGTGAATGCAAAGTGTTCAAAAGACAACAGAAGCGGGCTCTGTATGTAGTGTGATCAGAGATAAGCAGCATACAGTCAGCAGCGCTGTTTTCTATCAGTTCATCTGACTTCATCTCTCGTTACCAGCTATTTCCCACACTCCCGCCCTCCATGCATGCCTAATTGTACTTGCACTACCCAAGAGGAGACGTTTTTTTCAAGCTGGGCACAGCGAGAGAGATGAAAGAGCGGGAAAGAGAGATAGGACTGAAAAGAGGGGAGTAAAAGAGAGATGACAGACACAGGAAAAGACAGATTGAAAGGATGTCAAAGGAGGACCGATTTGGCCACATTTGCGTCCACATGCATTTAAAAAAGAGACAGATTCAGTGAGGCTGTCCTCAGAAGATGAGAGAGGAGGGAAAAGAAAGGAAGAAGACAGTATCTGGCTGCAGTCATGTCCGCTGATGGATAATGGCCGTTAACAATGTTAATTAAACTGCACTGATCTACCAATAAAGCCAAAGGTCTGAACATTGAACTGAGCGATGAGAGGAGGATGAGGAGACTAGTCAGATATGATCTATACTTCTCCGACTACTTGCCAAGTCTTTGTGAGCGGTTAAAGGCAAAAGCTGAGGCTGGAAATTGTGAAATTATAATAAAACCAAGGAATCTGTACATAGCACAAATGTAATTTAAACCTTATCCAAATATCCTTCGTCACAAATTGAGCTTACATCGACTGTTACCCCACGATAACCCTGAGACAGATTATTCAACTGTATGTATGCAAGGGTTCAAAAATACTAATTAAACCAACCTGTTGTTTTCCCCAAGGTCTTTACAAGCCTGTCGTGGAAAACCTCCACAACATCTGCAGGGGTTTGATAAGGTTTTAAATCAATACCGACTTAACGATTGTCTCACCGGGGGGCTTTGTCTCAGATTTAAGGAGACAAGATGTTCTGATGCTGTCGCTGTGATGGTTTGTGACGTGATGGTGTGTGTACTAATGCCGGTAGAAGTAAATGACTGTCGACAGAATTACAGCAAGAGGATCATGTGATCTGCTTTAGTGCGTGCATCCATCTTTCCCTGTCCAGGCACAGATAGCAGGTGGGTATTAGGTTATTAAGTTAGCAATTAGGAACATTATGGAGGTCGTTAAGGGGATTAGTGATTGTGATGCACTCGGATTAATGGACAGTTATTCAGAAGAAACAGATGTTTGTTTGTTTGTAGCCTTTATTTAACCAGGTGAAAGCCCCTTGAGATCAAAAGATCTCTTTTTCAAGGGTGACCTGCAGGACATTAGTTACACATGTAACATAAAAACAACAGAACAACAATAAGGATGACATACAACATAATTTACAGGGTACAGTTTACAAACTCTATTTACAGAGACAGGTACCATGAGTATCAAACAGCATGTCAGCCAGCTGAGTTTTAAAATGATGCAGGGGAACCAAAGTGCTCATTTTTTAACATGTTTGCAGACTGTTCCAATTTAGTGGAGCTGCACAAACTGAGGATGAACCTTAGCCCAGATTTAACCGCCCCTCAGTACGAGGAACAACGTGCAGCAGCTTCCCCAATCGGCCACTTTCTATTAATCTTCTGCGCCACTGTTTCTTTCTTTCTGTATTTCAGCGAAGTTCCCCAAGTAAAATGGGAACAAAAGATGATCCTGCATGAAATCATCAATAATTATGGAAAATACTAAAAGTGGTGGCTGCATGCTGCCGAGTGGTCACCAAGATAAAGATCCTAATAAATGACACATGCCTATTATCATTCAGTGGTTAAGCCTCTCAATTGGGACTCATGAGTGATAATCAGTGTTGGAAGTACATTTACTAAAGTACTGCACTAAAGTACAATTTTGTAGGTACTTACTTGAGTATTTTCCATTTTCATGCTACTTTTGGAGTCAAAAATACTTTTCACTCCATAACATGTACTTTTATTTAGTTTGCAGATAAGATTATGCTTACAAAATTTAAATCCACTGATACATTGTGAAGTATAATCATAATTACAATGTAGTGTTACAAGTTAAAATTAGTAATAAATACCTGAATACATCTCTGATTATGATACAGAATATGATATCATAGATTAGAAAACTATAAAGTAACTAACTATTATTACATATTTTAAGTACATTATGATGTAAAGTATTGAATGCAGGAGTTTAACTTGTAACAGAGTCTCTAAACTGTAGTATTGCTACTTTTACTAAAGTCAAATATATGTAGTTCTTATTCCAACACTGGTGATGATGACTCTTGTAGAAATTGAGCAGGTGCCTCTCTACATCTAATTTGTAAACAATCTTCTGGTTCTCCTTTATGGAAACAAGTAATCAAAAGTACCGGTGAGTGGCTTCATGAATCACTGCCAACATCTCCCCAGATGGGTCTCCAAACCAGAAGCATTACCTGGCTTCATTAAAGGGTTGCTCTCCGCCTTTTCAAAAGAAAATACGCTGCCCAAGTTTTTGTTCTTTTAATGGTGTTTGTTTGATTGTTAAAATGTTGGTATATTTGTATTAGATATTTTGATGTTGTGTTCAGGTGCATTGTTGTCTTGCAAGTGGATTGCAAAGCATTCTAATGAACCTGCTCACGCCTCTCTCTTTTTATTTCTCTAATGGTTCTCTCTATTTATTTTCTATTTTCCCTCTCTGCATCCCCATCAGCTCTGTCCCTCTGTCACTGTCTGTTACCATCTGTGAATGTCTGCGCTGGATAGCTGATCCGTTCGCTCTCATTACCCGGCCAAGCTGGCCTCAGGACAGGTGTGAGGTTTTTTCTTCTCTATGCTGGAGCAGTGAGCTACAATCAGTGACTGTACAAACACACACAGGTCCCTCGGGGTGTTTGGATCTCACCTCTTTCTCCTCAATCAATGTTCCCTGCACCTTGCGACAATTCAGACTATGTCCACAGTTGTTGGCTGCATGTTACTGCTCTCTAGCCTCCTCTGACATATCTCTAAAACAACTGTAATAAAAATGCCTAAGACAAGTAAACCCTGTCTCTCTTTCTCACCTTAATGTTGTTACCCAGCTTGTCGGTGTTGTCCTCAAGACAATTTCTCTTGAAGAATATTTGTTTTGCCTTTACACAGCTTGAAATGAACCAAACTGCCTATTTAAGGAGTCCAGATCAACCAGAGCCTATTCTGCTCTAATTGGTTAGCTGACTGGCTCTGTTGTGATTGGTCAATCTCTTAGAGATGTCCCACCCCTTAGCCTATCACGTACAATGTGTTGGAGTGCTAGCCAATAGAAGCGCGAGTGTTACAGTGATGTCATTATGTTACGGAGGTAAACAATGGAGTCCAATGGAGGTGTTTTAGGCAGGGGGGGAGTGTGTATGAGAGAAACACATTTATACATTTATTGTTTATTAATTTAACATTGAACATCTATGTTTTAAATGTTCTTTAAAGAGTGATGGAGGAATCTAATCTGAACGAATCATAGTTTATTGATATTTCCATTAAGATACATTTTTGGGCTTTTTTGCTTTATTAAGAGACAGATAGCTGGAGGGAGGATAGATAGAGAGGATGACATGCAACAAGGGTCCGCAGATTGGATTTCAACCCAGTGTCATTTCTATGAAACAGTCTTAGCACATGTCCTGCCCAATATTAAGACTTTTTGGCCATCCTAGAATTTATACATTTTATACATTTTGGGGATCTGGGTCCTTGCTCAGAGGCATCTCAGTAATGCACCAGAGGGAAACTAGTCCCTCTATAGGTACCAGTCCACACTGTACTTGTTTCACTCTGAGATTTACCCCGGTGACCTTCAGGAACCCAAGCCAAGACACATCCGACTGATCTACTGCGTTCCTATACGAGAGTGTATGCCAGTGTCGGCCAACTCCAGCTAAAATGTGCCCCTATTTCAACTTGCCTTGGCACTTATTCAGTATGCTTACAGAGAATTAAAACAGTCATAAACTTCCTGCATATGCAGCACTTACAGTGAAATATGATTTTATAAATACCAAATTAGAATAAGTTGAGTGCCTCAGAAACTAAACTGAATGATATTTTCAAGAGACTGTGTCGAGTCAGAAACTCAGAGAGCGAGTGGAAGACAGAGATAAAAATGTGTGTGTTCTCTTTGTTACCGCAGTCTAGCTACAATGTGCAATATAATTCAAGCAGTTTCAGGACAGTGGCTGCAGCATTGAAGAATTCACACTTTTTTGCATGCATGCTGCACTGCAGTTTCAATATTCCTCCACCTTGAACAAGCACTGGCCAGAAAATGCTGCAGCATAGATTGATACAGGATGGCAACTACTCTGCCCTTTCATGATCAGATAGGTCTTTGGTCTTTGGCAACAATAATCTTCTCTTGGCCTACGCTTATTCACTGTCAGTGTTACGCCCTCTCAAGGGGGAGGAGAGGAACGACGCACACACCAGTTGGATTTGGTAAATAATTATAGGAGGTTTATTTTCACTGTAAACAATATGAGGTGCGAGCACACGGCCACCTATAAACAAAAGCCAAAACGGCGCAAGTCCGGTCGGCACCAATGAAATGTGTTTCCCTACATTAAAGGCGGGTGGATGAGAAGGGGTTGAAAATCTAGAATCCCCAGATGCGCGCCGCTCGGAGTCTAACTCCAGCTCCCGTATCCGGATTCTGACTTCCTGATTGGCTTCAATTTTCTTTACCTCCAACTGAAACTGATACTGCTTATCCTGCTCCCTGTCTTTTGCCTCCAACCGAAGTCGTGCGAGACGGACTTTGAGCTTACTCCCTTCCCGGGAGTCTGGACTGTCAGGAGACAGTGGATTAGGACGAGGAGACGTGAGCAGTGCTTCACACGACCCGCCCTCCTCGCCATTCCTCCTCTCTCCGTTTTTAAAGGTGAGCTCTGTCTCATGCCTCGGGTTTAACAACTCTTTAGTTAGGACATTGGACACAGTAAGCTCAGCAGGTACAGCCAGTACCAATAATCCCTTTCTCACCAACTCATCCACTACCACAGCCTTCAACTCTTTCTTTAACAAATTCCGCCCGGCCGTGAGACTGAAATGTTGTGCTATTTCCTTTAAATCGTCCTTACGACACCGGTCCACCTGCTCCTGTGTCGGACAGACTAAAAATGACTCCAAGTCGAAAAGTGCCATACTTAGGTACACTGCCCACACTCTACCAAAATGCTTACAGCTATTTTTAACCACCTGTAACCCCAAGAACGTTAATAATTAGATCCTGGACGAGTCCCCATGTATGTTACGCCCTCTCAAGGGGGAGGAGAGGAACGACGCACACACCAGTTGGATTTGGTAAATAATTATAGGAGGTTTATTTTCACTGTAAACAATATGAGGTGCGAGCACATGGCCACCTATAAACAAAAGCCAAAACGGCGCAAGTCCAACAAAGGACTAAACAAAAGGAGGACTCTAACAAAACGGAGCCTGACTATGTATAAAAGGGGAGTTTTACAACAACGCAAAGAGGAGCTGTTCCAAAAACAGCTTCCGGAGCATATGCGGGCTCAGCAGAGTACAACCTAATACACACAGAACAGACTGAATATACACACTAAACTAACACACTAATCTACACACTAAACTAACACACTAATCTACACACTCTGACAGCAGTCAGGAACACAGTTAGCTCGTAGCGCTACAAAGTCACGGTAACCCAGTTGAGGCGTCTGCTCTACACAGCAGACCCTCCCGAATGAAGTGTGGCCGCTGACTTTAAGGTCCTCCTCCGGAAGGTGCGCCGAACGCTGAAGAGGGATTGGAGGACGTCAATCCAATCGGCTCTTCAGTTCGGGGGCGGGACAGCCAATGTCACCTAAGGAGCTTCGCAGCTCATTTGCATACACACACACACAGTTAACAGAGCAGAGGACTGTCGTCCGTAACAGTCAGACTCTAGTTGGGGAAGTTGTCTAGTCCCTGCTTTCTCGTACAACAGCAGGATGCAGAGCGTGTGTTTATCTATCTGTTCTCCTTGTGCTGTCACCCATTGAGCTTCTGTTGTGCGTAGCAGCACTGTGTTATTGTAATATTCCCAGGGTTGTGGTCAGTGTGACACTATGTGGCCCGTGACGAAAAGCAGGAGGCCGGACACAAAGCCCTGCAGCTGTGTGACACACCACAGCCCAGAGGCTATTAGGACAAAAATAGTACTAGGAAATGAAGTGCAGATATCAGAGGCATAAACACACTTAACTTATTTAGGACCACACAAGGGACAAGCACTCAGGCATTACACACAAGCAGAGCGTTCCATTAAAATGTGAATTGGGACCGAAATGTTTTTCTTCTTTATCTAAAAGAGAACGCATTCCAGTGAGCCCAAATGTAGGTGTTTATGTGTGTGTGCATACATTTGTGTGTGAGTGAATCTCTGAGTCGCTGCCACCGCAGCGGTGCGATGCGGTCTCTGTATAAAATCATCAGCCGGAGGCTTTCCAAGCTCAGCACTGACACACTGACAGAGAGCAGGGCTCATCACCATCAGGACTGTTTACCATTCATGGCTGAAGACGTCACGCACTATTTTATGAACTTCCCTCCTTATTCCTCCGACACTGCCACATGATACTTAAAAAAGCACTGAGCAGCTGAATAACAATAATTTTCAGGTTTTTCAGACTACACTGTGAATTTAAAAACATTCATAGGGTACGCAGGAGTTCAAATCTGGTTCATTGTTTGCATTTAACGCTCATGTCTGCATGTACACAGTCAGAGCCGGCCCGACCCATTAAGCGACATAAGCGGCCGCTTAGGGCCCCACAGCCACTCCCTTTTATCAGGTATGTAGAAAGTACAAAACCATAACAAATTGGGCCAAACTATAACATAACATGTGTAAGGAGTGTTTTAAAGTAGTTGTGTGAAATATTGAGTGTGTTATTATTACGTTTTATCAGCTTGGGCTAATGTGTGTGATAGCCGAGAATGTGTAACGTCTACATGGTTACATGAACAAACACTGCGTAGCGCGCATTTGCCTCCATCTTGTGTATTGTGTATGGACACAGTTATATGTCAATTATATAATCTTATCAATGATATTGTGGTAATTAAGAAGTTTCATGATTGAAATACAGTGTTAATAGCTGTAAGAGAATATTTTAATCCGATCTGTGTATTTAGAGGTTCTCAGTCTTTCTTGCATGTTCCTGCAAGTAATTTCAGGAAGACACAGGTCAAGAGGTCTTCTGCCTTTCCTGTGGGGGAGGGGTTTGGGCACATGAGAAGTTGCAATACAAACAGGCCTTTGTTCCGATGTCTGGTACTGATTAGGGAAAAGGCGGGAATATAGATCCCTCCTCTTTTAATGTATAGATCTGTGCTGTGGTCCTTTGTCTCCAGAGTTTGCTTGGTGTCTCATAAAGAAGTTGTGAATATACCTTGTGAATTCTCCGGCCGTATTATACTCTCAATAAATGCCAGTGTTTGACTAAGGCGAATCCAGCTTCCATTCCTTTCACGAGCATTGGCTCAGCATTGATAACAGAAGTTTTCTTCACAATAGCCAAGTTGTATGTGCTATTGAAAGGTGTTGCATTTGTTGAAATCTAACTTTGACTCTTGTCAAAATTCTTCCCTTTCAACCCATCTTCACTACAACTAGGGTGGACGACGACGTGTGGTGGTTCAATAGCTACGGTGAGGGACTTGTATACAATCTGAGGTCAACTACGGGTGCCAGGAGAGTTACGCTGTCTCATCTGCAAAGTGAAGGTTCTACATTACATTGACAATGTCCACAGGAAAAGAGATTGAAAAAAGGACAGAAAACAAAATCTCAGTACACCGTCGCCGTGATAAGTATGTTTAATTAATTTCGTTAATATGCCTAGATTGCCTACTCTCAAAGTCATGTATTATATTATTGAGTCAATAATATAATACATTAACCGTGCTTTACCTGAACCTCATCATGACACTAGAGAGGACGGCAGCATTGTAATTTCCCGTGTTCAGTGAATGCAACAGAGGCAAGACACCAGACCAACCTGAGAGTTTAATAGAAATAAACACGTCTTTTTGGCTGACAGGTAACTATCCTGTGAGCTGTGACAATGTTTAAAATAAACTGTCAGTCGGACTCAGAGTTTTTGAAGATGGACATAAGAAAACATTTTCTTAAAAAAGACGACAATTCTCAAGTGGTGGCTCACACAACAACCCCAGAGCCACAGGTAAACAAGGTAGGCCTATGTAAATGTCAGTAAACTTCCAAGTTATGCGAACATGTAAGCAAAGCTAAAAAAAATAATGTTATATTAGCAAGTAGCTATAGCTAGCCAGATATATTAAATAACCACTTTGTCATACAATCTAAATGTTATGTTTTTTAGCGTTACCTGGTGATTTCAAAGAAAGCTCTCTGGGAAATGTTGACTTACTGTTCAACATGAAGCTAGAAGCTACCTTACCTACCACAGTTGATTCGGAGTCCTGTCAGTTAAAGTGTTTCATAGTTAGCTTAGCTAAGCATCAACCAAGCACTGAAATATATGGATGTTATGTGACAGTATTTCTGAGAAAAAGTCAGCTGAAATGGTGGCATAGTTGCCACTGCTTTATGTGTCAACAGCATGTTTGAACGTATTTGCAGCAGTAAATGTGGCTGTTTGGCCACTGACGTTGCCATAACAACACCTGAATTTAAATGTGCAACCTCTTTTTGTGACAGATTTTTGCAAGAAATTATAATTCTTCTGAATGATATTCCTATTGACAGCTAGTTTCTATATGAACATTATGAGATGGACAGCTAGAAAGAATAAATGAAAAACAGGTATGAAATACTATATGACAAAACAAGAATACAGTGAGATTTGTAAAAATATAAGAAAAAGAAAATCTGTTTACAGTTCTGTTTCATATGGGTGTTGAGAGATGTATCCATAGATCTCTTCATTTTGCTCTCCAACTGCACCAGATTGATGCTTAACTTCAATATTTAAAAACAAATCTTCCCGGGGGAGCATGCCCCCGGACCCCCCTACAGGAGGTTAGGTCCACGGTGTTTACATGTTTATTTATACAATATGTGTGCTTATACTAACATCATAAGACATAAGTTGGTTCCGTGTTGTGTGTAGTGAGAACGCGCTATGGGGGCCCCCCAAGCCAAAGCTTGCTTTGGGCCCCCAAAAGTCTAGGGCCGGCCCTGTACACAGTATGTTCACATTAGACACGTATACTGATGATCAGAGCTGTGAGGTATTAACCTGCGAGGCAGAGAGCCTGTCCTGTGAACTTGGAATAGAGCTATTTATAAGCAGATTAATTATGCCGATGCATATGGTAATCAGTGTGGCTGTGGTCTCATGTAGGGGGGGGAGTCGGAGGTAGCCGACACAGGGGCTCATCATCGCTCCTGCAGGCGCTCTGTAGCTGACCTTGACCGCTGACCTCCAAGTGGAGGACGCTTCTGAAAATGGGTATAATTAATGAATAAGGCTACGATTTGAATCAATATACTGAGGTTACATTTCAATATATTGGCAACCCTATAAACAAGGAGCTACATTGAGTTAATCTTAATTAAATCTAACTTAATTTAGATTAACAACATTTTGTGTTTCTACAGTTTGCCTTGCCATAGTTGCAGCAAAATATATATAAAAAAATGAATAAGCCATTGTCATTACTTTCTATAGTTGTAATATCTTGACTCTCAGTATAATAAGCACTTCCTTGTGTTGTCCAGATGCAATGCAGCGCTGATTCTGGTCTTAACGTCTGCACCAATGTAGCATGTAACAGTAATGTGTTAAATGTATATGAGAAGTGTAAATATGTTTTTCTTCAAGTTTTTACTGAGGATATGAGACATGGGCTGGTCTTCCCTATTTAGATTTTCTGTACAATATGAGTTTTGACATATTGTATATTGATCTTTTGATTCGTTTTTACAGCCTGTGGTTTTAGTAAAGAGATGCTGTTGATTAATGTGAGGAATATGACACCTGACAAAGTTGACAGGGTCCTCTTTCTATACGCACCAAGTGCATTAGTCAACATTTTGTAATAGAAATATGAGATAAAGACTCTTAAATGTAATGCTGAAACAATTGTAACAGTATAAAATGGACATAAACTCAAACATATTTAAAAGACGACTGCTTGAAAGGAGCCTGTGATATAAGATGTATGACTTTTAAAGCCCCTGCTTTCAAAATGAAGCTCAAGTACTTGGCCGTTTAGCCAGATAAACGCATCATACAGGGGTTGGCAAAGACTAAGAATAGCTGACCTTCTCTCCATCACATCCACTAGGGCTGAATATCGCACGCCTTCTGATTCCTCTCCTCTCAAATATGGCATTAGTCAGATTACCACCATCCTTCTTTCCATCATTTCTCCATACGATCCCTTCTTCCTCTGGCAGAGGATGAGTGAAGGGAGAAAGTGAAGGTCAGATAGCAACAGCTCTCTCTTTTCTCTTCCTTTATCATTTCTCTTATCAGTCTTTATCACCTCACACTCTTCATTCCCTCTCTGGCACGTTTAGCACGCATTCTCCCTTCAACCCTTATCACTCCATTCCCTTCTTCTTCTACCTCTTTACATTTTCTCTCAGTTTTGCTCTGTCATCTTCGCACTCTCCGCTCTCTTTTCTAACACACACACACACACACACACACACACACACACACACACACACACACACACACACACACACACACACACACACACACACACACACACACACACACACACACCACTCAGTCTCGTGAACTCAAACTCACACACACCTGAGCTTTCTCCCCTCTGTGCCTCAGGTGATCACATCTCAAACACACCCACACAGGCATCCCATCAATCTTCGAGCTCGCACCGCGAAATGCACAGAGACATAAAAACATACACAGCCTGCACTACAGTACAAGTAGGCCAGCTGAATTCGATATGCTTCCCCACACCAGATGGGTCTGAGGAATAGTTCCAGCTGATAAATAATGTATCATCTACCTGTATTAAATTGAATCGATGCCTCCTTGTCATAATGAGTGTTTTAATGGATTTGAGTGACAGATCTGGGGCACAGACCAATTCCTTTGTACCCTGTTTTTTCTCCTTCCTCTCTGTATCTAAGTCCATCTTTTTCTGTTTGCCCACATTTTCAATTCTCTCTGTCTTATATCATATTTTTTTGTCATCTATTATTTTGTCACGTTATTTCAGCCTTCTCATCTCCTCTCTGAAGAAATCTAAAATTAACTTTCATTAAGATAAATCAAGTTCAATCGGTGTAAAAACCTGTCATTCCTCCTGTTTCTGAACCTGCAGACCTCTGGTTCTCTTTCTCTTATTATGAATATTTAACTCCTGCCCGGTGCGTCCCCTCTGCCTTGGCTCTTTGCCTCCGGTGTGTGAGCTGTCCAGGGCACAGACGGGCAGCCAGAAAAACGTTCCCCAAAAACTGGAGCCATAACACCACCGACTCTGCTATAGCCCAGGACAAGCCCCTTACATCCTGTGTTTGTAATTCAGGTACTTGTCAAAAGCGACCTACAGTGAGTGCGGGAGGTCCTTCGACAAGCTGAATTCCTTTTACGACAAAGAGTTGGGTAAATTCCCGGAGTATAGACAGGTGATAGAGAATATTTGAAGGTGTTCAGGACAGGAATATCTGAGTTTTTACAGAGTTTAGACTAACATTTTTTTAAATTGTAAATCTACTGTACGGTCATCACAATAACCAAGGCAGGGTCATAGGTCTTCCCTATTTAGATTTTCTGTACAATATGAGTTTTGACATATTGTATATTGATCTCAGTTTTAAGACATTTCTGTTAATAATTAATATGAATATTGCATCATGTTTTAAAGACTTGTCCTCCCTTTTGATTAGTTTTTACAGCCTGTGGTTTTAGTAAAGAGATGCTGTTGATTCATGTGAGGAATATGACACCTGACAAAGTTCACAGGGTCCACTTTCTATACGCACCAAGTGCATTAGTCAACATTTTGTAATAGAAATATGAGATAAAAACACTTAAATGTAATGTTGAAACAATTGTAACAGTATAAAATGGACATAAACTCAAACATATTTAAAAGACGACTGTTTGAAAATGTAAAATTGTAAATCTACTGTACTGTCATCACAATAAACAAGCCAGGGTCACATCAGGCTGACTGCCAACCAGTAGCCATTACCTTCAAGGAGCCCTTTTCTCTGATTAAGTGGCATTTTGAGTTTTTTTCCAAGCCACATGAGAGAGTTACGTAACAAAACTCCAAAGAAACCAAATCATTTTCATCCAAACCAACTGCAAAGTGTAAAAAAGCTAAATTATTTAAAAGGCTGTGTCAAAGGATTTGGTCATGGTTATCTAGAACAAACTACTGACATATATTGATATTTATTATCTTATTTCTCTTTTATAAATAAGTAAACCTGAATCGTTGTTATTTTTTGTCTGCTGAAGCTGAAAACAGCTCTATGAGCATCTTGAGTTGCACCTTCGACAGGTACAAAATGAGTTGTAACTCATTATAAAGTTCTGTAAAGCCAAGGAAAACTGCAAATGTAGGTGATGATTATCTGAAGGTTCAAATTGTGAAATTGTTTTCAAATTCTAATTTGGTAGATTGCTGTCATAAGTTATAAGATATATCGAGACACTGATCGCAACTCAGACTGAACATTCTAAATGTCTGGATTCTCTGTACATCACTCACATCCCTGCTGTTAGATCGCAGGACACTCCCAATCACTACATGCTCTAACACACACACACACACACACACACACACACACACACACACACACACACCACACACACACACACACACACACACACACACACACACACACACACACACACACACACACACACACACACACACACACACACACACACACACACACCCCCCATTCACTCTGTTAACCTGGCTCCTGGTTTGTTTATAGTGCCATATCGATATGTGCTTGGTGAATCAAGAGATGACGTGTGTGTTACAGTGGTGTGCGTTCCTGATAGATTAAAGATCAAACTCCCCTGGTCACATTTGAAACTTTATAGGGTAGTGTGATGGCAAATACATGCTGTGATTGTGTAGATATTCGCTTGGACCTTAACCAGGGGAAGGCGGAAAAAAAAACCTCAACTGTGGGAGTGTTGTGTCACTTACGATTCAAAAGCCCTTCTCTCAAAATATTGTTCTGATGTTTTTGGCAGAAATATGTTTGTGTAAGGACCGGGCTTTGGTGGGATGAATAACAGAGCAGAGTGCCCACAGTAAGTGTGAGTGAATGTGTGTGTACCAGTTTCTGAGCATACTTCACTGAGGTTTGAAAAGTTTAGGTGGATCACAACTTTGGGGAGCTGCTGCATTTAAGTGGCCTTCCTCTTAAGCTCCAATTGTGTCTTGTATTTTAATCTCATCCATTTCCCACAGGCCCCAGCCTCAGGGTCTCCCTTAACCTATAGATCACACACTGACTCACACACACTTAACTGGAATGAGTCACTCGCACACACACACACACACACACACACACACACATACCCACACATACCCACACACACACACACACACACACACACACACACACACACACACACACACACACACACACACACACACACACACACACACACACACACACACACACACACACACACACACACACACACACACACACGTACGTTGTCCTAATGGGAGCATATGAGTCCAGCTTTTTTGAGCACCATCATTAACCATCTGGACTGAAAGGGCAAAGCACAAGACGGTGGAGGCACCAGAGCGCACATGCACATGCTGTTTATGTCTATGTGTGTGTGTGTGTGTGTGTGTGTGTGTGTGTGTGTGTGTGTGTGTGTGTGGGTGTGTGTGTGTGTGTGTGTGTGTGTGTGTGTGTGTGTGCGGATACGAGGGCCTAGCCATTAAAAAAACAGGTAAGAAAAGGACAGAATTCTCCTCAGCATTATTTGTGCCTTCAGGACCCTGAAAGACATTGCAGTAAGATTGATGGGGTGTATCGACAGCTATTAGAAGCAGGGACACAAACCTCACCTGCTTAGGACTAAGCTCAATTAACATTTACCATCAAAGATCATCTGAGCTGAGAGGCCGATTGTTGATGATTTCTTGGGACACTTAATTAAATTCCCTGCTGTTAAAGGGATGCTTTCCAAGTAACACAACTGATTTATTGATGTAAACCTCCGACATTATTGAGACGTGAAGGGCAGTTTGAAGGGATTGTATTGCAGTAGGGGGAGCAGGGGAATGAAATCTTCAGATTGCTCTGGCTCTGAGGTTAAACCATTAACTCTTTGTGTTTGTTTGTGTGTATATGTCTGCATCTGACTCTGGGAAGTGTACATGGAAGTGCAATAGTGCAATAAGTGGCCCACCATCAGGGCCTAAATTGACCAAGTGCCCATAATCAAATTATCTAAATGAGATGATGTAACAGTAACAAATGATAACCTTGAAGCTTCTCTGGCACAACGTCTAAACAGAGAAACGGTTTGTTTACTGGCCAGAAAACCGAGCCAAACTACCAAGAGACCACCTGCAGGAGGTCAGACTGCTGCGACCTGAACAGGGACAGGCATCAGCTTACAGGACACGTTTTGGCAAAGCATGCAGAGGAGTTTCTTTTTTACTATTCTTGGCAGTCACTGCCAGTCCTTAATGGTCATTAAAAATTAAAAAGTAAATCATCTTTTTTTGATAAATTCACCCTCAATGCCTCCATCCATCCTCACCTTGGAACTTGAAGCCCTCTATCTGCACCCACAGGCAGAGGTCCTCCGTGTCACAGTCGCAGCTCCAGGGGTTTCCGCTGAGCCCCAGAGACCTCAGAGCAGGCAGGGCGATCAGGCTGCTGATGTTCAGGGCCGTCAGGTTGTTCCGGCTCACGTCCAGCACCTGCAGAGCCATGTTCTCCGAGAAGGCATCCGGGTGGATTTCCCCCAAACACGGGTTATCCGTCAGCCGCAGCATCACCAGAGACGCCAGGGGCCCGAAAGTCCGGTCCTCGATCTGCAGCAGGGTGTTGAACGACAAGTCGAGGTAGGCGAGTTTCCGCAAATTCCCGAAGGTGGACTCGGATATCTCTGTTAGAGAGTTGTTGCTGCAGTCCAAATAGACCAGATCGGACAGGTAGTTGAGCTGCAGCGCCGGGAGGTCCCCAATGCGGTTGTTGGAGATGATGAGCTGCCGGGTGGCCAGGGGCAGGTCATTGGGGAACTGGGTGAGCTCCTGCCCAGCGCACTGGACCACCAGCTGGTCGTCGCACACGCATCTATCGGGGCAGCCGGCTGTGAGAGCCGGGGAAGGGGTCACCCCCATCACGAAGATAAAGAGGAAGAGGAGCCGGAGGGACTGGGCGCTGGGCTCGGGCAAGAGACGCATGACGAGGCCGCCCAGAGCGTCATGAACTCCGGCAGAGCTGGACCAGGACTCCCCGGCGCTCTCCGGGCATCCTGCATGGGTCTGAGGAGCTGAGCGAGAGGCGAGATGGCTGCTCTGGGTGCCTGGCTGTCGCTGCCTGAAAGCCTGGCTGCTGTTTATATCCAGACTATCGGTCAGTCACTCACACGCACTCTGGCGCGCCTCGCACGTCGCCACAAGACATCATTTCAGAAGGTGACCGAGAGACGCTTATCGCTCCCTGGGTGAGAATCGCGCAGCTTACCGGACTTTGTCCCTCCTGAGAAGACCACAGAACCGATGAGAGTTGACGATCACCCCGTCGGTGACTCATGTTGGGTCATTAGTTGTCGCCAGCAGAGTGCATTGTTTATTTAGTTTCCAAACAATTGACTTGACATGGGCAACAATTCCTGAATCCTGGATGTAGACTCCACGCTGAAAAATCTCCTGGCTTACATATGTCCTTGACTGTGATGGTGTGAGTGTGTGAGGGTCTTTGGTACACGCTGTCCAGCAGAGAAGTTGCTTTTTTTTCCTCCAGGAGCGCGATGGAAAGCGCGTCCTCCCTCTGCGCGCAGAGCTCTGTGTGTGAGGCTGTGCTGCGCGGTGTGAGACTCTCTCGCTCTTCCCTCCCTCTCTGCCTCTCCATCCACACACACTGCAGCTCTGCACACACACATACTTGGTGTTTGTATTGCACATGAGTTGTGCCAACGGTGTTATTGCAATGGTGATGTCACCAGGTGTAGAAGAAAGAAAAGAGTGTAGAGAAACCCAAAAGCTTTATTTGCACGAATGGTGTGGCCAAAGCAGGTCAATCAACCTTAATATATGATATAAAAGAGGATATACATTTTATAATTACATCACATCTCATTATATCTGATTACATGGCTTCTAATTTAAATATAATGAGTGAAGTATCACTGTTCAAGTCTGCGTAAAATATGTGTGTGAGAGAGAGTGTATGAGTGTGTCGAGCAGCAGCCTCTTAGCCATACACAGATTTAACAAGCCTTATCTCATGTGGTCCAGTGGCTAATTTCTCCTCATTCTGTCCCCCAGCGGCTTGTTGACAAGATAAAGCATTCAAATTGGATTGTGTGTGTGCTTATTAATTAATTATTTTGGCATTCTACAATTTTTTATTTGAGATGTCCCGCAATCAGCTGTTCACATGTTTTGTCTGAACATTGGACGCTGATGGGATGTTGATGTCCACCTCTGTCTTTGCTGCCAACATCTCATCACTTTGTCAATCAATGTGATCAAGAAAAGCAGTTCAAGTTAGATTTTGAATAGAGTTGGCTGATGCATAAAGAAGTTGCCATCCCAACCCTAGATGTTTCATGCCATTGTGTTTCTATGATTATCAGAAATATGAATGATCATGATTATTATTCAAAGAGAACTAAATATTCTTGCAAAAATAGCCTTACTACTGATAATGTATTACCATTTAACAGTTGAATACAATATGAAAAGCCTGCTTTCTTTAAGGGTCAAACTGAGGTCATCCATCTTTCAAAAGCATAACTAAGACCAATTAAACCACTTTTTCCTGTTTTTTCTAAGAAGTTATAACCTTAAGATATTAAGGACAGACATACTGTGGAATATGTTTTTTGGCTTCCTCTATTTGATCCTTTTATAAATACAGCAGCTAGAGCTCACAAATGAACACGTTATACCAGGTTTATTTCATTACAAAACCCCAATCAAATTACACCAAATGCTGCTTTATGGAGGATTATGTGACCAACATATTTTATTTTCATGCAATTTCCCGAGATGTAAAACTATTCCTTTAAAGTATGGTTTCCAATCTGGACTCGTCTCTTTTATGTTAGAGAATAATTCAAGGGGTTGTTAACTGATAATTGGGGGAAGAAATTATAAAAAAGCTACAATTCTACCTCACAAAATGTAATTTACTTTTCACCTCTTTGTGTTTTCCAATGAAAAAATCTGAGAAGGAAAATGCCTTGACTATAGTAATTACATTCAAACAGTGAAGAGTGGACACAATTTAATGTGGTTTGACTTCACACAGAGTTTAGTCTAAACACTTTATGGCCAAGTTAGAATTCTGTACCTTTTTTTCAGTTTAAGCTAAAAAATATTGAACCTAAAGATAGATGGGAAATGTTAAACTATTCATAGCAAAATCATTGGACAGAGGGAATGGACAACATGTTAATTGTGAAAACATTAGCACTTTGATACTGACGGCATCTTATACAAGGCGAGGATATCTTCAGTCTGATACATGATTATTGAAAGAAAGATCCACCGAGTACAGAGCAGAAAATGAGCCCATTTGATCAGTGTCCCTTTCTGCTTGCCCGCCTGCTCCCTCTGTCATGGGTTTGGCGTCTAAATGGCCCTGCTAGATCGTGTTCGCAGATACTCAGATCAGAATCATTAATGTAACTTTCCTCTCTCTCTGCTCCCAACGGTGTCATCTTACAGACATGCTGTTGTGTGTATCCATGTGTATACGTGTGTGAGTTTATACAGTTGTGTGACAGTGACATGCTATTTGGAGGCCTTGAGTTATACGTTTGTGTGGTACCTGGGTGTTATACATCTCTGCATGGATGTTCCTGCCTTTGTGACTCATGATCGTGTGCGTGCGCATGCAGTGTGTGAGCTATGTCTTTATTTTTTAATAAGGGTGTATGCAGTGTCGGCTGTCAACTGAAAGACAGCCGGTCTGATCCCAACCTAAGGGAAAGAGCAACCTGCCATCAGGTGTCCGTCACCTTTGCTTCACACCAATTACATCAAATACGCCATTCCTAAACCTAATAATGACATGTTAAAGTTTTCACTGTCCCTTTCTCTTCTTCCATAGCTATGGCTTCTCTTTCCTTTCCCTTCCTCACTGTGGCTCAGCTTGGTCGTAAATCTTCTCCCCTCTTCTTTCAGGCCGTAAGTCTGACTCCATCCGACCAACTCCATCATTTTAATGTAATTGAACCGAGATTATGATCCTCTATCAGTCACCCAGACTGTCTTTATAGTGGCTGGTCTGTTTGTTTTTATTTTCGCCTATAAGGCTTCAGTGTTGCTATAAAGAAAACTGACAGAAAATTGGTCCAATTAAGTTTGGGATTACCTTTCTACAAGCAAAAGCCTTGCATTTAAATGTTAATGTAAGTACAAAAGTATTAGCATCAAACTAAGGAAACAACTAAAATACTCATTATGCAGCCTGGAACATTTTAGAATGAAACTTATTATACAATTTTTTTAATATACATTTTTGATTCCTTACAATCTATTTAATGTTGCAGCTGGTAAAGGAGGATCTGATTTAATAACTTTTAACATTGCTGGGTAGTTTAAAGTGTTACTAGATTCGGACATTACTCAAGATGTATGGCACAGAGAAAAACAATTTAGTTAATAAGATCAATTAATTGTTTGTGTTGGTCTAATAATGAGGTTTGTTGAGAGAAAGTCAGAGTAACACCATGCATTGATATCTGCCAGTTCTGCAGTATCAGTAGTTTTAGTACAGCCTCTGCTTCTGTACTCTTTATTGACGTTAATGTGCTCACGTGATAAACACATTTGCATCCCCTAAAACAAAAATGTTCTCTTATCTCCATCACTAATCCTCCAACTACAGACACTCATACACACACACACACACACACACACACACACACACACACACACACACACACACACACACACACACACACACACACACACACACACACACACACACACACACACACACACACACACACACACACACACACACACACACCAACACTAACACATGAGAACAAAAATAGCAGTGTTGCACAACTGTTGTTTTCTTCCATGGTTTCACAAGTAAATTACCTCGTTACATAGGTTTAAAACAGCCCGGCCTGAGGGATGTTTATTTTTTATGTGTATAGAGCAAAAAAACATGAATCTAGACTAAGCTGAAAACAGAGAACTACGTGTGTTAGTTTTACAGTATATCTATCTGAAAGTTACAGAATACAGTATTTATTCTACCGTACTATATTTAGTTTTACATTCTGTCTTATCTTATTCTATCTTTTATGTTTGCATCAATATTTTTTCCACATCTTACTTGCACCATTATGTCTATTGCAATAATTTCTTGCACTATTTTATGTTTTCTTGTTATGCTAAGTGTATTGTATGCTGCATTGCCAGATTTGAATTGCCAAAACTATGCTGTAGCTATTGTGCATGTTGCAATAAAGCAATCCAGCCATAAAGTATCTTAATAAAAAGTCAGACACAACGATCAAATAGAGTGCACTGGCCCCGAGCAGAGCACAGTGCTAACTCGCTCTTGACAGACAGCTCCAGTAACAGGACCCCACTCACTCCCTCTGACTCATGCCCGGCCTCGTGCCCCATCACCAGGCCCGAACTCAGCCCTGGGCTCGGATGAGTCTGTGACTCGGAGGCCTGTCTACGGAGGTCTACAAACAACTCGGCCTCCTGCCTCTGATGGGACAACATTTCTTTAGGAAAAGGGTATAGGTGCAAGTTTCAAAGATTCAAATATTCAAAGGCTTTACTGTCACATGCTCAGTAGCTAGTGTAGTTATGGAAATGAAAATCTTAAGTCCCAGGCTCCTCCAACAATGCATCATAAATGTATATAAAACATAAAGCAAATTTAAAACACAATAAAATAGTGCACGAAGAAACAGAGTAGAATACAATTGTGCATCTTGCGAGACCAATGTGCAAGTAATGCAGATGTAACAATATACATGTCAAAAGAAAATACAATAATCGAAATGTTGCAGAGAATGTTGTAAGTGAAAAAGTAAATGCAGGAGTCTATATACATGTTAATATAAATGTCTTTAGTTTTTCACTATCACAGTGGGAACCAGCCTGCAACAATCTAAAAGAAAGCAAAGAGCAACAGGAGAGAGGAAACAATCCTCCAATCAACCTTCTGATACAAGGCTGACCCCTGCAGGATAGGAGGGGACTCACTGTGTGGCTGGCATCATCTTACTGTGAGTGTGCCATGCCCAAGATGTTTATTGGCAGAGTGTTAATGTGTCCAGTTGAAGCCAATAAACAATGCTATAGGGCCAACTTACTGAAACACACTGGACCAAAAAAACACTCTACTGCTTTGTCAATCTTTGATGATTAATGGCGGGCATGTCCTCTGTGTCTCTGAGTTAGTGTTCCTGCTGTGTTGTGTGCCAAACCTGTGTTTGTTGTCCGGGGACAGACTGACAGTGTTCGTCACGGGCCATCAGGCTCAGTTTCTGTCAATCACACCCAAGCGTCATCCACCATCCATTTTCCATCTCAAGGTTAGCGTTCACATGAGAAGAGGGAAACACGTCTGCCGAAATCAAATCGGAGCAGCCTGTTGGCCTCCACAGCAGAGCCTAGACATCCATCAGGTGACATTTCACTTCCCTGCAGCAGAATCTGCAGACTAACGCAAACCTGAGTGATCTCTCTTTACTTCTCCAATGACCTTCGCCGGCTTAACATTCAAATTTAACACATAACCGCTGTCTCTATTTCAGGTTGAGCTTTCGATTTAAATATTTACCCAAAAAATAGTTGTATTTCATCCAAAACCCAACATATATTTTTGAAAAAGTGTACACTTAAATGATATACTGAGTGGCCAGTGCTAGTTTTAGTTTTTGGTCTGCGAACTTGCAACATATGGGCGAAAGAAAAATAAATGCAACTGCTCTTCTTTATTTATTACATAATCTAACTAATAATGGTGGTATTAATGTAAACCATGATTGTTGATTTTTTAGTAGCAATACTATTGTATAATATTTATGTCTTTCTTGATTTCTTTCTTTCTGTTGTATCCAATTGCTCCTTTATCAATGATCAAATATACGTTGGTAAAAATATGTGTAATTAGTGTGTTTAGTCATAGTTTCTTTATCCACTTAAGCTGGACCCAACACCAGAGCCACCTACACTTTACACTTAGGATAGATTTACATCTCGGTTACAAAATAAAATGATTCACTGCCCAGAGTCAATTGCATCCTTGTCAATTAGGAAGAGTAAACAAAGCCAGGCAGCAATACAAATGTCCTTCCTGTGGCAGATGGGATGTAATATAATCGATATAAATGTAATCTGATGTACCTGAATGCTAAAACATTGTTGTAATATTTCATAAATGGCCAATTTCTATCACAATGCCTGGTCCACAGGTTGGATGCAGGCCTGGCTCTCTGCTCAGCTGTGCCATCAGATCCACTGTCTGACTGTGTGATTGCATAACCTGTAAAGACCTGCTCAATAATGCATGGTCAGACTAGACATGGGCAGCCTGACGGAAAACCTTACCTCAACACCAACTCTCTTTGTTCTGCAAAGACTGGACCCTCCAGAGACAGGACTGAAGGTGTGTCTCAAGCCAGCCAATAGGAATGATAGAAAATGGGACAATATTTCTTAAATTGGGCCCTAAACATTAACCATAAACCTTTGCATGGGCCAACCTTCAGCCTTTAACCTAGGTAATGTGTAACCTTTGAACAACACCGTAACAGCGGGTCTAGTGTGTTTGTTTGTATGTGTGCTAGTATGTGTGTTTGTCTCTTGTGAAGTACAAATCCCACTTTGAGTCTTGCTGAGTGTAATGGGAACGGATATCAGGAAGGGCAAAACATCCTGATACATAAAACACATTTCAGGCAAGAATACAGAAGCGCTAAACGGAAAGTGAGATACACTGTAGTTGTCTGATCTCAGAACTTTGTCTAATCTCATGGTTTAAGGATAGATGGGGGAAAAGTATTGCCAGGATCATTTTTGAGGTTAATAAATTCTCCATGCATACTAAAAGCAAGGCAAATACTGTCATTAAAAACAACCTGTTTATATTAATTTGCACAGCATGGATCCATTTTCCTGGAAAATAACCCGAATGCTTAAAGTTCAATTGAATGCACTTCAGCCTCTTGTGGCCAAAATAAGTATAAAACCTATAACAATAACAAAAAAGATCTTCATGGGTCAAAAGAAAATTAAAGAACCTATAAATCTTATCCTCATACTGACAGTGTAGCCATGTGTGAACCTTTTGGTCACTGCTGTTTGAAACCAAGGTCAGCAGCTGCCAGTTACATTAAGTCCCTCCTCCTTCAGGAAGAAACATGCACCCTACTTCCTGCAAATTTCCTAGTACACAATATTGCTGCCACTGAAAACTAAACAAGTATGGCAACTCTCCTTCGCAGACTCGCAATGCCCGGGTGTTCATCGAGGCGGTGCTTGGGAGTGTTTCTGCGGGAAATGCACAGCCGGACTTCCCCTCTGAATCCCCGGGAGCGACCGCGACTTCTAGCCGGTGGCAGTCTCCCTCTGACGGCCTACAGTAGCACACACAGCCGCTGGCAGCACAGAAAGGCGGCGGATCCTCCAGAGGTGGAATTACATCGGTTAGAGGGGGAAGATAATGGTAGGGACACTCACACACTTGCATGTGATTCATCATTGTTCAAAGGAACACGGATACACTCTCAATTCTGTAAACGTACACATGCACTGTTTGACAGGCACCTCTCAGTCATCCACCTGATACCTCAGTGTACTGTATCTCCTGTAGGCGGATCTGTAACTGTACACTGGATTTAAACACACTATATTAGCACGAGTGCTGGTAATTATGGGATGTTTTAATGAGAAAACGTGGCTACAGATTATTGTCTTTACAGATATGTCCATCCATCAGCCTGTTTATTCCTCTTTCCCCCCAGTTTTTCTGAGCACAACATTTATGGAAATGTTGTAACTATAAGGAGGTCCACTCTTGCCAAGTTGATAAATAAATCCGTTAAATTGTATGCAAAATGATCAAATAATTAGTTTCTAAGTCAGTTTCTAAGTCAACTTTTTTCTCAGTTATTGGATATTGTCAGAAAACAGTGAACAAATACCAGTCAATCACATCAATTTCAATGTTAAACTGTCTGTGTGTTCCCTTCGTCAGACACAAATTTAATAACGATTTAGTCATAATTTAATGTTTCTTTATCCCTCCACCTTTCTCTCTCCTGTTGCTCAGGGATAGTGGAGGTGTTGATGTGCCGACACAAGGCAAGAAACGCTCTGGGCTATGTGTTCGTGTCACAGGTGAACACACACACACACACACACACACACACACGCACACGCACACACACACGCACACACACACTGATAAACTGTGCCCTGTGTGCTCAGATGAGGGGGTTGGTGTCCAGTCTGTCCGAGGACTCAGCAGTCCGTGTGGTTATCTTCAGGAGTTTAGTTCCAGGTGTTTTCTGTGCAGGTAAGTGTTTTTCCAGAGCACCTACAACCTGCCATGGTTCTTTATTTTTGATCCAAGCTTTTCCTAATGACGTCTGTACGTTGTTATTATAGGGGCAGACCTGAAAGAGAGAGCTCGGATGAACGACGCTATGTCTGATAGCTTTGTTCACATGCTGCGAACTCTCATGACTCAGATAGGTAAGAAAGTGAGCAGTTGACTACAATAGCCATCCCCTGAGATTACACACAAGTCTATGCATCTGTTGACCCTCCTCTGTCCTCACAGCATCATTGCCCATGCCCACCATCGCGGCGATGGACGGCGCTGCCCTGGGAGGCGGGCTGGAGATGGCCTTGGCCTGTGACCTCCGCACTGCTGGTGAGTGACCTCTAAAACCAATTCTCCCCTATCAACTCTGAACTGGAAGAGTATGTGCATCATGCTTGAGTATATTTAATATTCCTCTCTCCTTCCTTCAGGTGATGTTAATTGTGTATGAAAGGGAATGGCATGTTGTCTCCACAGCTGTCACCAGAACAGTCATGTCCAATCAGTGATGGGTCTCAGCAGGATGGAGAAGGATAGCATTCTCTTACCCCTAGATTCCACCGGGTCCGTCTGCTGCGCGTTATGGTCGCGTTACGGCTGCGCCGCGGCGTCCGCCAAGATCGCGGCCACTCTAGTCAATGGGTGCTATTCCACCAGACGTGCCGCATTACGGCTCAGAAGCGTCTCGCCGCTGGGCTCCGCTCTAAATAGGAATGAAGTTTATTTTTCGACGCGACGCAGCCGTAAGGTAATGTCGGGCAGGCAGGAAGTGGAACGTTCAGAGCATATATATATATATATATATACACACATACACACACAAACTAATTTTGCAGACCCTATCCCTCCGTAGTCTTTCAAGTAGGAGGAGAAATGCCAGCGTTCTCCTCCGGTTTACAGGCACTGTGTAAATTATATATATAGAATAATTATGATGATGAATGCATTTTTTTACCACTAAAATACAGCAACACATCTTTGATTCATGTCGTTTATAACTGGGATATTACAATTATTATTAACTTTGTCTGTACAAAGTAGCCTGTCCAGGAAATATGCCCAAATCAACAAAAACTGCGAGCCGGCAGGCAAGACGCTCCGCTTCTGAAATGCTTCTGAAACGCGCCCGGTAGGGTATGACGCCGGAGGAGGCCGGACCAAAACCGCGGCGCAGCCGTAACGCGCCGCAGACGGACCCGGTAGAATCTAGGGGTTAGGAACATTTTTCTAGATTGACAACTCCCTCATAACATCAGTGTAGATTACCGAACCAGTTCTCAACCAGATCTACTGTTTAATTGTGAAATACTGGAGAATTGTACATCTTTATGACTTGAATTCACATTTGAAATTAAACAATTAGATTTAAGTTTCTACAGTTCATATAAACGGTTAAAAGCAAAAGCTTCCATCTCCTCCATTTTTGTATTTTTTATCTACATGCTCCTTTTTATTGAGTCAGGTCAAGGTTTTTCTTTTTTTCGCCAGTTTTTTGCAAACTCAGTTTTGAGATGTTCATCTTTTCCTGAAAAAGGCCAGTGTTTATTTATGGACTGGGGAAACGCTCAACCTTAACAAGCAGATTTCCATACTGAAATTTGAGGATATGTGTATAAAATGATGAAGACATACAGAAAAAACCACACTAACAGTCCATCTTCAAATCTACAAAGACTATCTCCAGCAGTACAGTAATGCACTCAAAGCAGCCTGGTCTAATTACTACTCACAACTCATTCAGTCCAGCAACCCCAAGCGTCTGTTCTCCACCATCAGCAAACTTCTCAAACCCTGTGACAACGCCACCTCGTCCTTCACCACAGAACAGTGCAACTCCTTCCTCTCGTTTTTCCAAACCAAAATCAGCAACATTTTACAGCAATCTGACACCCTCATCAGCACCCCCCACCTCCCCTCCTGGCTCCCCCCCTTCACCTCACAGCCCCTGTCTCACTTCTCCCCTGTGACCCCCATGCAACTGTCCGACTTCATGACTGGAATTAACTCCACCTGCACACTTGACCCAATGGCCTCCAAATTTGTTAAAGAGAGCCTCCCTGCCATCTCCCAACTCATCGCCACCATCATTAACTCCTCCCTCAGATCTGGATCAGTTCCCCCCTCTCTCAAACTGGCTGCTGTCACACCCATTCTCAAAAGACCTGGACTCACACCTGACATCATGTCCAACTTCCGGCCCATCTCAAATCTCCCCTTTCTGTCAAAGATACTTGAACGTGTCGTTGCCTCACAACTTAAAGCCCACCTCAGCTCCAATGATCTCTTTGAGCCATTTCAATCCGGTTTCCGATCAAAACACAGCACAGAAACAGCTCTTCTGAAAATCACAAACGACCTCCTCCTCTCCTCTGACTCCGGCAACCTGAGTGAACATCCTCATCCTCCTCGACCTCCCCGCAGCATTCGACACCATCCTGCTGTCCCTCCTCGAATCATCACTCAACATCACTGACACTGCACTCTCCTGGCTGAAATCCTACCTCACCGACAGACATCAGTTTATCAACATCAACAACTGCACCTCCTCCACTGCTCCTCTGTCCCAAGGCGTCCCCCAGGGTTCGGTGCTTGGCCCCCTCCTCTTCATCCTCTACATCAGGGGTGCCCAACCTTTTTTGAACCAAGAGCTACTTTTAAAGTTGCCAGTCTGCCGAGATCTACCAGACCAAATAGAGAGACGTAGCCATTACTGACAGCCTACTACCAGGTAAATACACACTTCTACTTGTATAAAACTGACCTTCGTACGATTAATACTTCATAAAATAATGCCTTTATCTTACCTCTTTCTAATCTACACACATACAAGTATTTAACTGAAGTTACACAGCAGTGTTGTTGATACAGAGTTGGAGTTTATTCACATGTCACACTACAGTGGGTAATGTTTTCAAGAAACATTGAACAGTGCTGCCACATGCCACAGGAAAAAAAGAAAAGACTCTGAACCCTTTATTAGCCATTATATAAAAATAGTGTTGCTACAAAAGTATAAATTAGGCTTACTAATAAGACAACTCAGATCTGAAGCTACACAGGAATCTGCTGCAACAGTGCAATAAAAAAAACAAAATGAATAGAATCAAACAATTTTTTTTTGCATTTTAGGAGATTATAAAAAGAAATGCCTTTTTAAAATAGGATGCAAGCAACACTAGTTTCTTAACCTGAATTGATAATAGACTATAATCAATTTAAGTTTGAATTCTTATACCATTTTGTACAATAATTATAATGAATAAGTTCAAACAAACTAAAACTTACAGCTGATTAATAACGTATCTAACTTGAGTTTTTATTATATCAAAAACCTGTTGAAATGTTACTGTTATTTTTACTGTCCCCCAAAAGCGCATCGGCAGCCTCCAGGAATGCTTCTTTCACAACTTCGCAGTCTTTGAAAGACTTCATGTGTTACGCAAGAACGTGACTGACACGATAAGATGCTCTGGTAGCAGCCTTGCTCTTGTTGTTGGGCCTGGTGAAAATGGACTGCTGTGCATTTAGCTGTCCTTTCAGGCCCCTCCCCTTTTGGGAGCGTAGGGCAGAATTAGGAGGGAATTCCGTCTCGTAGCGTTTGTGCACTGTTTTGAAATGCCGCTCCTAAATTACCCTTCTTCGATAAAGCTACGCTCGCATTGCAGATGAGACAGATGGACTTTGAATTGGAATAAATACAAAAATAATCATCCTCCCACTCGGAGTGAAAATTATATATGTTTTGCTTCTGCCATAATTGCGGTCTTGTTTGTGTGCGGACTGTCACTCCTGTTGATACGGACAACGTTAGCAAATTAGTGCACTGCCCACTAGCCACGCCCCGACACATGTGGTCACGGCGGCCAATCACAAAGCTTTGATGCGTTCAAGTGCATTATTCTGGCACAGGAAGATTATGTTATAGGACATTAACGATAAAATAGAATATTGTTGTTCTATTTTTAGACACATCTCGCGATCGACTGGGAATCTCCCCGCGATCGACCGGTCGATCGCGATCGACTGGTTGGGCACCCCTGCTCTACATGCTCCCCCTTGGCAAAGTAATTTGTCGCCACAACCTTCAATTTCACTGCTACGCTGATGACATCCAACTTTATATCTCAACAAAAACCATCACCCCCACAACACACTCCACTCTCACCAACTGTCTCTCAGAAATAAAAGCATGGATGCAAACAAACTATCTCCAACTGAACAGTGCCAAATCAGACATCATCATCATCGGCCCCCCATCCCGTATCAAAGACATCCAGAATTTCAACTTCGCCATTGACAGCCACACTCTATCTCCCCCCCCCTCACATCCGCAACCTCGGAGTCATCTTCGACAGTCAGCTCAAATTCAACCACCACATCAATCACATCACCAGGACCGCCTTTTTCCACCTCAAAAACATTGCCCGTCTCCGCCCATCACTCTCCTCCTCTGCTGCTGAAACCCTGATTCATGCATTCATCACATCACGACTCGACTACTGCAATAGCATCCTCTACGGCATACCATCCAACTTCCTCAATAAACTCCAACATATCCAGAACTCTGCTGCCCGCCTCCTCACCCACACCCGCTCCCGAGACCACATCACTCCCGTCCTCCACTGGCTCCCCGTCCGTCAAAGAATCAACTTCAAAGTCCTCCTGATTACTCACAAAGCCCTCAACAATCAGGCCCCCCCCCCCTACCTCACAGACCTGCTGCACCACCACACCCCTTCCCGCTGCCTCCGCTCATCAGAAGCCAACCTCCTATCCATCCCCACCCGCATCAATCACCGGACCTGGGGGGACAGAGCCTTCTCCGTCGCTGCCCCCTCCCTCTGGAACTCACTCCCACAACCCATCAGAGACTGCACTGACCTCACCACCTTCAAAAAACTTACAAAAACTCACCTCTTCAATCTGGCTTTTAATGTGTGATTGTTTTTGTATTATTTGACTTTAACTTTAACTATATATTTATTTGTTGTTCCTTTATTTTATTTTATCTTCACTATATCTGTAAAGCGTCTTTGAGCACCTGTAAAAGCGCTAACAAATTAAATCTATTATTATTATTATTATTATTATTAGAATGTTCCATCCATCAAATGATTGACTATCTTAAATCTACATCAGGGAAAATAAAAGGTTCAAACTCCACAGCGGTCATGCAAAAACCAGTCGTTATTGCTTATCTCCGATTGTTAATGATTAGTTGAGTTGAGCCAAGGGACTAATGATAACCGGTGAGGCCTGACATATCTGCCCAGCTGTTCATGGAGCTGAACACATGTGATTGGTTGAATTAGTCGTAGCAGCTCTGTGATTGGCTGATCGGCTAAGTGAGCAGGTGTTTGAGTCTGTTGCTCTGACAGAGGCATCAGTCAGACTTTACGCCTTCCACAGCTTAATGGCAGCTCTGACCTTCAAACGTCCTCTGTGTGTGTGTTTGTGTTTCAGCACATTCGGCACAGATGGGTCTGATCGAGACAACGCGAGGGCTGCTCCCAGGGGCGGGTAAGACGAACACAGGTCACAAAAAAGACCTTACAAAGTGAGAAAGGAAAAGGCAAAGCAGCTGTGAGAATTTGACCTTGAGGTGTTTTGTCCTGCAGGGGGCAGTCAGCGGCTGCCAAGGACGGTCGGCATGACTCTGGCCAAAGAGCTCATCTACACAGGTGGGGTAACAGAAACGCTGACATGTTGATGTACACAACAGGATGCTCATCTGTCAGTGAGGGCTTTGTTTATCCCACACTCTGTCTGTCTGTCTGTTGTCAGGTAAGCGTGTGGGGGGGCAGAAGGCTCTGGAGATGGGGCTGGTGAACAGATCTGTGGAACAGAATGAGACGGGAGACGCTGCCCTCAGAGAGGCGCTCAGCCTGGCCAGAGAGATACTGCCTCAGGTCAGAGAACAACACACACTTTCTCACTCTGCTACTGATGCATCCCCTCCCTTCAGGGTCTATTCTCCTCTCATAGCTGGAGACCTAATTGTTTCTTGTTCACATTTTTGACTGGGCCTGATTATACAATAAGAAATAACAATTTTATCAGAAATGCTGTAACTATATGGAGGTCCACTCTTGCCAAGTTGATAAATAAATCCATTAAATTGTATGCAAAATTATCAAATAATTAGTTTCTAAGTCAGTTTTCAATCAGGGATACATTGATGTCCATTCTAGCCCAAGTAAATAAAGAAATACATTGAAAATTAAGATATTGTATGCAAGATGATCATTTTGTTCAAAAGTCAGTTTTCAATCAGGGATGTGACTAAACGTTTTTCTCAGTAATTTGATATATCATAAAAAATCCTCTGTTCCCTCTCTCTCTAGGCCTCTGTCGCTCCATATTTCTTTCACTCCATTTCAGATGCCCGCAGAGTGGCATTCAAGAGTAGAAATAGACCACACACACACACACACACACACACACACACACACACACACACACACACACACACACACACACACACACACCACACACACACACACACACACACACACACACACACACACGAGTTTGCATTGAATGAAAGTGAGGTAGCACAAAGAACATAATGGGCCCAAGGCCTTTCCTCTTAGTGTTCCTGTGGCTTCCTGAGAAAAAAACCCCATTATCTTTATAAATCAAGGGAAAAAGCTTCTACAGTCCAGTCTTTAAATGTCCTTACAGTTAAAAAAAGAGTGCTTTTTAAATGGCTACTCCACAGGTTCTGTTTTTAACTTGAATAAAGTTGGTGTATTTTCAAGAGACAGATACAAAATAAGATCTTGAGTTTTAGTGCCTTGTATGAGCCAATCTCCCAAAAACTGAATCCTACATTTCCCAAAATGTCCCTGTCATTTTATTTCATCATAAATACCAACTCCTCAATTTGTAATTAAAGCTTTATGGTATAAACATTTGTATGAATTCTACATTTTCTTTTACTGCAGACTCTGCATAATTAAACGTTAATGGTGACAGGTAAACAGTATGGTGCTTTATTGATACCATTATCATCTAATTCACTGTGTTCTGTTTCTCAGGCTCCTATTGCTGTGCGGCTGGCAAAGGAGGCAATGGACAGAGGCATTGAGGTATATCATGATTCATTCATTTTTATAGTTTTTCTGCATCAGTGATGGTACTGAACTGAGTCTTTCTTTCCCAGGTTGACATCACTTCAGCGATGAAGATAGAGAAGATGTGTTACGCTCTGGTAAGTCTTCAAGTTTTTATTTCATTACAAAAACACTTACTTCAGTTGCGGCTGACCCCAGTGATTTGTAAGCAGTACATATTGTCAAGTTCTGATTGGGTTTGGTTGATTGACTCCTGTCTAAACTTGAAAAAAGGCCCGGTACACTCCAAAGGACACACGGGACAACTCAGTCTGGACTCTTTCCTTTTTATTTGAGATACTGTAGAATTTGCCCTTCACTGTTTTTAATCTGATATCATTATCCTTATTTTAATATTGACTTTCGTCTCGACACCTCCCACTTGAGCTCCTGGTTACTAACCCAAGGAGTTCACACCAGTCCTTCAAATCACGCCTGTTCTTCAACAGGAAGTAAGATGACAAGGCGCCTGACATCCCTATGAAGAATTGTGGCAGGGAGCTTGCTTGGCTGTCCTTCAAATCAAATCAAGTTCTATTTATATAGCACATTTTTAAAACGATTTTTGGTCGAGCCAAAGTGCTGTACATGCAATAAAAACACTTTACTGCAATAGCAAAACGGAAGACAATAAATTGCAACAGCAAATATAAAAATCAAACACAGGGAAATGTCAGGAGTCGTACTCTGCTCTGACTAGAAGGCCAGGGAGAAGAAGTGAGTCTTTAGTGTCGATTTAAAAACCCTAGGGTCTGGGCCGACCTCACATGGAGGGGCAGAGTGTTCCAGAGCCTGGGGCCAGCTGCTGCGAAGGCTCGGTGACCTCGGGTTTTGAGCCTGGTCTTGGGCACTATCAGCAGCAGCTGGTCAGCCGACCTTAAAGCTCTGGCTGGGGTGTAGCGATGGAGGAGTTCTGCTATATAAGCCGGAGCCAGCCCATTTAGTGCTTTAAAAACAAATAAAAAGGAGTTTAATCAGCCAGTGCATGGAAGCCAGTGCAATGAGGCCAGAATTGGGGTGATGTGGTCATGCTTTTTATGGCCAGTGAGAAGACGCGCAGCTGCGTTCTGGACTAGCTGCAGGCGTCTAATTGACGCCTGGTCCACACGTATAGAGCGTTGCAATAATCCAACCTCGTGGTTACAAAGGCGTTAATAACCCTTTCTAGGTCTTTGAGCTAAGAGAGGTGTTTATTAGTAATAAAATACTTGCTCCAACTGAATCGAAAACATCTCTGAGAAGGCGAGAGGGAATGCTGTCTGAGGTGCAGTTTGTCGGCCGCAGGTGCATGACTACATCCGAGAGGGAAGAGATGGATACAGGCTCAAAGTGGTCGAGGACAGCAGGGCACAGAAAAGGAGCAGGATCTGGGGTAGCACTAGTTTGGGCTAGCCTAAGCGCAGATACGTTTTCGATAAAAAAGTTAAGAAAATTATCACAGAGAGTAGTTCATGGCACAATTGAAGAAACATCACAGGGATTAATGATAGAGTTGAGGACATCAAAAAGAACAGGTTTATGGCTGTTTTTGGAGATTAACAGAGAAATGTGCTCTGTTATGGCTGCTTTGACTGCCGTCTGGTAGTCGGAAAGGCAAGCACGAAGGATTTCTAGGGAGACAAGAAGTTTATCCTTTGTACCGTCTATAGACTTCATGCTTCATAACTTTGGGTAGCTGGGAAAGGTTCTCACATTGACATCCCTTACGATGCCTTTTCCATCAATATTTACACTGATCACTCTTGCCAGTTTGTAATGTCTTCTCAGGGCATTTTGGTCAGCCAGCCACACCACATCTCCCACTGCGACATGGCCCCCTCCTGTTTGGCAGGTGTAACTAAGACAATTGGTTCGTAAAGTCCATCCACTTGGCTCAGCTCCCTCAGTGGATTAGGT
This sequence comes from Gymnodraco acuticeps, assembly GCF_902827175.1. Classification (NCBI taxonomy): domain Eukaryota; kingdom Metazoa; phylum Chordata; class Actinopteri; order Perciformes; family Bathydraconidae; genus Gymnodraco; species Gymnodraco acuticeps. Next base: position 753,134 of record NW_022990673.1, read on the forward strand.
GTCTCAGGTCTCACTTGCTTTAGGAGGAGATCTTTGCCCACTCATCTTCTTTTTCCTTTTGGAGAAGTTGATTGAGGTCAACATGTAGATCTTATCTTCCTCCACTTTGTACCCGATTCCCAGGGCTTTGTTGTCCTTCTCTCTCATCTGATTTGGAAAGATGAGAGTTTCACTTTCTGCTGTTGCTTCTTCTCCTCCTCCCAGGAGTGCTGCTGCAGTTTCTTGCCTCCCACTTTGACCAGACCGGACATGGATTGAGGCATAAGCCACCAGCTCTTTCGACCATTTCGTGCACCTGGACTTTGTCTACAGCTTGCCACTCAGGCTCCTGCTTCAGCTGTTTTCCTGTCCTCAGGAAGGTGGCCTCCACAGCACGTTTGTTGTTCGGGAGAGAAGTGGGGTCTTCAGTCCAGGGATATTTTGCGTCCCAGTATGGTGATGTGACATGAGAATCCTTCCAGACGTAGGTTAGGCCTGCCTTTATCATATCCAGCTCCCTCTCCTCTGCCAGGGTCATCTCTTTACCTCCTGGTTGGCCATTTCAACCAGGCTGCTCCAATGCTGTCCCACCTCCACCATTCTAGGAACTCACGGTTAGTTGCAGCTGTGACCTTTACTTCAGCCATATCTTCCTTATGCAACTGTGCTGCATTGTTTGTTGGAAGCTTTATCCCCTCATACCTGACTGCAGCTGTTCTCATGGAGCGAGCAAAGTGTGTGATGGACCCGTGTGCCGCCACGTCAATCTCCTCAAACAGTTCGGGGTGTGCTCCGCCTACTGTTTTTCCCAGTGGACTTTCCCACAAGACAAGGTCTCCAACAACCTTCACTCTTTGTGGAGCAAGTCTTCCTTCTCTGTGGCTTATGAGGAGCTCAACTTCTTCTGGCCTCTTTAATTCGTCGGGCTTGACCTCTGGGAAGAACTTCTGCAGTTTTTCAGGACTGATGACTTTATGCACTTTGGCGATCTCCTCTAGGCCATAGCAGATGAGTTCATGTGCCTTCTCTGTCCCTTTTAGGAGTCTCTCACCCTAAGGAGGTATCTTTTTGTGTTCACCTTGATGGTCATTCCTCCTACACCATACACAATCAGAGTTATTTTTTCACCTTGCAACCTCAGCCTGTCAGTAGCCTTATGGGAGATGTTATTTGTGTCTGAGGCAAGGTCCAGCAGAGTCCCAATCTTTTGCCCTGCATTTGCGGTGACCTCCATCAGCATCATGATGACAGGAATGTCCCTGTCCAAAAGCCTTGACTGTCCTCCAGCTCTGCCTGTAACTGCCGTTTGGTTGGTAAAGGCTTTCCTGCACCTTTCTGCACACTCTGGGGAAAGCTCAGCCAAGAATTTCTCCTGCTCCTCTGTGAGTCTGCTCTTACTTCTGCTGACTTTTCCACTCCTCTCTTCGAAGGGCATTTTGCTTCCCCCTTGTGGACACAGAAAGAAATGATGATCTGAGGTGTCTCCTTTTTTACAGTCTTTGTTCTTGCACAGGTAATTGTCTCTGCAATATCCTCCTTCCTCATGACATCCAAGACACTTTCTGCATGCTCCTAGCTTTTTTAGAACAGCTTTCTTGTCAAACTGAGTTAGCCCTTTGAGCTTCCTGCAGAAGAATACCTTGTCGTAGTGTCTCTCATCTCCACACACACAATACACACTCCTCCATGCTCCTTCTTTGCAGATCTTGTGGAAGCATATTTCTTCTCATACCTCCTGTCTGGATGGTCTTGCCTATCAGTTTGATCACCTATCCTTAGCTGTTCAAGCCTCTCCAGAATCTCTTCCTGCTTTTTTAGGAATTTAAGAAGCGTGTCGAAGTGGTTGTCTGGTGTGACGCTCCCAAGCTGCCATAACTTTGGTGGCCTCCTTTATCTGCCTCTCTAGAAGGGTCAGGAGCACCCCGTAGCCTTCCAGGTTGGTTCCTTCCACAGGCACATTCCCAGCTTGGGAACTGGCTTCTTCAATTGCAGTGATGAGCTCATATTGGCCATATCTGGACCACAGGTTAGCTTGAATAAGGCTTCTCACCTCTTCCAGTCTGGCTTCAGCCTCATTCACAGTCCTTTCAGTGTCACCCTCTTCCTGCTTTGCAAGAGCTTCTTCTTCTTCTTTTCCTCCGGCCTTTTGAGCATCTGCCTGGAAACCAGCCATGTAGTCATCATTGGCTTCAACCCTCTCCTCTCTGCCACTCACAGTGAATTGTTTCTGTCTTTTGTCCTCTGCTGAGAGTGTGTATCTCCAGGTGCTTTGCATCAGGCTCATTATATACGTGACTCTTTGCTGTTCCTTGAGCCACATCTCTAGTGGAACCACAGATTTTAGGCTCCCTGTGACCGCCTGCTGGACTGGAGCCAGATTTAGAATTTGCCCTTCACCGTTTTTAATCTGATATCATTATCCTTATTTTAATATTGACTTTCGTCTCGACACATATTATACTAGTTGGGTTCAGCTTTGATGCTCACTCTCAGGCATTTGGGAAAGCCTCTGAGGCTGCAACGAATGATTATTTATATTATCAATTAAACCGCAGAGTATTTTCTAGATGAATCGAATTATCATTTGGTCTATAAAATGACAGAAAATAGTGTAAAATAGTAATATCCCAGTTTGTTACAAGGTGATGCATTGAAATGTCTTGTTTTGTCAGTCTAAAACCTAAAAACATTCAATTTAATGTTATAAAATAGGAAATCTCCATGTTTGAGAAGCATTTCTGCGAGAAAAGAAAATTGGACAATTAAACAATTATCCGAATATTAACCGTTTTCTTTTCTGTCAGATTATCTCCACGCCATTGTCCTGGTGTAACGATCACTCTCTGTTTTCAGGTCATTCCCACCAAGGACAGAAAAGAGGGAATGGATGCCTTCATTGAAAAGAGACCCCCGAGGTACACTGGGCAATAAACCTTTTGGACATATGGAAATGTCTCCTCCGTCACTCAGCGCTCCTCCATAACCTCATGTCTGATAGACAATTAACGCCCATTGATTTTTTCTGTGTGCATCCCAGTACATTGATACAAGTGTTTGATTTTGTGACTCATGATGAGAGCGACATAGGGATATTTCTATTTGATCAGAGAAAAAGTAGTTTTGTACTGTTTATCTCCCATATATCCATATTTGTTTGTCATATTTTTTTAAAATAAAGAAACACAAATGTCATCTCTAGTTTATGGGAATGTACATTCTTTATTTCCAAACTTGAAAACGAGACTCTCAACAGCAACATGGCAGTCACAGCAGACTTACCGCATCGGGACGTTTTGTATCTCCAAACCGAATTAAACTCTTATGAAAAATGAAACTGGCCTTCATTCAATGTGATGTTCAGAGGCAACAAACACACACATCCGGAGCAACAGAAAACAAACAAATTATCATCTGCTGCTCTTTGTCCTTGATGAAGCTGTGAGATCAGCTCAGGACACACCATATTTAGCAAGCTCTCACAACATCAACTGATTTACAGAAACAATAAGACCATTTCTCAGTAAGCAGATGAGGTGATGTTTGTTTTGCTGATAGATGTTTTAGAGTACCATTAGCAGCCCAATATATTACCTTTATTACCATTAACATTAATTATTTATAATATAAATCTTGTAACCCATCTCCGTTGTTCCTGATGAAGCCAAAATCCACTCTGCCACAAAAATGTTGTGTCAGGGGTTTGGCATAATTTTGAATAAGAAATAATTAGCAAACAGAAAAGGTCTGCAACTAATGAGATTTGCATTATTGATTTATCCGCCGTTTATGTCCAAGAATAATCGATCAATTGTTTGAACAATTTTCACTTTTTTAAGATTTTTTTATAGATCAAAGTCTGAGGAAACTTAAGGTGTAGTGTTTGTCCTATTTAGTTTCCCCTTCTGGGTTTTTGTATAAAGTGTACGCGCGCCTGGGATATGCAGTCTCCAAATGTAAAGTTATTGCAGTCCTTATCCCAAAGATAGTTAGTTTAAGAAGATATAAAATGGAAAAACATTCCAATTTGAGTGATTGAAAAGTTTTTTTCTGCCAGTATGCAAATTAATCAAAAATATTCATTTGTTGTCAAAATGGTTGCTGCTTATTTTTTTCTGTAAATCGCCACATCATTGCAGGCAGCCCAGATGGAAAATAAGGATGAGACATTAATGAGAACCAAGATCTTATCTAGACAGCAGAAGTGCTAAATTGGCATTCTGGAGGATACTCAAGTCATTTCAGAACAGAAAAACATTTCCGATAACTCTCCCAGTTTTTTCCTTATTTGTTTTCTTTGTTCTTAAACATCATTTTCAGATAAACACAGTCCGGAACATTCAGTATAATAATTTCCATGCAACCAATTCAACCTCTCCTGAACAAACAATAACCATTTCTCTCATTTTCTATTATGTACAATAGCTAGTTGTACGGATGTACATACAAACACATGCTCACACTGAAGTGCTGTCTGTGTTTAACACGCAATGGAAAGCACAGCGAACATATCAATATATACAGGAGTTTCTCAAAAAAAGACAACGGCCATGACTCAATACACATCCATCATGAATATACTGACCACATCTTTATTGCCATTTGTTGTCAGAGAGGACCCTGGTTAGCAGACACAATATACATTTAACTCTGGATCTTCTGATTTACAGCACGACTGGTTTGCAACTGGTATGTCTGATTTAGGAGCTGCCAAAAGTTTAGGAAACATATTTACTGGAGCTTCTTCAAGAGATACAACTTCTTTATAAGGTTAAGTTTGAAACTTTTGAACCCACTGAAAAAACTCTAGGCAAGTGTCCTGTCATATTCAATAAAATGCATTAGCTGATAAAAGACTAAATAAAGAAGTGAGCAACCTGTTGGCATTGGGTTTCAGTGAACGCAGCACTGCTATAAACAAACAAGCAGACATTCCTAAAACGAACAGTACCAGCATTCAGACAAACTCCAGCATGCTTGTGCTCACAGCAGCGCCATGCGTATATCTAATAAGCTAAAAACGACCAAGTCAGACAACCAGAGCCTTCAGTAACGTACAGGAGCCGGAGGGTGTTGCCCTCAGCTGAGCTTTCAGGGGTTCAAACTCAAACTGAAATTTGTACATGAGCACTGAATGTTTTTTTGGCATTATATTCATCGTGATTCACAATGAACAGCGAGCACAGACACAAACCTCAGGATGAGATTTTAAGCTTTACTGACCAATAGTTCTCATAGTTATCACTGTTAGTCACAAGATTAACACACACGGAGATTCTTTTGTTTTGAGACAAACACAGAAAATAAATTATGTTAGTGTGTGTGTGCAAATAATTGTCTAGAGTTTGTCCTTTAATGTTTCCTTTCTCTGGGCTCGTGATAAAGTGTGTTTGTGCTTGGGATATGCGCACAGGCATACACGATTCCTCTCTGAATGGTCAGGGAGCCTCATTTTCTGAAAGAGAAATTTAAAAGAATGAAAAACCGCCATCCATTGTATTACTGATCTGGCGAATGAACATTAGTGTGAGTGTTTACCTTTGTGAGGTTACTGTGGCGGCGGGTGGCGACTGGTGTGTGTGTGTACTGGCTGTCCGGTGCGCGCTCTGTGGCGCTGCAGGCTCTCCAGAATGCTCTTAGCCAGCAGCTGGACATCTTTGTGGGTCTGTGGGTGTGTGTTCACCAGCTCCAGCTGCTGCAGGCCGCCCTCCTCCAACAACATGCTACAGTAGCGAGCGGCTGCAGACACACAGGGTGAAAACAACATTACATCCTTAAGCCATTAGGGGAGTAAGTTACTGCCTAAAGAAACGTCAGTGTTTTATTTGTGAATGTACTCATTTGTGAGAACAATAGGTTCTATATGTGTCTCACCGTTCTTGCTGCAGACATGCTGCATGGCCCAGGCCGCCCACAGCTGGACCCCAGGGGTGTGAAAGCACTCCAGGAGGGGAAAGAAGGGGTTAAATGATCTAAAGAAAGAGAGACAATAAGAATATATTTAGTATGTACTCTATATAGCATGTTTAGGTTTAGGCTATAGATAGTTAAAGAAAAGTATGTTCAGACACAAATTAAAAAGTAGTAGGATGAAACCTTCTCTTTTGGCGCTACTTTAAAATAGATTTTTCAGCATTGTATGAAAATAAACTTGAATAGGCTTTAGCAAGTAATACATCCTTTGGTAATTTCAAGTTCTTTTTTTGCTTTATTATGACTGTTGAGAACCTGCATCTCACCTGTAGGCCACCATCTCACACTCAGGCGCGGGCCACTTCATGATGACATTATGCTGGAGAGATACAAATGTAAACAGTCAAACAAACGGTTCAAAAATAACTGCAGTATTTATTAAGAATGTTTTGCAGATTCCTACCAGCTGCTCCAGCAGGGAGGATCGGAGCTCGGCACTGAGCGTCCAGGTTTCCTCTCCTCGAGACATCAGATGTGCGAGGATGCCCGCGGCGAAGTAGCTGACCTCCACCTCGGAGCTGTGCAGCAGCGTGCTGATGTGGTCCAGGAAGCTCTGCACCATCAGCTCTACGTGCAGCTCCCCCACCTCGGCTATGTTGTTCTACACAACGAATGGAGAAAAGGCGATAATGATGTTATAATATTGTAAATTAATGAAGTCCTCAGTTTTTCTTAAGGCTAGTAGAGCAGTTCACTCACCAGCAGGCCGAGAACCTTCTGCTGAATAGAGGACTCGTTAGGGAAGGACTGCAGAGGGGGGGGGGGGGGGGGGGGGGAGGTAAAGGAGCAAAACAACAGTGAGTCAATCCCCCTGAAGGCATATGTGCTGCTACATAACAACATGTGATTAATTAGCATGATAATTTGCCCTAAGTCTCTCTACTGCTTATTTACACGTTGATATTTCTGTGTACCTCTAAAACTTTAATGAACAGGTCCAGGCCCTGGTTCTCAATAAAATGGCGGCAGGTCGTCGGCGATTCATCGGTGAGGTTCCACAGAGCGCTCAGTGTGAATTTGAGGGTGGCGTCCACCACGCCCTGAGTGGCCTTCTGACGCACGATGTGGAGCAGTTGCTGCGGGCAGGATGGGAGCATTATTAGCAATGAAATGTGAATGTTTTGGTAATTTAGCAACAGTGAAAGAGAACAGAGCCAAAATGAGAAACCTTACCTTCACTATGAACAGCTCTGCTCCCAGCTGAGCCGTCTGCTCTGTCGACAACTGGGAGAAGCAAACGTCGAGGAGTTTAATAATAACTTGTGTAATCAATTCATTAATTACAGCAGAGGTTGCACAACATTTACCTTGGCAGCGAGTATGGAAATGATAGCCACAGCCATCCTCTGCATGTTCTGGTCCTCATGGTTGCAGAGCCACTGCATCACTAGCTTGGCAGCTTCAAACCTTGCAAAGAAGAGGAAGACATATTATTAACACAAGATGTGTTTTTTATGACAAGTTTAAGACTTCACTTATTGCTTTAACCGACAGACATTTACTGTTTATTTAATAGATTTATTATTTATAGTACATGATATCTGTATGTTAAAATGAGATTCAAATATGAAATAAGGTATTTCTCACCTGTTGAATGGAACTTCCTGCAAAATGCGGTCACTGCACAGAGACAGCAGGCAATTCTTCTGGAGCTGATGACAGAGAAACCAAAACAGATATCAGACCAAAACCTGAACAAGCAAAACGTTTACAATCAGCTGTTACAATATAATTATAGTAGTTTCTGCTCAACAGTGCATAAATATAAGTGACTTATAGGAATAGCAAATTCAGGAAAAATAATTTAGAAATCAAATAAATTGTAAAGGGGAAAACTGTTATTGACTAGTCATACCTAAGCAGATACAATTGTATATAGATTTAGAACTTGATTGGTTTGTCCAACATTAATGGGAACTGGTGACATGTCACACAAACATATTTAATCGTGATCATTTCCTGTCCTTGTGAGCCGAATCAAGTTCACCAAACGAAAGGCAGCAAAATGCGGTCATGTTTGTTTTGACAAACTGCGGCACCCATGAAGAATGCCAGAGGGACAGCAGTGCAGGCATGGAGCTACCTGTTGGTGGTTGGGGAACGTCCTCATGGCCTCCAGCAGAAGCTGAGTGACGGTGCTCAGCAGTCGCACTGGCATCCCTGCAGCCAGGTCCTGCTTCGTCAGGTTGAACACACAGGCACTGGCTGCCAGCTGGACGTTCAGAGTAGCAGGGTGGTTCTTCATCCCCAAAACCACCAGCTAGAGGAAAACAAGAGAATATTATGTTCAGTGATGAGGAAAATATGATGGGGTGTAGGGCTTAGACCTTAAACTCTCTAGGAGGAAATTTGAAACTCATCACATACAAATTATTTGGTTCAGATTTGACATTGTATCTTAAGGATGACAAAAGATATACTGTGGTAATTTACTCAGCTTTCTTAGAGAAAAGGCAAGAGCTAGAATGACTACTTTAGGGTTGTATGCCTCTGCTTACCAAGTTTTAGTTTACATGTCTGTTCAAAATCTGCAAAAGTACAATAATGTGGGTTCACCTTAAGGATGTCAGGCCTGGGTTTCTCCATCACATGGGTCAGGCTGAACAGATGAAACAGAGCTTCCCTCACAAACCCTTCTCTCTCACTGTAGCGCCGCAGGGCCTCACAGATCTGGGTCTCGTAGGCTTCTCCTGTTACCTGTTGCATACAAAGTTTACTTTAGCAAACCTGATTTTTTTTGCACCATGGTTTCAATGATATTTAACACATCTGTACTCTACCTTTAGATTTCCATCACCAGAGAGGAACTCAGAGAATCCAGCATCTGTGGCCAGAAGTCCCACAAAGGTCATCCCTGGTCTCTCCTCAACAAATGCCTTGACAGCTGCATCCGTCACCTGCAAAGTTGACATAAGAAATGACCACATAGCTCTATAGCCTGTATGTTTTCTTTACAATCTAAATTAGATAAATATAAAAAACACACACACACCTGTTTCCTCCCTGACACATCCAGGGAAACTAGAGCGGGGAGGATCCCTGGCTGTCCAAGCAGTTGTCGAGCCACATCAGAAGTGAACTGCTTATCATCACTGATGTCCAGGTGCTACACAAACACACAAAATAATATTACCATTGCGATTCATCCTGATTATCATCAAATTATGATTACAAATCTTATAATGGGACTAAAACTAGGATAACATCGAATGGAATTTTGTTAAGAAACACAGGTTTTATTGCATTACAGATGGGGAATGTTTTTTCAGTAAACATATTTAGTTCAAATCAAACAACACCAATCAAAGCATACGGTCCCCCATTACAAATGAAAGTTAAATCATATTTAAAAAATACCAAAATTGTTAGAGTCTGTTCTTTTGTACATACACATTTCTGTATTTTGTAAAATCTGATTGATGGTGTTTTCATAGGATTCGTGATAAAGTCCTATATAGTCAAATCCCTATATGTTGTGGTTGAAATCACAAAAAAAAAGTGTTCTTCTTTGCACAAAACAAAACAAATCGAAGTCCAAAATACAGCTCCCTCCTTCCACTCACCTGCAATACATTCAGCTGTCCGATGACTCCCAGCAGCTGAGCCGTGCTCATCTCCAGCCTCTTCAGCTGGTGCAGCGTCAGAGAGCGCAGCCGCTCCTTCAGGCCCAGCAGGGGGGTCAGGTTGGTCACTGACGTGTTGGACAGATCCAGGCTCTCCAGCCGAGGCAGGGAACACACGTCCACCAGCCCAGAGTCATAGAAGTCCACGTTGGCAAGAGAAAGGGAGCGGAGACCCGGGAGGGAGCTGAAGCGGTACCGACTGGGTTCCTCCAGAGAGGACATGGTGAGACCTGTGAGGACAAGTCGCTGGAGGGACTCCTGCGGGATGATTGAGAGAGGAAGCCAAAGCATAGGATTACATTATTTCAATATCAAGGGAGCAGAGGGTGTCATCTTTTTATACACAAGTTGATATTTTATCCCTCTACCTGACAGAATTTATTGGTGGCCAGTCCTTGTAGAATATCAGGAATCGTGAGGTCTGCATTGACCCTGGCAGCATCCAGCTCCAGCAGTCTGTGAGGGCAGAGGGCTTTCAGAAAAGCCTCGGCAGAGATACGCGCTGTGCGGATGCAGGCCCGTCTCAGCCGCAGGTATTCACAGTTACGAAATACCCCCGCTGTGCTGTCATTCAACAGACCTGCAGTGGAAAGAACTCCGGTTGAGTTTAATCTTTGGAATGAGGACCAAGCCTTGCACAATACTGTCTTTGTTTACCAACCGCAGTGATTAGGTCAAGGTGACAACATACCAAAAGGTTTTGTAATTTTTGAAGGTAAACAAGAAGCTTTTTTATCCTTTTTTTTCAATCAAGTATTTTGTTCAGTTCTTGTTCTTGTTGTTGTTGTTATTGAAGGGTTAAACAGATGATTTAAGAGTGTGAAAATGAAGATATAAATATTTACTGTAGTGGTTTTGTTGGTTTAGAAATTACCAACACTGTTTGTGTGTTTCGAGTTGCTCAGAGTCTTTCCTCTTAATATGACACAGTAAGAATACATTTCAAATGGCTTTATGTTATAAACAATGCTGTTTTTCATTAGGTCAAATATCGAATGTATGTTTTATTAAGTGCAACACAAAGTTAGCCCTGATAAGTTACTTTCAATTGTTATATCAGGTCTCCCTTGTAAAAGAGATTGTTGATCTCAATGAGATTTTTACCTGGATGAATAAAGGCTACAAACAAACCATATCAAGAGACACATAAGCCTTGGGAACATATTGATGGTCCCCCTCTAAAAAAAGGTCCATGTTTACCTTCAGTGGCCATCTTGGCCAGCAGCTGGTCTGCCAGCTCCTGTGGGAAGAAGACAGCCTCTCTGAAGCACAGGGAGCCATCAGGGCGCTTCACACAGAAACACTCCAGGTTTTGGCTCACATGAGTCAGGCACAGATCTGTCAGAGCCGGGGGAGAAGCCTCATCCTGAAACATGAAGAGGATGCTTGTTGATGCAGACGCATTCAAATCAAATCAAACTTTATTTATAAAGAACTTTTCAAACACAAAAGGTAACTCAAAGTGCTTCACCAACCAAACACAGACAATTTAAATAATAAAAAAATAAAAACAATACTATCTCCTCCTTCCCTGGTATAACCAGAGTAACACATCGTTTTGTGAGTAAAAAGAACACTTAATACCAACGCAGAATACAATTAGAATAAATCAAAAATATAATGTAATTCAGTAAAAAGCCTAATTTAAAAAAGTGCAATTCAATGTAATTTGCAAAAGTAGCGACTGTACATTAATACCGAAGGCTCAACAGGACCTACCGTGTTTAGGAAACTATAGGCCATGGCTTTAAAAACTCTATATATTATGAGACCGACTGGTTTCTTTCCACGACGGGAAAAATAAAGCTGTGCAATCAAACAGCTGAGCCTTTATCCGTGTTGGTCTGCAGTGTTAAACTGCATGAGAGCCTGACGTTATCTTAACACTGTTGACACAATACAACAGTAACTATGGAAAGAGAGCCCGGACGATCGTTAGCGGAGAGCCAGCTAGCTAGCTAACTTGTTGTCGCCTCCTTTTTGGTAAATCGCTCTCCGTACAAAAAATTCGAAAGCTGTCTGCAGTGACGGAATTCATGTTACAATTAAAATGGACTTTCCACTGTTGCGGCTGAAGCTCTAAATTAAAGACTCAAAATGGCAATATGGTTTTGACAGCCGGTAGTTAGGTCTATTTTTGACTAGAAGACCAGTAAACAAAAGGTCACTGCTCTGGAAGTACATTTGCGAAGGGGCTGGACTACGGAAGCCCGTTGGGTTTCAGCGTTATTATGGAACCAGGAAGAAAGATCATCAGGAATTCGAGACACGCATGGTCATGTTTTTCTTCTGTTTTCAATAGAAAACCGTTTTAAAAACCATTGCAGCACAATTATATAACGATCGTGTGGTTAATGGTATTCAACTCTATTGACGTTTTTGTTGTTTTAAGTAAACGCTTTTGTAACACAGCTCAGTTACTAACTGACCAAGGTCACTAGTACCCGTGGAGTGGATGTAGTGGGAGATAAGCCTTAATCAGCCCATACGATTATAGTAAGGTTAAAAGAAACACACGTGCTGTAAATATGGCTGGACTTGTAAACTTTGAAGATGAGAATGAAGTGAAGGAGTTTTTGGACAATTTGGGAATGGAGTACAGCTTCCAATGCTATAAAGAAAAGGATCCTGAAGGTAAAATTGTGGTCACTACACTATTCAGATTAATGGTTCTGTTTGTTCCTGTAGACATCTGTATTTTGTAAGTTGTCTTTGTGTTTGTATCAGTGGTATTTCTTGGTGTATGATTAATTTGCGTTTGTTTTGGAATTACATTTGGAACAAAACCTCCCTTGGACAGGTTTTATAGCAATATCCATTTTTTTAAAAGGCACTGGACACCAGCGATTGAAATGTAATATGTTTAAGGGATGTTGGACTAATTTATCCTTTTTCCATGTTCTTTGAAGGGTGCCAAAGGCTTGCAGACTACATGGAAGGTGTGAAGAAAAACTATGAATCTGCAGCACAGGTGCTCAAACAAAACTGTGAAACAAATGGACACGGGGAAAGCTGCTATAAACTAGGAGCTTACCATGTAACCGGCAAAGGTAAAGTAGAAATGTGGCTTATTTTTACCATATTTTACCCTATCCGATGTGGTGTGTTACACAAGTTTTATAGGACTATTACTATGGCATTAAGAATTTAAGAAAATGAACTTTAAAACTTAAATTTAAAGTGGACATATCATGCTATATTTGAAACATATATTGTAGGGCCATACCTATATAAAACATGTCTGTGAAGTTTTTTTTTCAAAATACCAAACAGATCATGTATTTTAGCCATGCCTCATTTCGCTCTATTTGCTCTTTTCCAGCCCTGTTTTTGCAAGGGCTGATTCTGCTTTTGTGGCAGACTACAGCGCCACTTACAGGCCTGGCATATGTACTACAGCGTCTCCAGCGCTTTGGAGCAGTCTCTCTCTATGGAGAGTTGCCCATATAGGCGGAGCACCCCCTTTCTGACGTCAGAGCAATTAAAAATAATAATCAGCTCCGTTTTTAGAGATTTGGGTATGGAGGAAAAGAGAGAGGGTTGTGTTTTCTGACACTTGGTGAGTCCCTGACACACCGGGGACACATATTCATGTATAAAAGACGTACAAAAGTGCATTTTGCATGATAGGTCCCCTTTAAGTTGCCTTTTTGCATTGCTAGACAACATTTTACAAACCATTTTTTTTTTAATATAATGCTTTCTTGGCAATTCAACAGCTCAGGTAGGCCAATAGCATTTGAGTAATAGGAGAGTGTTCATGTTAATGAATCAATATTAAATCCTTCCAATTTTTAAACTTCATTTTGTAGTCATTTAATAATGTGTCTGCTTTTATTGAGGGCTTTATATTCTACCCTACAGGTGGAGTGACCAAGTGTCTGAAATCAGCCTATTCCTGCTTTTTGAGTTCCTGCAATTCCAATGGAAAGAAGTCCATAGATGCCTGCCACAACGTTGGCCTGCTAGCCCATGATGGACGTGTTGGTGAAAAAGGACCCGACCTGACAGTAGCTCGGCAGTACTACGAGAAGGCCTGCACCGGTGGCTATGCTCCTTCCTGCTTCAACCTCAGTACTATGTTCATTGAGGGCAATACCAAAGGATTTCCAACAGATATGAAGCAAGCTTTGAATTATGCTAACAGAGCTTGTGAGCTGGGACATGTGTGGGCTTGTGCCAATGCAAGTCGTATGTACAAACTTGGGCATGGGACTGAGAAGGATGGCAAGAAAGCAGAGGAGCTTAAGAATCGAGCAAAGGAGCTGCATGGTGTAGATAAGGAAAGGCAGCTCAAATTTGGGGAATGATTATGACACTTTATTAAATTATCATTGTTTTGGTTTTCCTATATCTGTGGTGTAAAGTCAGGTTGATTATGTAGAGAAGTATGTGGGCAAAAACATGCTCAAAGATAGGAGATATGTTGTTTTAAAAAAGATGAATGTGTTTGCCTCATTTGGAGTGTGTAGACTGTCGCAACTAGAGAGCAGTATGGACCTGACAGTTTGCAGTTGTAGATTTCAGCCAAATGTAAAAATGGTGTAAATAATAAAGCAATAAAATAAACTGGATTCATAAACCATAGTTTATTATTAATAATGATTATGATTTGGAGTATAGAGTATGAAAACGCATTTAAAGGGTTAAAGGGCAGTTTGAGCATTATACTCTCATCAGATCAGCATCAGATAGATACAATCAGCCCAGATAATGTGTTATCAATTTATAGTTACAATATCAAGGATAATTTTACTTAACGTTTGTTTGCATCTTTAAAATAGGTCAATTACTAACACTTGCAAACCAACGCTATTAACTCATGAAGACCATATCATAGCTTCTTAAGTATTCCACTTTGTGGTCGGGAAAATAAACAGCATTTATGATGATGTATAGCAGGTAATAAAGAGTTTCTAAAGATCAAAATAATATTTGTGGAGCTGAAATCTGCTATCATGTTTTTAAGTACAGAGTAATACTTTTTAATGTTTGATTTTAAAATGACCCATAAGTATTTGGACAAGATTGCATTTTTTGTAACCCAATGGATTTTTAAAAACTAATTACAAAGCATTTATATTTAATAACTGACAGTATCTAAAAGTAATCTGATATTTTCCCTGTTATAAGAATGGGTTTGCTACATCATTTGAACATAAACATGCGCGGCATCAACTTTTAAATCTCCATTGTAACGAAGACAATATTTTTATTTAAACATTTAAAACATTATTTTGATTGTAGAAGTGTTAGCAACAGGTGGACATTGTCCTAAAACCCTATGAAATAATTAATGCTTTTCACTATCACTGGTAGCAGTGGTAGGCAGTGGTCAGACCATAGAATGGGTCAGACCCATAGACTGTATATATAAAGGTCAGACCCTATGGTCAGACCACAAGAGGGAGTCAAAATCCAAGACATGAACTTTGCGCCCTTTTTTAAATCTCACAGGGCGCTTTATCCTAAAGACCCCACAAAAGGCACCGCACCGGGCATGCTTCTACCATTTGTCAACATTTTAACCGACACCGTATCAGCAACCTGTAGAGAATGCAGACGCTGACAATAAGTGTGTATCTATAAAGAAGTAAACTAAACTAGACCGATGTGTGTTGATGTTGATGATGGGCGGACTGCTCAGCTAGCTCCGCCCGTTAGCGTCTCCTCAGCCCTCATTCAAAACAGAACACAGCTGTTGCGAGGAGCATCGTCGTGTCCTGGTCGTTAGCCTAAAAACTGATAGCTGCTGTGTGTTTCTGATGTACCCACTGGAATACCAGAAGGACAAGAAAGACAGGGACGTACTTCGGTGAGTTATAGAACAGTAAGAGGGAAAGTTTTGTATCGCCATCATTTACAAAATCCCCCCAACCGTCGAGGTGGCTAGCTAACGTAAGGTTAAGCCCCACCAACGGTTTGGATGTGTTTGTTTTATATGCAGGATGCTCCGTTATCAAAGTACATCCATCAATAGGCGGGGACAAGGAGATGCGAGAGAAAAGATAAAACGTGTGGTTTTTAAAAGGCTGACTTTCTGTAGCGGGGTGCAGAGGTTTATTTTAGCCAGCTATTTATTTTTCTCCTCCACCCACGTGAAGGCACGGTCGCCCCACCACACTCTGAGAGGCATCACCCGAGGAGTTTGATATAATGCTAATAATAAATCATGCGCTCCCTTACCACGCTCAGTCGGCTAACGAATCAAGCTAGCCGGAATTGCAGAATGCTAATGTTGAAACCTCTGACAAAATAGTGATGAGAGTCAGTGAGTTAGCAATTTGTGATTTCCCCCCCCCCCCCCCCCCCCCCCCCCCCCTGTGCAGTCTTCTTTTACTTGTTTACTTAAGTCGTTGCACAGTTCGCTTCTTGTTGGGGAGACGGGGGGTCTTTATCTGCCGTTTGTGCTGTTAGCCAAACAACCATACCTACTGCAGAAGCTCTGCCCTGGATAGCTCTTTGGTTGTGAACCCCTGCACAGCTACCCTCCGGGGAGTGCTTTGGGTGTGGCGTGGGTTCACCCATGAACAATACTGTGCTGCTACCTTGTCTTAGCCGAAGCGTGTCGGTTTAGAATGAGCACTTGGGATCCGTCGTGAGGGTATTTTGAGTTGGGTAAAGGAATGGCCAACAGTTCCTTACCTCGACTCTGAAATTAAAGTTAAATGAATTAAGATGTTGGAGCACTAGAGCGGTTCCTCCAAAG
This sequence comes from Gymnodraco acuticeps, assembly GCF_902827175.1. NCBI lineage: Eukaryota > Metazoa > Chordata > Actinopteri > Perciformes > Bathydraconidae > Gymnodraco > Gymnodraco acuticeps. The sequence continues at coordinate 769,415 of NW_022990673.1, forward strand.
TTCAGCTGACGGGTGTTTTTCTCAAGTAAAGCACCTGTATATCTCTCAACAACACTAATGATCAGCAAGCTGTCTTACATTTGTCTTATTACTGCTCACCACTATTCAGGTAATCACATTTATTGATAAATACTAAATAGTGTAATATCAGGATAGATAAGGGAACATGTATCAACCACGATCAATGTCATGAATCTGTGACCATGGTGTGTTTTTTTTTTTAACAGTGGTCAGTGTACCATATTCCATATCTGTCTGTCTGTATGGCTTAAACTTTGTTAGCTGTCTAAACAAACTTAATATAATCTGTCTTTGTTTTCCTCAATGTGTGTGCAGTCATGAATATCCACAGATATGTTCATGTATTGGGAGCAAACAAACACCAGCTCTATTAGCTGTCAAGCTGAATTAGTATTAATCTGAATTCACGTCTTTTTGACTATTAGGATGCCTTTTTTCTTTAACAAAGCCTCCCTCTTCTCAAACCTCCTATCTAACACACTCTTTGTTACTGTCCTGTGTGACGTTGCTGTTGCTCGCCCTTCGCTCCCCATTTTAAAGGACTCTAAGGAATGTTCCATATCGATATTTAGTATGGTTGTGTGGAGCTGCTGTTCTCAACACTTAACATATGACCCAGAGGTTACTGGCTCAGACTCAAGACTGGCATGCCTTTACAGTGCTGCGGTGTCGTGTTATGCTGTGAAGACCGAAACAATCTAATTTGGCTTCAGTAGTATTTTAAACAGTAATATAGATGCACAATTTATTCATTAGATAAGAGGATACTTGCTCTAATGCTAGTTCTAAAAGCATTGTTTGATTGAATGGTAAAATAAAACTTGTTGAGACCAAAAAGAGGGATGAAATCTTATTATTTTTAAATGTTGTATTATATACTGCATTGTCTTGTTTATGTTTCTTATGCTGGTGTTATGTATCTTGTTTTTGTGTGTGTTTGTACTGTTATATATGTATACAAAATAAATGAATTATTATTTCCAAATACAGGAGAACTTTTTTCCTCCATATGTCGAAAAAAGGAATCTGAATGAAATTCCTTTTGGGTTTGAAAATTGTTAAGGACTTTCAACAGTGAAAGTTCCACCGACCCGACAGCGATTAGTGAGTTCAAAGGGTACATCTGAAACGTTTACTGAAGAAGTCTTAGTAGTAGGGCTTAGGTTTTAATCCAATTGAATATGGTAGACTCAGTATTGTATCCAGCATGGAGATTTGCACTCGTTGTCTTAAGCAGCCCATTTGTACACATATTTGCAAATTCTGCATTGCATTATCATCGTGTGTTTTGGGGATTATTCAGTTTTGTTTATGTAAACAAGAAGCCTCACGTTGCATATCTGTTGCTTGCCAACAGAAACAGTGCGAGTGCCCGGAGGATATGCCGAAGCACCCTTGAGTTAGAGTGCTGTTCTTATTTTCGGTTACATAACTTTAGTGTTGCATAATATTATCTATGGGTTTGCATGGATGTAAGCCAACAGTCCTTAATTGAAACATTTGGTCTTGCTGTAAATTACTGTAACGGGAGGGAGAAAAACATTTGGTGGATATACCTTCAAAGATTCAATTACATGTTTCCAATTTTTATTTTTATCTGCTTCGTTAAACGTCAACTTAATTTCACTTTCTAGAAACGGTCCCTCTGTATCTCTACATACCACCTCCACCTTCTGAGCTAGGCTAATCCCATGGATGCCTCGTGCACATGGGCCCATCTGGTCAGCAGTGTGGTATGGCTGCTCGGTCCAAGGATTGCAAATGTGATTAGTTGGAGATTACATCTGTTTGTGTGAAATGAAACTCCCCCTTCAGAATCAGAGCTGTGTGTTTCCATGAGAAAGGGATAAAACATTGTAGGGCTTTTGCGTCATCAAGTTCAATCTCTGGTCTGTCTCAGGTTATATTTCTCAGCCCTGCATTGCATCACCACACAGTTTATATGAACAGTTCCTAGACGAGTCCGTAGCAATTTATACTGTTTACTAGGGCGGCTCAATTAATCGTATTTTAATCGCGATTACGATTATGGCTTGCAACGATTACGAAAACAACGTAATCGAAATAAAACGATTATTTTTTTATTATTTTTTTTTTTTGGGGTTTTCAGTTGAATTATACTTAAAGTTCAGGGTAATCAACTGTTAAAAACATACTGTTCAAATTGTTTTTCTCCAATAAATGGATGTTTTCAAAGTCAATGAATAATCGCATTCAATAATCGCAATTACAATTATTGACCCAAATAATCGAGATTATGATTTTTGCCATACTCGAGCAGCCCTACTGTTTACTGCATCTTGCTGTTTGATATCCCTTCTGAGTGAATAAGCAGTCATTTTCTCTCCTTCTGAGTGCTATACATATTCTAAAGGCGCTGTGGGATCCATCAAGCTTTTACTCTGCGTGACCTCCAACCAGTGCTGTTTCTCAGTTGCCAGGGTAACTTTATGTCTGTGTCTGGCACATCGATTCAGCACAGATGGAACTGCAAAGTCACATGTCGTCACACTTTTTCCTCTGATGCCTCCCCAGCCTTGGCTCTGTCACTACAAGTGCAAATACAAAGCTAGCTATCTGTGTTCATTTTCTGCTCTGGTTTTCATGTCGACTCCACAACGTCGTCCAACTTCTCTGTTGCTATTAGGAGTAATCTAAAAGGTCTCTCTTCTTGACAAGTTGTTTTTGGAACCCTGATAATGATATTGTGTGTATGATTGTGTGTTTGATAAAGACTTTTTATATATGAGGTGTTTCTAATGTTGCTGGCAGTCGGGTGAAGTGGGTGTTGTAGATGTGAGCTTGGCTAGCAGCTGACTGTGCGTACGTGTGAGAAGGAAGATAAAAGACCAGGAAAATCCATGTTCTGCCTTTCACTACTGCATCAGGCAGACACTACGTTTCACTGAGTAGGTTGAGCAATGTGCCTTTTTTGTTGTTGGTATAAACAGCATTTGAGGAAGTATTGCAAAACTGCCTCTTCTTATTGTTGGGAGTGCAGTTGCCATGTGGTTCCTGCTGTGTTGTAATCACAGCTCTTGTTTAGGAGAAGTAGAGGCCAACAGAGAAGCCATACACAGAGGGTTCGCTCGTGACTATGGGCTGAATCTCTCTCACACAGACACACACACACCCTGCTAAATGCACACCACAATAGGCTGAGCGGCAGCAGGAGGCCCCAAGCTTTGAGAACATTTGAGCATGAATTTAACCACTGATGGGAGTGGCTCACACATGAAGGGCTCCTCGGGAGAGTGGACAACTTTGTCTCCCTTTCCCCGCTCTAGTTCCTATGCGTCTCCTTTGTGTTACTTCACTCGGTTTCTTTTTCATGTTGCTTTCTTGTCGTGAGTGGGGTCTAATGCTATTTTTAGTCCTCACTTGTCAGCCTAAGATTCAGTCTGTGTAGGCAATTGAAGTATTAGGCAATATGCCTCACAACGCTCTGACATATATTACATTTACCAACCCAGAACCCTCTACTTCCTATTTTCTCCCTCCGTCCCTCCCATTTTGTTGTCCTCTAGGGACTTTTCTAAGTATGTCTCATTTGAGCTCACTGATGCCAATACGGTTAAAAAAATAACTTCTTTGTACGGTTTATTTCCCACATAAGATACAAGGCGTACATTAATCTTTATCTTATAAGTTAAAAACCTGACCTATCAGTCAAACATTATTTAGGTTGGACACCAAGCAGCCCTACTTGTAAACAGTTAATGGCTCAGTGAAGTCGTGCTGAGCCATACTGATCGTTTTAATCAAAAGGTAGATCTCTTAATGACCTCATCTGTTATAATTGCTCTTTTTAATATGACTGCCAACTAGAATTTCTTGGCCATGTCAGCCTGTTGATGTTGGTCCTTGTTAAAAGGGCAGCTGGAATCTGGATTTAATAAATCACTAGCTGCTTGTACGGCGTTGATATTTAATTGTCACAACATTTCTGGAGATGCGTGGGTGGTAGTCCAACCAGCTCTCGCTCAACAAAGTATTGAGATTGTTGGTAGGTTACATTTTGTGACGAGGCTTGAATACAGCATTAGCCTGTAGTCGAACATTTTGAGGAAACCCCAGGGCTTCCCTTCCTGCCTGGTTTTGGTCAAGCTCATGTGACTGTTTGTATTCTTATTATTATTATTATTCACAGCTCATGTTGACATCCAGGTCTCAAGCTTCTCCTAATGTGACCTCTGCATTGTTATAGGACAGGTTGTGTCAATTATAATCTAGGAATGTCAGTGCTTGACCGAGGAAATTCCCACGTGTCAAATGATAGTGAACTCTCTTGTAGAAATCAGGATCCCAAATCACCATGGGGAATGTTTTTAATATTTCAGTTATGCAAACTTGACTTCCTGCCTGAGTGTTATCCCTCACTGCCTCTGACTGTCAACAGATCTTACCAAAATAGAAAGATGGCTCTGTATTGAGCACGTTGTTGTTCGGCCACTGTGTCAACTAACTGACTTTTCTCAAACCCCTGCTTGTCCACTGCATGGATGGTTTTCTTTCATTGCTTTTTATCTCTGTGGATGTGTCCTTTCTGTCTTGAAAAGTCAACATCAGCTCAGCATACCCAGCTAATGTGTGTTACCCCGGGTTGGTGAGTCAGGTTGTAGGTGTTTGAGGTCAGGGAGTTCGGGGTTAAAGGTGAATTTAGGGACAGGGCTGTGAAAAAGAGCCCAGCCTTAAAGGCATCCAGAATGTCAGCTATGAGGGTCTCGTTCCACCTGACACTTTCAGGCTGGTCTTTTGCCTCCTGGGTCATGTGGCTCTGCATATCTGGAATATTCTCACCAGAGGAAGTATCACTTGAGGGACAAATGCAGAGCATGAAGTAAGGCAGGCTGAGGTTAGATTTAGATTGGAATCAAAAACAATGGGGTTCCTTCATGGATATAAACAGGGTGGACAAAATATTAGGAACACCTCTTAAGGCTCTTACATTTAAACCAAACAATCATCCATCACGCCACGTATACTTTTACTTGTATGTCCGTTGGCTCAGGGGTTTTGGGTTTTATGGATGTCAGGACGAATTGGGGAGTTTTGTTCTACGAATACAGAAAAAACATTTGTTGTACACAAAGGGATAGACGCCACCACTGCATATTGTCCTAATCCACCAGTCTGTATCAGAGACAAGACGTTGTGGTCTAAAAACACAGCCTGATCTATCTTCCTAATCCCTGAGTGTTTTGTCTTTGGAGTCTAACTGAGAGCTGAGAGTTGGTTATCTCATGGAAACTTTTGATCCTCTACCCGAACCCTGCCAAAAACAATAGATCAGATACAGAAAAACATTACTCCACCTTTTGTTTCTTCTTTCTCCTTTTTGCTATTTCTTCCATTTGCTGCGCTTCAACATTTTCTCTTTTCCTTACATACCGTGTGCTTTTCAGTGATTTAGATCGCCATATATAAATGCAAAGTCTCATCCTACGCACCTGTTCTGCTCTTATCTCCTTTGTTACTATCCTGCAGCTCTTTAATGACTGAATAGGGATGATTCATCATGTCTTAAGAAGATGTCTTTCTCCGTGTCATCTCTCAAAGAATCCTTTGAGCTTTATGTGACTGAGACAACCTGTTTCCTGTCTCCTTTGTCAGGTTTCCCACAGGTTGGGTCTGGACATGCAGACAGAGACTTGCACTCACATGCCTACAGTTACACACTTTACATCACCAACTGTCAAACCGGGTGTTAATCCATTTCATTCACGCCATTATTGTGTAAATTGAAAATGGCATCTGACTTCAGATGAGTACAAAGACACTCTTATGCTTATCCCAGACAAAGGAGTTACTGAAGTAGCACAGACCAGGAGGAAATATGCTTTAATCTGAGAGATGTTCAAATCTTTGGAGTCAAATTTGGAAATGTAAAAAGAGCTGTGTATTTTTTTCAAAAAGATAAAAAGCTATTAATTTAAATTTGTTCACATAATATGGACTTTATACAACTTTAAAGGATAACTTTGTTGTTCTTGTTTTTGTCAGCTCCTGGTTTTTGTTTTGTTATGTTTCTGTAAAGGGTATGCACATTTTATGAATATTTGGAGTCATTTGTTTTATATTTGATGTGCAAATTCTGTGAAAACATGTAACTGTAACCTCTGTAAAGCCAACTCCTTAACAGCAGTAACCATCATAACTGCATTATCCAAGCTTAAGGCGTACAAGAGACTGACAACTGCCAAAAGTACCTAGAAAAACTTGATGGGCAGGCCTACATGTGATTTGTTGAGCTTTGAATGGGAAAGGATAACCTGAACGTTTTGTTTTTGTTTTCCTTTGCTCTCATAAAATCTGACTGAAGCTGGGAGGTTTTGGGAAGAGAATAGGGAGGATGACTTTGCCGCTGGAAACAATGTCTTTCCTATTTTTAGTCAATAGATGGATGTTTAGTAGCACATGCATCCTGCCTGTACATGTCCCCTGAAAGCCGAACAGTAGTGTAACCACTCTGGTGCATATTGTGTGTCTGTGTGTGAGTGTAGCCCCTGGCCATGCGGCTCTGTGGGAGAGGAGGGTCAGAAAAGGGGTGTGAGGGGCTCATTCAGGGAGAGAGGGCAGGGGGGAGGGGAGCAGAGCAGGCGTTGAAGAGATACAGCTGTTTCTCCGGTCTCAGCTGTTGCTCCTCTTCCATTCGATGCAGACTCAGTTTCCCTCTCCCTCAAACACACACACACCCCCTGACCTGACTGGAAGAAGCACACAGTGTAACATTGTTCTGCCTTGTGAGAAAGATACAAATAATCAATCTTTCATAGCTGCTATCGGATGGGAATAGTGAGACCTCACCATATTAGTGCGTGAGACAGTCATGGCCAAAGTAGGCAAAATCTGTCTCTGTGTGCTCATCACATTGTGTTGTTGTTTCGCCTTTTGGCAATGTCCCTCTGTTTCATTCCCATCAGGTTTGATGGATCCAATTGTATTTTCTTAAAGAATTGTGTAACCTTTTCAACTCTTACTTCCATTGTAGCTGCCTTGTGTTCTCCTGTGACCTCTGTGTGTGTGTGTGTGGGTGTCATGTTTTATTCCCCCATTCACCCTCTGACCTAGTGAACTCTCAGACCAAACAACTGTGTGTGGGGAGTCCTTTTCTTGTATGAACCTCGGCCAATGTCTGGAGAATCAGGTCAGGACATTGTCCCTGTTTCACCTTTTACATATGCTGCATGTAAAACATGATATTGTCTGTGTCAGAAAGGTTAACTTTTACTGGAAATACTTTCAATGCAAGGGATTATCTTGCAGGATGTAGGAGATAATGCGGTTTGCACAAAATCTCTTACCGTGCCTTGCATTTTTCTGGCAATTTTGACATCAGCTCTAACACACAAGAGACGTATCATCTCTCTAATAAGACATTTTCATTGGCATCTTCATGTATATAGAGTGGCGAAGTCTCTCCCCTTCCGGTGGACCTCCATGGGACCTTATTTAAAAAAAATTAATGTATTGAAGTCAATGGAGAGAGAAAGATTATCTTTCGATCCCGTTTGAATTGTGCCACGAATCACACATATGATGTTTGTCAATTTAAAAGATAATTTTGCAAGTCAAAAAAAAAAAATGTGTCGTAACACATTTGTTTGTGTGAAACGCTCAATTAACTACATCTCTGGTCTCGCAGAACAACACACGTCACCAAGATGGCCGTCACTACTGTCTTGTCAACAAAACGATTGACTATCACCACAATGAAACACGTCCAGAAGAATGTCATGCAAAGCTGCCTGCCTTCCTTCCTTTGATTCTCTCTGAACTGCCTGGTCTTTTTAATGTTTAATGTCAACCATTTGTGCAGATAGCGTGAAGTAGAAAAGATCGGCGATCGCCGATGCTAGCGTTAGCATTTCTCCCCCGGGCTTAAATTGTGTATTATAGAATGATCACACTGGTGACAGTACTCTTCAAAGGGTTCACGAAATATGACTACTACTCTTACTGTTTAAGATTTTGGGTTACTTAATGTTACTTCGTATTAAGGCTAATAAAAATGACAAGGCTATAATGCTAACTAACGTGCTAGCTACTAGCTAGGTAGCTAGGTAGCTAACTTGACCCAGCCACTCATTTATAAAGGGATATACGCTCAAAAAATGGCGTACGCCAGTTTCTACGCAATGTTTGCGTTTTATAAAATACTAACTTGACGTGAAAACGTGCGGTCCTCCACGCAAACTCTAGTCTAACCCATGCGTACGCACTAAGCCAGGGGTGCCCAACCAGTCGATTGCGATCGCGGGGAGATTCCCAGTCGATCGCGAGATGTGTCTAAAAATAGAACAACAATATTCTGTTTTATCGTTAATGTCCTATAACATAATCTTCCTGTGCCAGAATAATGCACTTGAACGCATCAAAGCTTTGTGATTGGCCGCCGTGACCACATCTGTCGGGGCGTGGCTAGTGGGCAGTGCACTAATTCGCTAACGTTGTCCGTATCAACACAGGAGTGACAGTCCGCACACAAACAAGACCGCAATTATGGCAGAAGCAAAACATATATAATTTTAACTCCGAGTGGGTATTTATATATGTATTTATTCCAATTGAAAGTCCATCTATCTCATCTGCAATGCGAGCGTAGCTTTATCGAAGAAGGGTAATTTAGGAGCGGCATTTCAAAACAGTGCACAAACGCTACGAGACGGAATTCCCTCCTAATTCTGCCCTACGCTCCCAAAAGGGGAGGGGCCTGAAAGGACAGCTAAATGCACAGCAGTCCATTTTCACCAGGCCCAACAACAAGAGCAAGGCTGCTCCCAGAGCATCTTATCGTGTCAGTCACGTTCTTGCGAAACACATGAAGTCTTTCAAAGACTGCGAAGTTGTGAAAGAAGCATTCCTGGAGGCTGCCGATGCGCTTTTGGGGGACAGTAAAAATAACAGTAACATTTCAACAGGTTTTTGATATAATAAAAACTCAAGTTAGATACGTTATTAATCAGCTGTAAGTTTTAGTTTGTTTGAACTTATTCATTATAATTATTGTACAAAATGGTATAAGAATGCAAACTTAAATTGATTATAGTCTATTATCAATTCAGGTTAAGAAACTAGTGTTGCTTGCATCCTATTTTAAAGGCATTTCTTTTTATAATCTCCTAAAATGCAAAAAAAAAAATGGTTTGATTCTATTAATTTTGTTTTTTTTATTGCACTGTTGCAGCAGATTCCTGTGTAGCTTCAGATCTGAGTTGTCTTATTAGTAAGCCTAATTTATACTTTTGTAGCAACACTATTTTTATATAATGGCTAATAAAGGGTTCAGAGTCTTTTCTTTTTTTCCTGTGTCATATGTGGCAGCACTGTTCAATGTTTCTTGAAAACATTACCCACTGTAGTGTGACATGTGAATAAACACCAACTCTGTATCAACAACACTGTTGTGTAACTTCAGTTAAATACTTGTATGTGTGTAGATTAGAAAGAGGTAAGATAAAGGCATTATTTTATGAAGTATTAATCGTACGAAGGTCAGTTTTATACAAGTAGAAGTGTGTATTTACCTGGTAGTAGGGTGTCAGTAATGGCTACGTCTCTCTATTTGGTCTGGTAGATCTCGGCAGACTGGCAACTTTAAAAGTAGCTCTTGGTTCAAAAAAGGTTGGGCACCCCTGATGTAGAGGATGAAGAGGAGGGGGCCAAGCACCGAACCCTGGGGGACGCCTTGGGACAGAGGAGCAGTGGAGGAGGTGCAGTTGTTGATGTTGATAAACTGATGTCTGTCGGTGAGGTAGGATTTCAGCCAGGAGAGTGCAGTGTCAGTGATGTTGAGTGATGATTCGAGGAGGGACAGCAGGATGGTGTCGAATGCTGCGGTGAGGTCGAGGAGGATGAGGATGTTCACTCAGGTTGCCGGAGTCAGAGGAGAGGAGGAGGTCGTTTGTGATTTTCAGAAGAGCTGTTTCTGTGCTGTGTTTTGATCGGAAACCGGATTGAAATGGCTCAAAGAGATCATTGGAGCTGAGGTGGGCTTTAAGTTGTGAGGCAACGACACGTTCAAGTATCTTTCACAGAAAGGGGAGATTTGAGATGGGCCGGAAGTTGGACATGATGTCAGGTGTGAGTCCAGGTCTTTTGAGAATGGGTGTGACAGCAGCCAGTTTGAGAGAGGGGGGAACTGATCCAGATCTGAGGGAGGAGTTAATGATGGTGGCGATGAGTTGGGAGATAGCAGGGAGGCTCTCTTTAACAAATTTGGAGGCCATTGGGTCAAGTGTGCAGGTGGAGTTAATTCCAGTCATGAAGTCGGACAGTTGCATGGGGGTCACAGGGGAGAAGTGAGACAGGGGCTGTGAGGTGAAGGGGGGAGCCAGGAGGGGAGGTGGGGGGTGCTGATGAGGGTGTCAGATTGCTGTAAAATGTTGCTGATTTTGGTTTGGAAAAACGAGAGGAAGGAGTTGCACTGTTCTGTGGTGAAGGACGAGGTGGCGTTGTCACAGGGTTTGAGAAGTTTGCTGATGGTGGAGAACAGACGCTGTCAGTAATGGCTACGTCTCTCTATTTGGTCTGGTAGATCTCGGCAGACTGGCAACTTTAAAAGTAGCTCTTGGTTCAAAAAAGGTTGGGCACCCCTGCACTAAGCACAACAACGACAGAGACGAGAAACTGCGACACCGTTGGCAGAAGGAAGAATGGAGAGAAATATGTGGAAATAATAATATTATAAACAAAATGTTACCTCTCATTTATCATATGATGAATTCATTTTCAAACATTGATTAAAGCCAATCTTAAAATGATTAAACAAACGCCTGTTTGAGACTCCTCGGTGCACACAAAAACATAACTTGGAGAAATAAATAAATACGGATGTTATTTAAAACCACCTCGAATATATTGTGTTAATGTTATGAAATGTTTTCTCATAAATGATGCGGTTTTGCATTTCTATAGGTTGTACGTGCATGGTTTTATATACTACCATGTTTAATCATGTTTTATGCCGTTTGCTAAGACTTGATAAGTCACTGATAAAACACAGGAGGTATGGAAACTAAGAACACCATATGTGGTAAATTGTACAGCTAATATAACACAACACATTAGTTGTATTTCCTTTAACTGGTGGATATAGAGTTGCTGCAGTGGAGATGCTGCGCACAGCTGATCGACAGCTGGGACACAAACCACCAAATACGAAAACATAATTCAGATCCAGTCGTCATGATCCACTCTGGAGGGATTCCCCGATCATTTCTTACAGTGGCCCCTTCTCACTTCTCTTATTTTTCATTTCCTCGCTCCTCGGTCTCGGTCTCACCGGAAGTTGATTTGTCTGCGCCATCTTGAGTAGCGTCCCAATGGCCTTATTTTTGCCGGAGGAGCGAGGAGCGATAATGGAGGAGCTATAATCGAGGAACCACCAGACCATCCTTCGATGAAATCCTCAGACACTCGCCCCGCCCCCTTACTGTGTATCGCTCACTGATTTGACGATGCAGTGCATGCACTGATCTGATGCTTCTTGACATGAGAGCAGTTTCCCAGCGGAGTGAAGAAAATAAATGAAACTCACGAGAGTCACTCCTCAGTTTATACCGTGTTTTGTTTCAATTAATGTATCATTTAGTTACAAATATGTGATATATCTGAACAACAAAGTGGTCAAAAATCATTTTATTCATTTATTGGAAACATTTCCATGATCGCTTTTTTCGTTTTACATTTTCATTTATTGTCATTTCCATTCAGTCAGTCATTAAGTGCTATTTTAAAATGTTAATGTGCTACATATCCACACAAACACACAAAGTGTGCAGTCCAATGAATGTTAATCTAACTGGGTTTTGATAACATATCTCTTTTTCTTCTCTCAATTATTGTATTTCTATTGTGCACTCTAATCAATATTAATCAAACTATTGTTCGTTTATACATTTTAAGAATGGCAATTTATCTTTTTGAGAATGAGTTCTTATTTGATTTTATTTGGGTCTACAACAGATGATACAAATGTTTGTGTCAGTAAATGTGTACTTACAGAGGCGGGGGTGTTTGTGAAAATAACGGGGACAGAGCTGATGTCAGACGATCAGCTGTGCAGCGTCATCACAAACGGACGTCGCTTCACGTGACGCTCCGGAGGAAAGGACGTCCCATTGCTCTTAAAACTAATTTCCCTGCTTCTCGTGGTTTCCTTGCGTCTCTCCATGCTTCCCTGGTGGGAGGGACTAGTCGCAGGGAAACGACGCAAGTGAGGGACGCAAGGAATCCATTTAACCGAAGTGAGAAGGACCCAGTCTCTCATCAAGGGGGTGTCTCCTGTCCCCGGTACAAACACACTGCCTGAGGAAGGCTATGTGTATTTTTTTTTTCATGAACCTTTTTCGGACCACTTATTTATTTATTTTGGTGACGATCCGACCTCCATGCTGCTACTCTGGTTCAAACTGCATCCACCAAACAATATGATTTATCTCGACCTCCCCAAAATAACCTAAATCTGACACGGTGTGAGATGTCTTTTTTAGCTGTTCTGTCGTCATTTCCTGCTATCTTCTTCATAAAGTCAGTCAAAATGAATGAATGAATGGGCGTTTCTTTGACTATTTATAGGCAAATATGGGCGTTATGTGAAGCCCGCAAAAGCTGCACCGCATTTCGAGTCGATTGTGATTTATAAAGGGAAATCGGCGTAGGAAGTGCTGTACGCACTTTCCTCGCCGGTACGCAATGTTTGGTGAATCGGAAAATGTCGTAACATTTCTGTACCTATTTTTTGGATTTCTACTACGTAAGCAACCTTCCCACGTGAATCCTACGCACGGCGTTATAAATGAGGCCCCTGGTCCTTTCATCAGACGGGAAGCGAAAGAACGAGCAAGACCCATTGCTGGTATGATAACAACCTGGTACTAAGCACACAGGCATCTTGTTAAAGTTATCTTATCTTAGCCAGCGCCTTATAGATAGATATCTATATGGCGCTGATCTTAGCTATCTCTTAGTGGAGGAAAACAATTGTGACATCACTTACGAGACTCTGGGATTTGTAGTCTTTCTAGTTGCGTATTTTTCATAGTCTTATATTTCAACAGTTTTACGACAAACTGTGACTTTTTTGACACGGAAATAATTTTTTAAGATTGACAAACATCATATGTGTAATTCATGGCACAATTCAAACGGGATCGAAAGATACGTTTTCTCTCTCCATTGACTAAAATACATTATTTTTTCGGATCTTAAACCAACCGCAATTTAAAAAAAACAAATGGACTGGATTGATATACAACTTTCCATTCTTTGCGAACCCTCAAAGCACTTAATAAATATATATATATATACACACACACACACACACACACACACACACACACACACAGTCATCATTCACACACATTTATGCAGAGGCTGCCATACGCCAGGAATTCTCCGGACAAAGAGTGCTCTATTCAAACGGCTAAATCAGACACATCACACACTTTGTAGTTTGTCCGTTTATTGTCCACATTTATTTCGTTCTCACACGAAGGTCTTCAAGATAATATCAGGGTTTACGAAAATGTAAAGGGGCTTGTCTGTTTATTTCATGTCCCTCTTTTACCAGTATGTGATTTTGGTACATCTTCCTGCGCCAATGCTGTACACTGTACAAGTGTTTGAAGTCGGCACACTTATTCTTCCCCTTTTTCTTCCTCAGTTTCTCCCTCGGGCAGGGCTCTTTTGTGTTTTAAGTTGTAATTGGCGTTTTATCAGGCCCTGGAGACTGGGCAATGGCATGTTAGAGGAAGTCATGCATATAGCAGTGTGTGTGTTGTGTGAGCAAGCGTTAAGCCGTTTGGGAGGCCTGTTATCTCAGTCTTGCTCAGTTAAGCAGGTTCAAAGTGACCTGAGTTCTGGATCAAAACTAATCTCATAACTAAATACTCAAAGGTTTAGCTCAACAATATCAACAACAGGGCTTTCGTGGCTGCTAAAGTTTCCCCCTCTTTCTCCTACTGAAAACTTGGCTGTCTACACCTCATATTCATACATATGATAAAAGACTAACAATAGCTTTCCTGCAGCGTGTTTACCTTTTTTAAAGACACCACAGATTCTGATTTCAGTATGGGCTTGTTCACTGCTCTTTTGGGTCAAGTATGTGAGCAGAAGAGGCCGACATAAAAGAGCACAGAATAACTTGTTGGAGGAGCATGAGCTCATTGTGATATAGAGGCTAGATTTGACTGTTTTTATCTGAGGAATGGCTGACTTGATGTATAGTACTGAAGAAAAGACAGATAGTAAAGCAGGATTACAAGCACTCAGTCTGTTTTCTTTCCGTGGATCTGCACTCTTATTTTCCTCTTATCTCATTCTACCTCATTCTACCTAGCCTTGAAGTATGATACATCGGGTCAAGTTTGGCTGCAAGGATAACCTTGGACCGATGAGCACACATTCCTCCCACAGGATGGCTACAACATGTGTTGAAATGAAATCTAATAAATGTTTGTTGCAGAAACATCGAGGCTGGATGACCTTTTGGCTGATGGGAGCAGGCGTATACAGCCGGCTGTTTGACGATTAGTTTTCATAGTCTGTTTCCTGTGCCATAATGTACAGAGTTTGTTCTTTCTATATATAAGGGCGTATTGTTATCCAATGTCTGTAGGAGTTTGTGTGTCTGACTGTGTGTGTTTGCTCTCACATAATTGTATGGTTTGTCATGTTGCAGCATGCCATGTCTCTTAAGTTTGTGTCTCACTCAGAAGCCCCGAGGGCCGATCTGAAACTCGGTCCTTGGAAATGCTTCCTGACTGTCTTTGTGGAACCATCAATGTGAAGGCGGGAGAAACATATTTTGAGTGGCAGATATGGAGATGAGGGTGTTCGTTTAAAGTGTGACTCACAAACCCTTATAACATGAAGAAAATCTATAGAGACAACAAATAAATGCTTGAAAACTGAATGAACAAGGTCTTAGTGTATTTATGGTTATAATTTGTTTTAGGGCTAAAATAGTAGATGACTTACAGTGTTGTTATAGAGCAGGGGATAAAAGCAGGAGAATGAATATTGAAAACATTTAAATGCAGTAATTAACTTCAGCAAAGCCAACATAAAATAAAAGTGAAGACAGTTACACAACAGTTTTTTAAAATTGTAATCACTGTTTGGACCATAGGGGTTATTTTAACAGTATCTCAAATAAGTTTTGTTGAAATCCACATGGTGTCGATATAATAGACACATTTTAAACACAAACACACAAAAAAAATTCCAGAGCTCTGGACTAAAAGGGAAGCACCTATTGTGTTTTCAGTAGGGGTGTAATGGTTCACAAACATTTCGGTTCGGTACGTACCTCGGTTTTTAGGTCACGGTTCGGTACGTCGTAACTATGGTGTGTACATTATCGCAGTAACGCGTTACTTTAGGGCTGTGCGATTATGGCAAAAATCATAATCACGATTATTTGGGTCAATAATTGATATCACGATTATTTTGACGATTATTCATTGACTATTTATTGAACTTTAACACAAATAATATTTTACCAATAAACAAGATCAACAAATATGTTGGAGCGCACTTCCAAAACATATATTATTAATATGATAAATAAATTAGACCAAAATAAATTAAATCAAACATGTTGCAGTGCACTGTCACAACCTACTGAAAACTCCTTAACATATAGCCAACATTTTGGTAAAACATATTCATTATTCCACTCAGTTAAACGTTGAAGGCTGGCCAACCGTCATGGTCCAGAGGTAACAGGAAATAAATGTTGAACTACAATTTAAGACCAAATAAAAATGTTTAGGCCACCATGGCAAATGCTGGTAGGGCTGCTCATGTCATCTCTTAAAGATTTT
Source organism: Gymnodraco acuticeps (assembly GCF_902827175.1). Lineage (NCBI taxonomy): Eukaryota > Metazoa > Chordata > Actinopteri > Perciformes > Bathydraconidae > Gymnodraco > Gymnodraco acuticeps. The sequence goes on from NW_022990673.1 coordinate 785,269, forward strand.
TTGCAAGAAACACCAGCCTGTTTACATGGTCTGGTTTCAGAGATGAGCGCAGGCAGGTGACAATATTGCCACCTGTACTGAAGACCCTCAGCCACGCCCCGACACATGGGGTGACGCCGGCCAATCACAAAGCTTTGATGCGTTCAAGTGCATTATTCTGGCACAGGAAGATTATGTTACAGGACATAAAACAGAATATTGTTGTTCTATTTTTAGACACATCTCGCGAACCCCTGGGCTAGACCATAGGTCTGTTGTGGTAGCAAAGTAGTCAGCTGAAGCCACATCTCTCTCAACTTCCCCACGGCATTTGTCATATAGTGCAGGCAGCGCAGACCTGCTGAAATAATACCGAGACGGCATCGCGTAACGCTTGTCCAACGTGTTGACAAGTTGCTTAAAGCCCTGGTTGCTAACAGTGCTAACTGGGCACATATCTTTAGCGATGTGAAATGTAATGGCACCTGTAATATCTCTGTGTCTCTGCGAGCTCGTCGCGTAGGCCGTTGCTCTCTACAATGCGTCCTGAATCGATGACTGTGATGATGTGGTGGATGAAGTCGAGCGGGCATCTGCTTTTTGTTGTATTACTGCCCGGTCGTATTGCACTTTGTGGTTGTATTTCCAGTGCATGACATTAAGGATTTTGGGAGATGGCCCTATGGGCCATCTAAGCTAATTTACAGATGGCCCTGAGCCCAATAGAGATTGCCCTGAAAAATGCGCACGGACGAAATGACGCACGAAGGGTTTGGGGGCCCTCCCTCTAGAACAGGGGTGCCCAACCAGTCGATCGCGATCGACCGGTCGATCGCGGGGAGATTCCCAGTCGATCGCGAGATGTGTCTAAAAATAGAACAACAATATTCTGTTTTATCGTTAATGTCCTGTAACATAATCTTCCTGTGCCAGAATAATGCACTTGAACGCATCAAAGCTTTGTGATTGGCCGGCGTGACCCCATGTGTCAGGGCGTGGCTGGTGAGCATTGGGCAGTGTGCACTGCACTAGTTCGCTAACGTTGTCCGTGTCAACACAGGAGTGACAGGCCGCACACACACAAGACCGCAATTATGGCAGAAGCAAAACATATATAATTCTCACTCCGAGTGGGAGGATGATTATTTTTGTATCTATTCCAATTCAAAGTCCATCTGTCTCATCTACAATGCGAGCGTGGCTTTATCGAAGAAGGGTAATTTAGGAGCGGCATTTCAAAACAGTGCACAAACGCTACGAGACGGAATTCCCTCCTAATTCTGCCCTACGCTCCAAAAGGGGAGGGGCCTGAAAGGACAGCTAAATGCACAGCAGTCCATTTTCACCAGGGCCCAACAACAAGAGCAAGGCTGCTACCATAGCATCTTATCGTGTCAGTCACGTTCTTGCCAAACACATGAAGTCTTTCAAAGATGGCGAAGTTGTGAAAGAAGCAGTCCTGGAGGCTGCCGACGCGCTTTTGGGGGACAGTAAAAAACGGTAGCATTTCAACAGGTTTTTGATATAATAAAAACTCAAGTTAGATACCGCTATTAATCAGCTTTAAGTTTTAGTTTGTTTGAACTTATTCATTATAATTATTGTACAACATGGTATAAGAATGCAAACATTAAGATATGTTCTGTTTAAATTGATTATAGTCTATTATCAATTCAGGTTAAGAAACTAGTGTTGCTTGCATCCTATTTTAAAGGCATTTCTTTTTATAATCTACTAAAATGCAACAAAAAAGGGTTTGATTCTATTAATTTTGTCTTTTTTATTGCACTTTGGCAGCAGATTCCTGTGTAGCTTCAGATCTGAGTTGTCTTATTAGTAAGCCTCATTTATACTTTTGTAGCAACACTATTTTTATATAATGGCAAATAAAGGGTTCAGAGTCTTTTCTTTTTTTCCTGTGTCATATGTGGCAGCACTTCAATGTTTCTTGAAAACATGACCCACTGTAGTATGTGACGTGTGAATAAACTCCAACTCTGTATCAACAACACTTGTGTAACTTCAGTTAAATACTTGTATGTGTGTAGATTAGAAAGAGGTAAGATAAAGGATCTGCAGTATTTTATGAAGTATTCATCGTAGAAAGGTCAGTTTTATACAAGTAGTGTGTATTTACCTGGTAGTAGGCTGTCAGTAATGGCTACGCCTCTCTATTTGGACTGGTAGATCTCGGCAGACTGGCAACTTTAAAAGTAGCTCTCGGTTCAAAAAAGGTTGGGCACCCCTGCTCTAGAACATTTAGATTTGTGCAGGTCTTATATGCTGTCTGGTGCATTCTTTAGACTGAATTATAAGATGAACCACCACAATATTGTATTGTACAATTTCAATTGTATTCTTCATTTCACTTGTTTGTTTGTTCTTGCTTGTGTTTGCTCGCTTGCATGGCATAGCTATAAGAAATACTTAAGTTGTTGGTCAAGGCACTTTCCATCTGATGAAGGCAAATGCCTTCCCAGATGTAAAAAAGTAGAAAACATTACATTCAGTTATAACTGCCAAAACAAACATTATTTACACTATTATGGCCCCTGTTAAAAATGTTTGTAATGTTATCTACTGTAAGTTGGTCGAACGAATGCCCCCTCATCCGGAAGCTGACCGAGCAGACCCGAGCAGCAGTCGAGAGGAGCCGAGCGCATCCGCGAAGCACACAAAATGGCGACGTCAGAGTTCCCGTTAGCCGGCAAATCTAAATCTCTTCGGTCAAAAATGTCCGGTCAAAATAATTTCCCTTTAGCCCAATACCGCTTCAGTTGCGCCACTTATGTAACAGACAAGAAGAGTATGTGACAGACATGAATAGTCAATTATAATGTCTAACACTTAATGTGGAGAAATATATGTCCTGTGTGGGTTGATTGTGCGTTGATCTGTTGGTAATGCCTCGGGGTTCCGGTGGGCATGTAAACAAATGCATAATGCTGCGCTATACTTTGTGGCCTCACCCAGTTGCATAGCGACACTTATTATTTAGGTGTCTTTTAATAAGCAGGTAGTCATATCATTAGCTAGAACTAGCTGGATCTGATCGATATGGACATAAACGCGAGTGAAGTCTAATCTGACGGGAGAGAGAGATCAGCTGCTGCTGACGAGTCGACACGCAGCTCTGCACGATCACATGCAGCGGTGAGCGGACAAAACACACACTTCAGGTTAGCATATCACACATAGCTATTTTAATTACCTCTGCAACTACCTGAACTAGTTATAGATATGTTTATTTTTACTGTCGGGTCACTCATTACTGGATCCGCGAGCTGCATGATACTGGCATAATAGATTGCCCGATCGGGCAACCAGCAGGTGAGGCTTCATTGCCCGAGCTAAATACTAGATGGCCCCGGGCCATCGGGCAGTCCTTAATGTCGAGCCCTGATTTCAGATGATTAAAGAGATTGGTTGTGTTAGCGTGTGGTGCCAACACAACCTGGTAACAAATCCTGCACTGTACTTTATTTTGCTCCACGTCGGACTCCTGAAAGCCAAAGTACTTCCAAATAGTGGAAATAATTTGACCCTTCTTTTTAACGAGTTGCTGCTCTTGTTCTGACATCTTCGCTCGCGCTGAACACTCACAACACATGTCACGCCCACGTGGCCGAGTGGGCTTTTAGGGAGGGGCGAAAGCGCACCCAGCAAAATAATCGTATTTTGTCAATTATGCTGTTTTCATAATCGTCGCAAGCCGTAATCGCGATTAAAATACGATTAATTGCACAGCCCTACGTTACTTTGTAACGCGTTACACCCACCTCTGCTGGTGGACTATTCGTTATGCAAATATAGGATGTATCTGCGGTTAAAACAGACCGCCCATGAATGCAGTTTCTTCGGTAAGTCAACCCTGCGTACTTTATGTTATGTTACTGGTGTTTTTATTAAGCTAACGTTAATGAATGTTTAGAGTTGGCTTAGCATTTGAGCAATCGTAGCTCCATCTGTGCTAACGATGCTATGCCTAGCATCCAAGAGTGTAAAACATTAAGTGGGATGCTACTGTATACCAAAAGGCTTCTGTGCGAGGTTGCTAAAATAAGGTCATCCTTGTACGTTAGATAGTTAGTTTGTTAGTTAGGTTACTGTATGCATTGTTAAGGTTCGTTTAAATTCGCTATGCTCTACTATAGCATACAATAGACTAGCTAACGTCAACGTATTGTTGAAGAGAGGCTTAGTGTATATTAAATCAACCTCACCATGAAATGTGTGTATCTTTTTAAAATATGAACGTCACATTTCAAGATGGTCCAGAAATAACGCTCCCTTAGATATTGTAATATGGTTTGTTGAACTGGAGTTATTTATTGCAGCTAACCGTCTATCCGACGAACGACCCAAACATTGTTGTTTTTAATATTGTTACCGATGCCTCTTTTAATTGTATCATCACACTTGAGAAACAGCCTTATCGTGGCTGTAGAACGGAACATGTAACTTAATTCCTGCATTTAAGGACGATGAATAGCGTAGTCAATGCTTTAGTGACAAGGAAATTATTTGTTTAAATATTAGATATTACGTTATCTGTGACTTCAGTGAAAATTAAGCTTTTGCATTGCATTTGTTCAATAGGTTTGTGTCTTACCCTTACGTGTGTGATGCATATGAATATGGCATATGAAAACAAATTAATTTGACTGACTCATGAAAAACTCATCCAAAATAAAAGGACCTACTCAAACTGATACAGTATAAGGACTGTGATATCCAGCAATTTCTTAAGTATAACAATAAGATTATGACCTGTTTTTAAAAGATAAAACGTTGTTTGCATGTAAAGAAGTCTGTAACCCACGCATGTAACTTTACATCGGTTTGTTCAAAGTCTCCTTAAGGTGATCCAGACAGGCTGGACCAGAGGAGGAGAGACAGATCTGGACTCCTAACAGCAGAGAACTTCAGCACGGATTCCAAGGTACATACACCTTTTTCATACTTTACAAAGAATGCATAAAGTAATGACTCTAATACACTGATATACATGCCATTAAACATGACTAAATACTAGATCACCTACACATCAGTGATGTTGAGTGTACTTTCTTAGCAAAAGGTTACATTTACATTTTACCAAGCAACATAACTTTTTTGTTCATCTTTCACATTTCAATGTATTTAAGGCAAGTATTATTGAACATATGAGAACTGAGACCCTTTGTCTCTGCATACTGACTGTAAAAAAACATGTTAAAACGTGATTCTTTCAGTGAGACAACCGAACATAGCAAGCTTCTACAGTTGCACTAAGTTTTGATAACAGTTAAATATTATTTTAATAATACATTTATTTCAATGTTGATGAATTTAGAACGGTTTATTCATAATCTGATTATCTTTGTAGTACACTGTTGGATTTAAAAAAACACATTCAAATAAAAAAATCATTATATTTATAGCCCCTGAACAAACAAACACACCTATCTTAAATAACACACTTGCTCTGCAATAATATGTTTTGTTGATATTTCTGTTAGGAAAGGACATGCCTGAGAGACAGGACTGCTTCACCATTTTCTCTTTCTCTGAGGGTCCAGAAGAACATCCAAGAGGGAAAGGAAAAGCTGATTTTAGGAGATTTAAGAGCAGTACAGGACATTCACTAATACCTCATTCACACCAACGCAACTCCGGTTCAAGCTCCATGCTAGAGCTTTTCAGGTTCAGAACCGGTTCTTCGGTTTAGCTCCGGCTCTTTTCACACTGCCCAGAGTCCGACTGGTGCTGCGTCATTGCGTCATCGTTTGCATCATGACTTAACCGTTTGCGATCACATGACTGACAAAGCCGTGCTCTGATAGGCCAGAAGTCGGTTTGATTGCATTAGGGCTCGATTGCTTATCCTGTCTGAGTAGCCCGGATGATGCTGCATCGCAATTTTGGACATCGAATTTTATACACCGAATTTTTTTCACTTGAGTTTTTGGGATCTGAATTTGAACATTTGAATTTTTTTCCCTTGAATTTTTACATTTGTATTTCACATAGGTAAATTCGGAGCAAAAACATTCAGATACATGATTTTCAAAGTAATTATTTTCAATGCTATAAATTCGGTGTCTAATAAAATTCAAATACTTCTGTCTCTTGTTTGCTTCCATAGGATTTTCGAGCTCAACTTTATCTGCATTCGCCATTTCGACAGTTCCTCAAATTACTGACTAAATTTGAACGCATCCCTCTGACCAGCTCTCATAGTATGCCTCTCGTCCAATGAAATGACTTGGTCGCTCTATGACGCTTTGAACCCAATGTGAGCAAATTACTCTGAATGCTGCGACACAGCTCCTGAGATTACTTCCAAAAAGTTGTTCACGTTCTCAATTTTTTACGTTTAAAGTTATATTCGTTCGGGTACGTAATCGTATACCGTTACACCCCTAGTTTTCAGATCATCATGTCATGCCATGTCTTCATTTTTTCAAAAGTTAGTGAACAGGTGATGTATGTCAGGCTATTGAAAGCACAAATAAGTAATAACCGAAACTGACATGCATTTGATTTTATACAGTACATTTTCCCATTGCCCAGCCACAGTGACCTACAAGCTGGAAAGTGCTACAAGGTTGGGTGTTATTTAGTAGTGTATTCTATAATAAAGGTATTCTGATTCAGATTATTCAAACTAAATGTGACCCTTTTTCCATTATAGTCACTTAATTTGATGTTGGACGTGGGCAAGTTGTAGCAGAGTGAGGCACTGAGGCTAAGAGCCAAAGTGAAAGGAAGAAACGTAAGGGATTTTTGTGACGTCAATAAAGCCAATATGATTTGAATGTTTAGCTCCTGCTTATGCAATTCATACACACTGTGGGAGTCTGTTTTTTGTCCATAACATCGGACAAATTGGATTTGTCTGCATATCTAGTGTACTGTGTCCCTTTTTTTTTTTAAGCCTGATTTGTTGTTTGCTCTGTCTCCATGAGGATGTTTTAGTGCTGTGGAATAGACTTGTGCCATGTCCTCATAGAGGAAGACATGGAGATCTTATCAGTTTCCTCTAAACATTACTGCTCTGACTGACTGCTCTGTTGCTCCGTATTGTTTGCCTGCCCTTTCCTTGTTAATAGTCCGTGCAGGGAATGACCACAGACATCAGTGTTGCTGCCAGCTCTGCACTTCCTCTCCCCCCCCCCCCCCCCCCCTTTTCTCCCCGACTCATCTGTCACCACGCTCGGGTCGCCTGGTCTTCAGCGGTAAAGTTGAACTTGTGCTGGGCTGCCTGCCTGCTCCCGTTCAGGCTACTTATCAGACATGGACGCACTCACCAACTGTACGGCAGTAATGCTGCCCACACACGTCGGCCTGCTGCTCTGTTTCTGCCACATGCCACTACTTTATAAGCTTGGCACTGTATCCTCTCTAAAGTTGATTTGATGGCTAACCAGATACTGTTATCAAGACCAGTCGGGCCTTGTATTGGCTCTGAATAATTCAATTTGCTTCTAGCTTCAGGCTGGGCGATTGAAGGAAGGCATTATGTAGGTCTGTGAGAGTACATACCAAGTGTGTCCGTGTCACTGGGGGATGTGCCAGGAGAGAGACCGAGGCCGGGCCTGAACAGCCTGTCTGTACAGCCTGAGCTCTAATTATCAACCCGGAGAGCTGAAGGGATCGAGGGAGAATGGAAGAACGAGGGTGAGGGAGAAAGAGAGAGGCAAGTGTATCTAAAAAAAGCCTAATCACACCCCACGGTGCAAGCTGCTGCTATGGCACCGATTTAGAACTAGTGGCATTTCACAAACAGGGTATACAGATCTAACTTAACTAGTGTGTGTGCCTTGTGTCTACTTAACATTCATCATGGCTTCTGCATGTCATGGGGAAAAATAATCAGCTGACGATGCTCATCCATCTGACCTGGTGACCAATTGGCCATCCAAATAGTTTCTGTTTTCCCTCATATACCCAATTACTGTGGCAGTGTTAACCATGGTTGTTAAAAAAAGGAAACTTGATAGAGGACATCACATTTCATTTGTAAAGAAAATCTGGCAAGCTAAGTTAGTTAAACAGAGCAAGGGTTTTTAAATACATTTATTTTTAAACTAACTAGTGATGAGCAGTGCTTGTATTTGGCCTGCGCTCAGGGTTACGTAGTTCCTGGCACATCCGATGTTTGCCCCTGTGAGGACTCTTCTCATTTTGTACTAATGCCTACTGGTGGATGCCAGCAAACACAAAACCACAACTGAAAACATAAAAAAGAAAAAATGTAGATGGATTTGGAATTTTGAAAAAGAAAGAACAGAAGACTTGGACTTGGAAGAAACTTCATTGAGTTCAAACGATTTTTTTTAATCGATTCATCTTTTTTCTCATGCAAAAATGACAGGATATACTGGGGTTTTTCTGTTTTATATATCATACTAAAGTGAATTTGTTTGGGTTTTGGATTAGCAAAACGGGACCATTAAATAAATCTTGGACTTTGAGAAACCTGGTTAGATTTTTTTTAACTTAATAGACCAATCGCTAAACTGAATAATAATGGGCAGATTAATCAATATTGATAGCAAAATATATGCATTAATCATACCATAATACGTTATCTAATATGTGTTGTGGCTGGTTAACATGAGGATCATCAAAGAGGAAAATCCATTTTGCCTAGCGTTCATTTTATTTCAGACAAGTGTCAATTTAGATACCAAGAGCATTATCAGCTATACATAAATGTTCTTAATAAGGACCATAATATATGATGATATGGACATCTTGCTGCTGTGATTTTGAGAAACACTGCACTTTTATATGAATATGTTTCCAAGGTTAAAAGTAAGATAATTGTCTTCAGATTTTCCTGTGTTTCATCTCATGCTTTTTAACACCCTCTTTGCCCTTGGGAGCTTTTTTCCCCCTAAGATGATGCTTATTTCCAGTCACAGACAGACTTAAATATTCATGAACTGATGACAGGATGTCAGAGGGTAGAGCACAGATGCTTCAGTGTCAGGATAGTGAGAGTCTGTGTGGTGTCACTGGGTTCACTACCTATTGATTTTCAAAAAAACGCTTTACTGTAAAATGTTATGGCACCATTACATTGTTTTCATCTTGGATTTATGCTTCTGCCATTATGCTGCTGCCGTGATGAAATGTGCACTCTTTTTGTCTGGAAGTATTAGCGTATTTGGAAAATAGAGATGTCTCCTCATGTTCCTGTTGTGTATGTTTTGTGTGTTGATGGACTCTCATTCGACAAGCAACGGGACACCAGTGTGTGGTGTTAAGGCACGGACACACCAGGCCGATTATCGGCGTCGGTGGGCGTCAGGCCAACGATGAGCGTCGACAAGCTCTACTCAGATTGGTGTGTCATGCACCGTCGGGTCTTTTCAGCCGGGCCGACGCCTTTTCGGCCGAAAACTTGAATCGGCGGGCAGTCGGCAAAATAAATCACTCTGATTGGCTGTTCAGCTAGCGAAACGGAAGTGAGGGACCCAAACAAACTATTAAGAAGGCAAATCTGAGATTTCATTTAACTCCAGCTCTCGACACAGGTTCGGGAAAGCCCCATGAGCTTCTTGTTGTAGAGTGAAAATGGAACGCACACGCTATTTGTTGTTTGTTTATATCACGCAGTCCGTTCTTCTTCTCTCGGTTATCACGGGCCGTTTCTCAATCTCGAGGATACTGGCTTCCAAGCCAATATTTCAAGGATGCTACGTCATCGAGTGCCGCCGAAGTACTGTTCCAATCTCCAGCATACTTGGAATTCCACCGAGGCCGCGTCCTTGGTTTGGGGGACATTTCGAGGCTGCACATGGGTAGACTTTGCGTCCTTAAAATCCCCACAATGCTTTGCATTTAAATGTAAGTATGTAGTGGCGTAGAAAATGTGTACCGTTAGAGAGAGTGGCACACTTGTTAGCCTGTTCCATTCTTCTTCGTTTTCCGAAGCCGTGGCTTGGAAGCATATTTGCTTCGTTTCTGAAGGAAGTGACTTGGAAGTACGTAACTACCAAGCCAGCATCCTCGCGATTGAGAAACGGCCACGCAGTCTGTCTTCCGGTTGTTGCCTCTTTTGAAGGATGAATACACACTACCGCCGCCTGCTTGCAAGGAGAGTTATTGCCACTCACGCATGCGCAGTTCGCACGTGCTTCTTGGCTGTCGGCTGAAGTCTTTACGGTGTGTTCCAGTACGACACTGGGCCAAAATGCTGAGACGCGAGGCGACGCAACAGTCGGGGTCAGTCTGTGTCAGTTCTTTGTTGTCAGATTGGTGTGTCCGGGCCTTTAGCTGTGTTGGCAAACCATGCGATTCCCCAGAATAATAAACCTGTTCAGTGTGTGACAGTTACAATTATAAAACACCATGTTCTAGAATAGTTTGAGTACTTGAGTCAGTGAAGCATATGTTTATGTACAGAGTTGTTTGCATATGCATAGTTTTTTGTGTTTTTCCTCCACCATTTCTGCTGTTATACTCTGGGAAACTATGTTCTGCCCTTACTGGTCCACACTTCCATGCCTCTGTCACCTTATTGACTTCCATCTAGGATCTGAACACGGGCAGCATGTTAAGTGATGGTAGGGATGGGTATCGAGAACCGGTACTAAGTCAGTACCGGATTGGACGGTATCGGTATACCGTTAAGCCGCTGGACAAACGGTGCTGCTATCGGTATATGAATTACGCTACTTCTTTAGTTTAAACAATTCTGGTTGGTTGGGAACCCTCATCCCGTGTGACGTATCCGGTTTGAGTACCACTGTTGGCCACTGTGAATGCCACTCGTCATCTCTCCTAACAGCACTCTTATTATTGTGAGACTCCCGGGGGCAGGCGCAACGTCTTGCAAGAAACAGCGTCCCAAGGCTTCTTAACATTTAACAACCTATTAATGATGCATACCCACTTAACGGGAAGAAACTCAGCTAACAGACGATATGAACCATTTTACCTACACAGAACAGAAGTCTTCCAAGTCTAAATCAACAGTTAGTGAAACGGGCTAACGTGGCTAACGGCTGCTTTAGCCCATAACTGGCAAAAGCGATCTTTTCTACGTCTATCTGCACAAATGATTCCACAGATTCCATTGGTATAAGTCTCATCACTGTACGACCAAAACTCACTGAACTAGCAGCCAGGAATGAGCAAGAAAACAACTTCACTTTACGTAGCCAGAGCCATGATGATAATTATGTCTTACCGTTGCTGTTTTGTGATCAAAAGTTGTGTTCAAGGGCATAAAAATGGTTAATCCAATGTCGCTGTGTTACTTTAAAATGATTACTGATAATCTATCATTACAATTATAAATAATAAACGGATTATAATGGTTAGCCGACCGGAGCTTGCGGTTTAGGAGGTGCGCACGCAGCGTCTCGTTTTAACTGAATAATGGTCATGTTTATATGGATTTATGAACTGCCCCTAATTACCGCCCCCCTTCCAGAGACACACTGTCAAACACACTCATCCTGCTTGGTATGACATTGAAAAAGTTACATTAAATAATAAATACAAATAAATTACTGTTTAATCTTTACATTTTGTAATCATGTCTATAATTTTGAGCACCAAAATATTGAAAATTATCAATAAGAGTATAGAAAAATACCGGTATCGGTCAAATCCTAACTATACCGATCCCTAAGTGATGGTTTGAAGGGGCTGTTGGTCATGTTCCCTCGACTGCAACACACGCCCACACACCGTTTTCTCTCCACAGGCAGTTCCACCAACCTCTGCGTGAACAGCAGACCTGCTGAGTGAAAGCAGTGTTTATCGAACTGCTGTGACATGCAGCAACATGCTGTGTCCCTGTGTATGTGATCAATCCAGCACCTCTTAGCTCCAGATCAATAGTGTTCAAAGGGAGAGGCTTGACTAGAGCCCGGGGAAAGACAGGACCTCGACCTTATCTTTGCTGCCGTAGCAATACTGAAACACCGCTGACTAACTCTCTGGTGATTAACAGGCTCTGCAAAAGTTATAAACACAGTTGGAAATAAGGCTGCTACTTTTGTGATCTTATAAACATGGTAAAAGTGGTTATGTACTGGTTTTCATGTTTCGCCCCAACAGTGTCTCCCTTTTTAAATATCATGCAGCTACTACAATATAGTGCCAAAATAATTTGCCTGTAAGATACCTACGTTGACTTTGAAGGTTCCATCAGCCTTGTGTTTGTATCTGTGTGTGGGCTGTCAGACTCCTCACTGCTCAGCTCAACACACTGACCTACTTCTGTTCCCTGACTTTGGTGCATCTACGGCATGCATTTAAAATGCATCAAGCATGTGTCAGAACAGTGCATGCATTATACAGACGGTGACAGAGAAGATGTACATTTAAATTTAAAATACAAACTCTGAAATGTCAGTCCTGGTTGACTTTGCAATACTGCTGGTAGCAGCAAATGCAGTTTAACGCTACAGGTTCAAGAATACTGGGTCAGCAAAACAAACTATTATTTTTAATGAAGATATCATGCAATAAATTGCCTTTTTCCATCATTCTGTAAGCAACCATGATTCGATGAACTGCTGCATACGGCATGAGTTGTAAACATCGAACATACAAATAGTTGGTTTCTTCCCTTTAGAACCTGGAGGAGTGCAGCCTGTCACCGGCAGCTGTCCATCTTACAGCTAACTCACTGTGGCCTCTCCTTTGTCCTGTTCCATCTTGCAATTTGTTAACTGATCCACTATCAAAATATGCCAAAAAGACAGCAATAGTGTCAGATTAGAGCTTCCTGCCCAACAAAAGGCATTTCTTGTGACCATTTCCTTATAGAAGTCAACTTGTGTTGCACCAGTTAAATGCTTTATTTGAACCTGCAGCAGTAGCACATTTTCTTATTGTATTAACTTTATACAGCATTTTTTCTCCCAGTCCTTAACTGAACATATTTGAATACTTTCAGAACTTGTACGTATAAATATCATTTAATATGAGGTCTTTCTGTGAGCATGAGAGGAGCTGGGTATTTGTGGTGCTCTCACATACAGGGGGAGCAGATTGAGAGGCTCACAGGACTGAGAAGTGTCACAGACAGGCCTGCAGCGCTGCACAGTGACATGCATAGTGTTCAAAGCTGTTAAAGTCACACAATACTCTGTTAAAGCTGAACGTTAGACAAATCTCACGTGTCTGATCCTTTATTGACAGTCTCACATCTTTTGACCCTTCCCTGAACATTCCTTCAGTTCCTAAAGGTCCCTGCTTCACACACACACACACGTCAATCCTTGTATTTTGTGCCCATGTGTTAGCTTGTGCCTCGTGCTGGGACTGAGAAGGAGTAGAGTAAACATGTAAACACATACAACAGTAAATAGGGCTTGGAGCAGCCTGGTACTTTGAATTCTGGAATTTTAAGGTATTTGCACTATAAAACGCCATCTGTTGTGCACTGCCACAGTTTTGTCATGGCTACCTCAGAATATAAATTATAACCCTAACATTATATTATACATTCTTCATCAAAAGCTGCCAAGGAGGAAGAGACACCTGCTGTCACCAGTGTTGGTCGAGTGAATGCTAATGGGAACGTTTCCGTGTATTACCACCCAAAAATGTATTTTCATGTTGAATACTCCAGGGGGATGTTAGGAGGAGGATGTTGTTATTGAAGTAATCACCATGCTTCTTGATAACTAGATAGTATTGAGCTTTATGGTTCGAAATGAATCGGTTTATAATGTAGATTTTTTAGATTGTATCAGTAAGGTAGTATATCAGAGCTGTAGCATTTATAAAAAAAATCTTCTTATTTTCTTTATTAATCATTAAAGCCCTGCATAATGTCTTCGAGGGAACATGTCAGACCAAAACCCAACAAAATTTGATGAACTGATGATATATTAAAAACACTAAATAAAAGAAAAAACTTCCATTTGTAAGAAGTTGGAGCTATTTCTGCTTGAAAAATGACTTCAAATGATGACAAATAAAAGCAACACACTCACAGATCAGTAGCTAAAATAAGATGGTATGTTTGCTTGAAAATCACTTAAAGGGTTATTTGATTATTGAAAATGTTGCAGATTAATGAATTGATTTATTGGCCGCTTGTTCAAAGTGCACAATTATCTGAACAATAACACTGTCATGCAGTAAACACTCTGAGCTTTGTCTGTCTAAAAGAGGTGATGGAGACCTGCTTTCATGGCACTGGATAATGTAACGGTCAGTGCGGGATGAGGAATGTGTTGTCACATGCAAAAATACGCCAGCATGTGCGTGACGACACACAAAGACATTTGCTAATACTCGTTGTGCCCTTCAGTAACACGGCTGGTTAGGCCGCCCAGCACCTGTAGCTGCAGTCTGATGTGACTGTCAAAAGTCTGATAACACGAATAGAGAGAGGGAGGAGGGGGGAGGCGGAGCCTGAGAGGTCTAATTCAACAGCACCTGCTCTGTGCAGTGCAATGACTCACATTTAGCTTAACAGCGACACATCACCTGAGTCCACTTGAGTCATTCCCCTTTCTGTCACTCTTCCTCTGTTATTCTCGCCCCCCTCCTCCTCTAAACTCTGTCATGTCCCCCTGAAGTCTCCTGCCATCATCCCATCAAAACATGCCATGTACACCTTCAACTTATCACCACTCGTTTGTTATCCCTTCAGCTGGTCATACAAACATTCCCCACACTTGAACCTCAGTAAGCGAAGCGTGAGGACACAACCACTTGGAATTATGTCACCAAACACAACACATGTCGGCTCAGCTCACTGTCACAGTTGCGTGGATGCTGCCAGGAGCAGAGAAGGGTGAGCTCTTACATCGGGAGCTTTGGCTAGTGAGGATTGGGTAGGTAGGGCAGTGACTCAGAAGGAGGGGGTTGCTGTCTCTCTGTTTTTCAAGTAGCATAGCTGGAGGTGTGGGCGTTGTAAGAAACTGAAGTTAAGAGAAGGAAGCTGGTCCAGTGTGGTTGGGAGGGGGCACGCTGAAGCAGACAAGCAGAAACGGGCTGTTTCTACACTTTAGTTACGTGACATGAGATTTAAACTATAGTGTGGGTAATATGTTATTTCCTACATCCATAGCACCAAAAAGCATTGCTCGCTCTGGGTTGCTGTTTCCTTGGTAAGATGTCAGCAGAGGTTTAAAGTTTACCTTGGTGAGTTTGTTCTGCGTGTGAGCTTTGTACCCCTACCCAGCATGAGGACAACCTGGAGGGGATGACAAGATCTTAGTCCTAAACTGGTGGCTAAAGGCCAACAGCTAACTGCCAACATGCAGCATTTGTCTTCAGAGTACCTCACAGTCCATCACACAGGCTTTCATCTCTTAGAGAAGTGAGACCCCTACTGGCTAATGTGAGAAGTGATGGAGGCAGAGAGCATGATGGGATTCAGACTTCATTGGCTTGTAGAGTTGCAGTTGGCCTGACTCAGAATATGCAATAAGATCATTTATTATTTCCCTGGGGTTCAGCCAATGGCACAAGTAGCTTCCGAATTCTGACATTTTATCGATGAAATAAATGAAAGATGAATTGAAAAAATAACTCTAATGAATCAACAATGAAAGTAATTGAGTCATGTACGTCAGTCATGTCTTGTATGTTTGTGTTTTCTCTGTTAAATATTAACTATGTGTTCATTTAGAATTCTGATGCAATCTTAATGTTATATTCCGGTGACCTATAATGCCAAGTAATTATGAACAAAATGATATTAAACCACCTCTAGCTTTTGGCATTCCAGTTGAGATTCACATGTGATCTGATTTTCATATCAGTCAAGGAAGATTTACTGACCATAAGGTTGTTGTTATGGTTACTTCTGTCAATCTGCCACCATTTCTTTTTTTTTGACGATAGCTCATGCTGCATGTTGTCAAACTGATCAGAATCTGATCAGCTACTGGAGTTTTGGCCGTGTGCATTTCTAATTTGTGTGGGTTTTTCATCATGTTTGGAAGACTGCTCTTCATCTCTGTTTCTTCTTTCTCTTCACTTTCACAGCAGGAGCCAGCCTCAGAGGAAGACAGGACTCTATAGACAACAGCAGCAATAAAGAACAACAGGCTAACATCACATCCAACAATATGCGCATCTGACGCACAACTGGTAAGTAAGGCCTTGTCTTTGCAATAATAGCTTGTTTTCAGAGGTCTGACGGAAGTAAATGTGAGTCTGTATGCCTGCAGGATTGCACACTTAATGTTTTTATTCTCTTGTAATACGATTACAGTCGCAGTTAAGTGAGCAAATATGATCGTCATTGCTTATCACCATCCTCCAGTGGTGTGCTGTTTCAGTTGTTTGTCGATTTTCTTGTTTTTTGCCAGCAGTATTATGGAATAAAAAGCTGCCCCAATTTTTGTGGAACATGTTCAAGAGTGTAGCCGTGACCAAGAAATATATGGTTATATTTTGGAGCGAATCCTAACACACATTATTTTTCAATCACTGTGTAGAAATGACTTTGGCCGAGGGCTGCGCTTCCTGAGTGAACTTCTAATTGTGTTAAGCCCCTTTTACACATGTAGGGTAACCCTGCATGTGTATGTTTTTATGTTGATTCTTTATATGAGACCTTACATGTCCAAATTGTTCAATCCAGTAATCAAATGGATGTTACTGTGCCAGCTGTCAGCCCTTGTGTAACTAGAACAGGGGCATTAACTGTGGATGATATTTTCATGTGGATGGTGCAAAACCCAAAGAAAAATAACTATCAAAAGTCAAGAAGGCATTTTTAGCAACACACCTACACAAATGTCCATAATAAGAGACTACAGGATTTGGGTATTTCTGTATGTAAGGGTGACGTGAGACAAATTCACAGGCGACAATAGATTTAGTTCTTTATGACCACATTTTTTTGAAAATAAAAGATAGTTGTGTTGGACTCTTGCTTGTTTACATGATCACAGCATTTACATTAGTTTAAAAAGATGTGCTGTGAGTGTTTTGTTTTACCTGTAGACAAAATCCCCAAGTGATATAGCCCAGAGGCACCCCAATCAAACAAGAAGACATGCATAGGTATTAGACCAGGAAGTAATGTAATTACAGACGTAGGACTTGATAAACAGACAGACTCAGACTTGTAAATACAGACTGGCTATTGCTTCCTGTGTACTTATTCTCTGCTGTCAAACAATAGGAGGGAAGTCGACATGATGTAGTGCTGTTTGCTCTCGGCTTAGCATCTGGGGAAAGCAGCTAATAGCGCACACACACACACACACACACACACACACACACACACACACACACACACACACACACACACACACACACACACACACACACACACACACACACACACACACACACACACACACACACACACACACACACACACACACAGGCCTGCATTGTCAAGCACACAAGAGATGTCTTTGCTGGCCTAGTAGCTTCGTATTATTCACTACTGTCTCCATGTGTGCCCTTGGCCAAGAATACTCTCTGAAGAGTTTTCAATTATGACAAGAGAAGAATATTCATACATATTAAAATAATCCATTGCTGATACTTTCTTTTTTGTTATGAGAAAAGTAATGGACTAGAAAATTCAAATGTATTTTGTGCATAATTTAAAATCAGTTTTCATGCTGAAATTACTTAAGGATTGTCTGATTTAAAATAAGAAAATATAGCCGCAATGTTGAGAATTGATTGAATCATTTAAGATATTTACAGAGTACACTTTGGGCTATGGTAGTTTGTGTTGGGTAATTCACAAATATATATTTAAGGATCTTTGAATGATACTGGCATCAGGAACTCTGGATTATTAATCAACACTCGAGTCTTGGGAAGAACAAATAATTAACCAAGACCTGTGAATAAACCTGGCTTTCTAACGATTTGATCTACTACATCAGTATTGAAAATTGAAATACTGTTGAAATTGGTGATAACCATCTTCTCTCTCTCTGGTCGACGAAGAAAAGACAAAGGAATATTTCCTGTGTTGAGATCGATCTGTAGAGTCAGTACAGTGACTGTAGGTCATGCTCCAGTGTCAGGTGTAAGCTGTTCAGCATTGTGACTTCTACTGACAACTGCTCTTTTCAAACCCCTTTCACAGAGGATCTCATCCTAATGCCTAAGCTCCCTCTGTCTTGTCCTCTGTCGGATGTAGTTAGTGACAGGCTGTGAAAGTGTACGTCCATATGGGCTTCACAGGCCTGCTGGGACGACTGTCAACACTTTCACCGCCATCTCAAGTTCAGCCGTGCCTATTTTTCTCGGTCGTTGACCTTTGCTGTCTTTTTAAGAGATGATCCTGAGAATCCTTCTATTTTAGCCAGTAGGTGGAGCTGCTGTTACAAACTGAGTGATGTGAGGTGATAATTGTCAAGATGAGTTGCAAAATCCCTGTGATATAATTTGTGTTTTCAGAGGGCCGGGCGGGCTTTGCTGCAGCTGAGGATGATGAATGGTCTCGTTCGCTAGAGCTAGATGGTGTGGGAATGATGAACCTCCCTAATGGCCAGTCAATCATCACCACCACGGCTGCATCAGTCTCTGAGGTGAGCCACGCCCACTCACCACACCTCCATCTCCTCTTTTCACAATATATCTTGTGCTACTTCTCCTAGACTTTTGCCCCTCAGAATTCTAATGTACCATGTTTGAGTGATTGGATGTAGCAGTGTTTTCTATGGCAAAAATATTATATTAACATATTTTTCAGATGACACATTTAACAGCTGTGCTATGACATCATGTTGGGTTTTGAAGCCTCCTATCCCCTACATACCTCACCTCTCTCCTCTGCTTGATACTTGTCTTTAACAGCACAGCCATCGCTACTCTCACCTCCCAATGTGTGTGTTTGTGTTTTCTAGAAGAGCAGCAGCTCAGAGTCTCTCAGCGATCAGGGTTCTTCAGACCTGAAGAAGAGTTTCGATGCTGTTGTGTTCGATGTACTGAAGGTCACCCCCGAAGAATATGCAGTAAGTGAAGTTTGTCTTATAGAGGAGGAAATGGGGTCAGAGTTTGGATCATTAATAATTGATGATGTTTGGCAGTGCCAAGCAGGTTCTGATGGATTTCCTCTGGCTGCCTCTGCACAAACTTTCCACGGCATGAACCAACAGAAGTAGTATTTCTGTTGCATTGATCTTAGCTTTTTGTGAGAAGTACTGATGCTCAGGATTGACACATAATAAATAAATAAAAAGCATGTTCCTCATTATTTCTCTAATACTGTATTAATGCTTTTATTCCAATGTTATACCACATTCAACCACAAGAGGGCACTCTTTATCTTCTAAATCCAAGAGTGTCTTCATTTTACATATTTCCAAGTTGTATCAAGGCACTTAAAGGTTCAATCAGTAAAATACCATTGTCAGTCACTATTACCTGCTTGTCAGGACATAACTTCTCTATCAAAAGACGTGTTGAACTATTACAGACATGCTTAAATGTATCCTTACAGTTCATTGAATGAATGCTTTATTCCTCCTGAAAAGTGAAATTGTCTTGTATGCTTGCATGCCATTGTGGTTCCATGGAATCAAGCCAGCTGGCTGTAAAAAATATGAATTATCGTTTATTTTACCAGGATAATCTAAAATGTCTTGCTGTTGGTGCCCCTTAGAAAGGAAAACAAACAATGGTTATATTCTCATTCTCAACAGAGAAAAGGAGTCACTGGGCTGTTTGATAATCTATGTGCACACACTGAACATGAACCAGAAAAGCAAAGGCGATAGTTGTTGGAGGAGATCAGAGAGAAAACAATAGATAAGCATCCAAAGAACTGTAGCCAACATCCCAGGGTGTTGTCGCGAGAGGTCCAACCCCAGATTGAACAGAACGATAGTGCGAATAGTAGAATAAAAAAGCAAGGATAACTGCCAAACAGACGCAAGCCGAGCTCAAAGTCAGGGTACGTCAGTTTCCGCGATGAAAAAATACCCAGAAGGACTCCCCTTTTTGAAAGAAAAACATTAAAAAAGCCTGCCTGGAATTTGCTAAAATGCATGTTAACAAGCCACAATCCTTCTGCGGGAATTTATTAGCTTTGAAATGAACTACGATGAAACATGAAGGATGCTGGGTTTTGATTTGGGAGTGCTTTGTTATGTAATATTCATATAGTGCCTTGAAATTCAGGGCACAACACAATCTTAAATCTATCGAGGTATTTTGGAGGAAAATTAACTGCTTAGTGAAGGAAAGCTGTTTTTCAGTCACAGATAATGGATAGTGACCCTAGTCATGGATAATGACTAAACAAATGCAGCTAATGACACAAAAGAATGGATTAAAAAACACTGGACTATTCTGAAGGGGCTTTCTAAGAGTCCTGTTCCAAATCTTAACAAACATCTGTTAGGAGAGCTGAGACATACAGTCAGGCCATCCTCAGAACGATAGCTGTTTCTTGAAGTATCAGATTAACGTTCTATCGTTTTTTTCCCGATATCATTTTAACTTTTATTATTTCAACTGTTACGAAGAAGTCTGATTTATATTAGATATAGAATAAACAATGGTAAGTTGCATTATGATTTGTCAGTTTGACCCAGTTTGAACATAGCAAGTCTAACAACTGTTGTGTTTTGTCCCCACCAGGGCCAGATTACGCTCATGGATGCTCCTGTGTTCAAAGCCATCCAGCCTGAGGTGAGCTGCACTCAGATCTGTTTAGAGGAGTGGTGTTGACAGCTTTAGTTATGACATGTAGCGTGAGAAATTAACACATTGTTTTTCATTTTGAGCTCGAGGTGTGACATCTCTAAAACTGCATGTGCAAGTCTGGAACACATTTCCTCACACCTCACATTATACAGCAATGACACACAAAACAAATGTTGATTAGTCAATTACAGATAAGTTAACTATTTATATACCTGCATTCATATGTATATTTAAAAATGTCCCCTGTTATCTGCCGCCTCGGTCCATCTCTCTCTTTTCTGTCTTTCAAAATCTTCCGGTGGCATGCTGTGCAATGAGCAGCTGTGATCAGAGCTTCCACGCAATGCCAGTTATCATTATGCGGAAAGTGGCATCTTGTTGCACACCTGGTCTTACACCTCAGTGAGGCGCTTTGTAATTTTGTGATTTTCTGGATTGTTGGGCCTTCCTGACAGCTGTCATGGATAACCTGTGTTTAAGGTTGGCCACTGTGGGCTTATGAAAGCTACATGCAGACCACATCCTAGCGTGGTGTACAGTGTGACTCCTGCTATTGGCCATGTTCAACACGTCTTGTCTCAGCTAACAGCACGCACGCACGCATGCACGCTCACTCACTCACTCACTCACTCACTCACTCACTCACTCACTCACTTACTCACTCCTCTGGCATGATATCAGTCCCAGGCCCACAGTTTGATTTAATTTAGATAACAATGTAATTGTGTGGCGTGACCTTCTTGGATTCTCGTAAAAAGTTTATTGTGTCTGAGTCATGGAAAAGACTACAGATTAGTCCCTGAGTGGCTTTCATCATGGCTGGCGTTCGGGGTACTGCTGTTTCTTCACCCAGAGGGAAGTCATTGACGTCTTCTGGACCGCACAGGGCCAAGTTCACACAGAGGCGACTGTCGGCTTTATAAATGCAAACGTGCTCCTGTGCTCAGTCTGGTTTGAGCGCCTGAGTTGCTTTTATAAGCATAATGAAAATGTGTCCGTGCATTTCAGTCCGATGTAGCAATTTGGAAATTCAGGTCAAGGTTTAAAGGGTCAGAGGTTTTACATATTGCTTCAAGCTGGTAAGAACTTTTTTGAGGGACCTGTATTGGGATGTAGAGCAAGAGTGTGCGTTTGGGAAGGAGTCACTGACCTGTTTAAATGGGGGGGGGGGGGCTGACAAGGGGATGAAAGCTGCAGTCTGGAGGGAGAGAAGGAGGTGAGTGCGGAGTATGCAGAGTGACCCAGCAGCCTCCTGGCAGGAACAGAGTGAACTAGAGAGGCTTTTCCTGCTCTCACAGTGATTTTGTCTCGAAGCACTGGCTGAAAAAAGATACACAGCTATGACCAAACTAAAACTCAACGAGAGTTTCCACTGCTGTCAGTCTCCTCGTTCTCTCCAGACACATAATAAGGAAAGCAGGTGTGTGGTTTCACTAGGCTCACTGCCTATAGGAAAGTATTACATTACATGGATCTGTGAGTTGTGCAATAATAATGTTTTTACTGACTTGCAGCCCATTCTTGCCTTTTTAAGTTAGAATCTACAGACAAATTAGGAGTTCCAACAGATTTGAGGCAGTATCTGACATAAATTGAGGTTAGAAAGACGTTATCTTAGACAAAATACAAGGTTAGTTTCCATGATGTAATATGTTCACCTTTTTAGTTGGATGTATATTAAGTGTCGTGCATTAATGTCCTAATGTTCTTTAGAAGATTTCAACTTGACATATTTTAACCTTTTGTATGTAAACAAATGATATACAAATCAACATTTCCACCAGATTAGTTGCAAGAATGCTGGTCTGTGGACACGTTTTTTTTACAGCAGGCTCTATGAATTTTTTTACAATAGAGTAATTGAAAATGACTAAGCTTGATCTTTAGTCTTTCTATTTTAAAGTGCACATTTTGTCGTCTTCATGCGTAACATGTTTTGTAACTACAGTCTGTCATGTTCAGTTCGACTGGCCTTATATTACCATATTTGCTGTTCTTGCAACTAATTGAAGTAGTCATTACAGTTATTATGGAAATTACCGCAATGAACATAATAAACTAGCTATGACCTGCGGTCTGTTTCAAAGATTAACTTTTTTCCCTCTCCATAAACACATCATAACTGCCTTTCATATCAAATGTACGTGTGATTGAGAAAGAGCCCCATAGAGAGAGATTGAGTGTCCGAACACGGTTTTGTGTGCTCAGGTTTACAGCATTTTTACAGCATTTTGACATGTGTGTATGACGCACAGACAGACTTTCTGGCATGAGCTGGAAAAATTACCCCAGACAGGATTGCAGTACAACAGAGGATCTCATTAACTCAAGTGTTTTAGCACTGACATGGAGCAGATGTGTGGAGAGCTGCCTGACAGGTCTAGCCAAAAGCTCTCTGGATGAGGACGAAAAGATAAGCATCTGTCACAATAGCAATAAAGATTACATGAGAGGCATGTGTGGAGAGACGGTGTGAGGAGATGGTGTGAAATCTGGCCAACACCTCTGGGCAAGAGGCAATGGGCTCCGTTCTCTCTTGTTCTGTGGATATATAAAGTAGGGGAACATTATTGATGATAACGGGTTTTGCCAGTATTTCTTATATACTCTTTGATATCTACAAAGCCTCAAGAGAGCCAGGTTCAAAAGCTTGGAGCTTGAACTCATGCCACTCTGACACATCAGACAGCAAAGGAGCTGAACACATCTGCTTTGGATGATCGGTTAAGTGACGGCTCATAAGACATGCATGCATGATGGCTGCTTTAATTCACTTCCTACAAGTAATGGACCGCTTAATACTTGTGGTTATGCAAAGACCGGAACAAGTACAAAAATATATCAGAGGAAGAGCTGTTGAGGACAACACGGACATACCCTTGTGTATAATTGATGAGAACACCAGAAGTTATTTTCCGACAGTAAAATCATCTATAGTGCAGAGCAGACTGATGTTTTATCTACAACGCCCCACTGAATTGCTGATATGTTCTTTGGCTGTTTGTTTGCAATTGACATGCCATTGAAATGACAAGGCAGATCATGAAGAGGAGGAGAAAGGATGCAAGGGAGTTGTATCAAAATCTTTTCCTCATCTAAATGTACGAGGCCAAGATTACTAATGGGTTGTAACAACCCCATCTATATGGTTTTAATCGAGAGTGAACTGGACCGCCTAAAGATGGACCAGCTGACAAGAGACGTGTAGACATTAAAATGATGTGTAAGTGAAAAGAAGATGTTGGAGATGTTCTGTCCCAGAAGACCATTTTTAATTTTATAATCGAACCGCACTGATGTTTATGAAATACAGTTTGCGAAGGAAAGAGATTGAGTGATTTAAAGAGGGGCGGTTGCCTGCCTTTGTTTCAAATGCACAGTCATGGCAACAGCCAAGTTGGTAATTTAGTGGCTTTGGCTGGAAAGCTTCAGCTCTCGGGAATCGGATTGCATTCTACGTGCTGCTGGGAAGTATGTCAGTTCCTCTCATGTCTGAGCACACGGCATAAAAATCCTCCGAACAGATTGAAGGTCTCATGCGAGACGATGATGACTTGTAGTTGGAGGCAGGTAACGTTTCACATACTCAGCCTTGTCTCGCCTGCAGGCTTAATGTTTTCCAGCACTGATCGTGAGATAAAACTTGCTGAAGTATTTTGTTTTTACAACCGTGCATTGAATGTTGAACGCGGTTTTCCTCGGGCCCTGTATGCTGCACATGTTGTTTTGTGGCGGAGGGTTGGGCATTAGTTGCTCGACAACAAACACAGAAGGGAATCCCACCCACACTACAGCCTGTCAGCATGATGGTTAATACACATTCATCATGCTGAACGGTGAAGAAAATAATGTTTTGGCAGTAGACAAAAAGAACCCACAGGGACAAGTTTTCCCTTTGTAGAAAGGATTTTTTCCAAACCATGGACAATCAGTTTTTCAGAAGACATCATCAAAACACATTTAATAAAACGATCTTATATTCAATGACTTATCTCGACCATTTCAGATGTAATCATGTGTACTGTTTTTCTTTTAGAATATACCAGTTGTTATTATGATAAAATCGTATTGCCGTCCAGAAGAATAAGAATGAAATCTTCATATAAGAACATGCTTAGTCTGGTCTCACTTGCCATGAAAGAAAGCCTGTACTGCTATAAGAATAATGGGGAGTACATGTACTAAAAGACCTCCTGGAAAAGTCATTCTTTCCATGGTGTGCGCACGGTAATGGAGGCTGCTGCTCGCTTGTATGTCCCTGCCAGGGTCTATAGACAAGCGTCTTTGGGTTCAAGAAAAGCGCTATAGAAATATAATTTATTATTATTATAGTTTAAAACTGTCTGAGACAATGCATTTTACTGCCTTCTCCTTTCTTTGCTCCTTGTATTTACTGTTCTGCTTTTCTGCTTTTTTCTTTCTTACTTTTTGAATCGAACAGATGATACAGGGTACATCTGTAGACTAGTACTTTTGGCTGAACATCAGTTTAGGCTTCCTCTGTTTTTGAAGTGCAGAACAGATAGATGTTTAGATGTTCCACTGTATTCCTTCCTGTATATCTCCACAATCCCCACTCTTTTTGCGGCAAACCACATTTCTTGTTCTCACTTCCTCCCTTCTTCATCTTCTTCCGCCCTGTTCCTACTATTCCTTCATGTCTTGGCCTGTGGCCTATACCTCATATGTTCTGGGATCCCAACACTTCAGTTTTCCATTTACAATGAAGAAAAAAACAACAAAAGGATTCTCTGCGGTATCTTACATGAGGTCATAGCCATTTGTGGCTTAGCCACAGCTGGTTATCTTATTCAGCCTGTGCCATGTTTATGTAATACTGCTCAGTGTGGTTGTAAAACAGAGTAGACTCAACACAGAGCTGAGTAAATAGATATGGAAATCTAGAAAATGTAATTTTAGGGTTGTTTTGGATTAGGCAACGTTTTGCTTTGTTTAATATTTGAATATGAATATTCAAGATGGAAACTTTCCATGGGGGTTAAAGGGAAGCAATGTGAAATACGACACAAAAACTTGCAGAAGATGCAAACAAGCTATAAAGTGTGTATTCTGCTTTTATTTTTACTATCTACTGGCTAACATAAATAATCTACTGTAAAATCTATTCTCTCCAGCTATATAATGGAAGCTGAAAGCATGTAATGTGCTGTCTCAGACAGTGCTGCCGTTTGGTCTGCACATGTGATGGAGAATGCACTTTACATGCAATAGGTTTATTTTTTACTGAATTCCTTTTTAATGGGATGCTGTAAATGAATGTGTGATGGAAAAGGTTCAGTGCATGGTTTCAATTTAATAGTCATAGCTATAGCATGCCATAAGAAATAGCAGTTAATGTTTATTCACCCCCTTAGTTAGTTCACTATTCAATGGTATGCTTTTACTATTGCAATTTGTGCACAATTCCTGAGCTTAGCTTCACTTACACAATTTAAGGAATCTATCTGAATCTGCTAGCTATGTGCCCAAACAGCCAGCTCCTAGCAGCGCCACAGGGCTGAGCTTTAATGAAAACACTGCTGTGCCAGACCAGCATGTGGAAATGACGGCTGGCTGTGGCTTGGCGGCGCAGGCTTCTTCAAACTGTACTCTTTTACTGCAGCCTTTAAAACTGTCTTACCAAAGCAGCCTCCTCTAAAGTCTTGCCTTTTGTCAGATAAATGTTTAAATGTTGCTTGAGTATGACATAGCACTATAAATGTGAAGGAAATACACCATAATTGTTTCTGGAGAGACTGTGGATCATTGCAGACCTGCTGTTAAAACACACTGGCATCGGTTGTTACACAACAGCGGGTGAACAATAGAGCGTGAATTACTTCAAACTTGGCGTGATGGGCAGATGGAGCGATGGTTAGTTTAGAAGACAGTCCCAGGTGGTCCAGGATTGAAGGATTATGTAGGTTGTTGAAATGTTGTGGTCTTGGTGAGTGAGGAAGACGTGGGACGGTCTGTGCACCGCCTCCCTGGGTGGTCAGGTGGTGGTCCGAGCTGCCAGGCACACAAACACATCCACCTCACACTGACTATGGAGCATCCTTGTTTAAGAAATCATCACCAACTTTGTGTGTGTTGGACAGGAGAGTGATTGACGTGATGGCAGGAAGAAGGATGTGGCTTATGTAAAAAGGACAGACGTTAAATAAACTGAGCTCTCATGGATGAGACGGGCTAGTGTCTCCTGCCCTGTGATTTAGATTATAGAAGACCTAACGGCATCTCTCCACAATGTGGTCTTTTATAGTCCCTTTTACTCTTCCCCACTCACATTTTTCCTCATCATCCTTACTCAGGCAACATAGTCCCTGGAGGCATCACCTCCCCACGCATGAACGTCTGCTTTTAACATCTGTATTTGATATGTTGCTTCTTTTACCCCCGCCGGCTGCCTCTAACTACTCGGGGACTCACCCCTGAGTGAGCATGAGTTGTCTTTGCAAGGAGCCTTCCCGATGTGGCCCGGGTCACAGAGTTGTGAGCGGTTAGCTGGAGGTTGTGTGGGGGAGCTGCTACGCGATGCAGATCTTCATATTGTCGCTCAAGTGGGCCGGGCTGGCAGGGATTAAGAGGAGAGCTTGCGCAACATTTTTCCAACTGTTACGTCAGTGTCCCTGGCCTCTGGACAGCCAGCAGAGGCCAAAGAGGGTCTGGGTTCCCCTCGCTGTGTGGTCTCTGTTTTGAACTGCAGTCCAGACCAAAATGAGACTAACCTAGTACTATTTTTACACAAATGGCAATAATTACTTATTATAGTATTTGTATGTTGTTCAACTTTTCTTTAATCAAGTTCCCAATCCCTGCCCTTTCCCTTCTTAAAAAGCGGTGAAATAAAATGTTCTTTCGGCACTACTGCTTCTACAGCTGCCTCCACAGCTGCTATTATATACATTGTCAATACAAGTGCATAAATCATAGTTGATTAAATATAAACAGCGTATGAATACACAATAATGTACTTTATTTAAAGTGAACAAATCAAAGCCTGATTATTACATTTTGAATGCGATTATTGGCAGTTATTCTGTTCTTAAGAGTAGTTTTAGCTTTTTGACATCACTCCTTTTTATTAACGTTTACTGGTTGTATTCATTTTATTAACTTGTTTAGATCTATACTGTACAAAAGGTAGTGTACTATAGTTTTCATTGTTCATTCTTTCGCTAAATAACCCCTCTGTTCATGGCGTGCATTAGCCTCTTCCTGCATGGAAAATATGAAATTACATTAGGTTTTGGGTGTGCCAGGGCATGACTAAATGGGGCAGGGTTTCCAATAATATTACTATTTACAGTAGTGGTTTTACTTCAATGTTAATTCAAAAACTCCACAGTGAGAAAAGTTGAGTTCAGGAGTCAGTGCGTAGCTTGGTTGAACATTGGAGAAAGTAAAATCAATATCATCAGTGTTCCTACACAGCTTTCCATGTTTGTTTTTGCGTTCATCCATCAATCTGTCTGAGCCTCCACTGGATCATCTCGCTTTTTCCTCCTCATCTGCTTTTCTCTACTATCATATCCTGCTCTCGTCTTGCCTTCCCACTGCGTGACCTCGGCTCGTACATGACTGTTTAGTCCATTCAGTCAAATGTTGGCGTATACAAAAAGATACTTTTGGCACAGTGCATACAGTAAATGTAATTTTCCCTGTTTGTTTGTGTGTTTTCAGGAGCTGTCAAGCTGCGGCTGGAACAAGAAGGAGAAGCACAGCTCTTCTCCAAATGTTGTGGCCTTTACTCGCAGGTTCAACCAGGTGAGAGGAATGCAGCTTTGTCACTTTCAGTACTACTTTACAACTCTTAACAAAAAGGGCTTCACAAACCAATAAAACAAGCAAAAATAACAACAATACCCACCCACCAACCAATCCATAGACAGAGCAACACATGACTATTTGATTAATAAAAGTTTTAAGTCCAACAGAACTCTATCAATACAGGACTGATTAAAACTATGATACATCTAGATAAATTAAAAGCCCCATTTAAAAGGTGCTAACTAAGGTCTCATCCCATAAAAGGAGAACAAATACAGTCCCTTCAGCAATGTTAAAGATTTATGAGCCTTAGTCTTCAAGGAATGGAGAGCTTACAGCTCCTCTTTCCATCGTGTCCTCTGCCGCCATCCTCAAAGTACTAAATCACTTCCCCAGCTCTCTGAGAGGTGATGTTTTTTTGAAGCGCCTTTCCATGGCAGCGCCCAATAATCATCATAACAATAATCTGTTTGTCCCTGCTTGTCATATGTGTATAAATAGCCCCCAGATGAAATGGGTCAGAAGGTAGTTTGTTTTGTCCCCGGCTTGTCCTTGGCTCTGGCTTTCATGAAGTTATTAGCGCACTTCTGCATCTTGGCGCAGCACGTGTGGAAACATAACAAAATGTATGCATTAGTGGGTATGACATGCCCCCCCCCAGCGCCCTGTAAAATCATCAACAGGAAGTTGTGGGTAATGATGTAAGGGGCAACCGTGACCTTTAATTCCCTTCCACTATTATTGCCAGGCTCCTTTCAGACTCACTTCCATGGCCTCCAGTATAAATATGAGATGATCTAGCAAGAATGTGTAGCTGTGGAAACTTCTCTATGTAAAGCAGATCCCAAACTGTGATTCAAGATGTTAGCTGCACACATTTCAGCTGCTTAGGAGCCAAGGAAAAAGAGCTTTTTGGATAACGGGACTCGAATTGGGAGAGCAGAGTCCCAGAGTCCTCCTTAGAAAAGAGCCGAAGCCTAATTCTCCTCCTCCTTATGTCCAGCCAGTGGAGCAGAAAACTGCGCCGTCTATCTAACAGGCGGCAAAGAGAGACTAATTCAGCCCATTATGATCAATTAGTAATCTGTCTTATTGGGTTTTGTGCTGAGAAATCATCAACTTGCATACAGTAGTCAAAAAGTAAATGTGTTTATTCAGACATAATTACAGGAGTTGTATAGAATTTGCGATGATTATAACCAAATGGGAACTGACTATATTCTAACCAGATGGGAAAGAAGACATCACAGCAGTGTATATTTAACGGCCAGAAAATATGACTAAGTCTTTAACGGTTTCATCATCATTATATATTTCCTTTTTATAGCAGCACTGCGTGAATGGCTTACTATTTACATGTAAGGTTGAATAGCAGAAACAAGAACAAAACTAGAAGAACGCAGCCATCCGCCAAGGTCAATGCTGCATTCCCAAGCTACTCGGATGGTTTCATTTCATTGGATAGTCTTTCTTCCGACTTGGTTGTGTTCATGGTATCAAGGTTGTAATATGGAAACAACATTGACATTAAAAAGAAGGTGTGTTAAAGGCCTATGTTATACCTCAGTTTTCAAGTATTTGTGTTTCAACTAAGCACAAAGAAAACCAATCATCCACAAGACCAAATGTGCAGACTTTCACATGATTTTCCTAGTTTTTTTTCAATTATACAAAAAACAAGCACAAATGTACTACACGGCAATGTTAACAAAGGTACAATTGAGTGTGACTATCGGACCCCTGATATGGATCTTCATTGACCCTTTCACTAGATTTCATGAAAATCTAGCCAATGGTTTTTCTGTAATCCTGCTGACAAACCAAAGCAAAAACATAACCCTGTTGGTGCAGGGTATTAAATATGCTGTCAGATAACGGTAAAGGAGTGATGTGACTTCCACTCAAATAGTATTCGCCGCTATTGCTATTCACCAACTTTCTCGAGTGAAATGGCTTCTTAACACAGGTCAGTTGACTCAGCACAATAACGGTACGTCCACACGGTTCCGTCACGTTGAAGCTTGCCGGTGGGCGTGTCGGGCGTGCGACCAACAACCAATCACATTAATCTCCCGCCCCGGACACACAAGCACGCCGTTTGATTGGCTAGTGCTTGTACTGGCATATGATTTGATTGGCTGGCACTTCCGTCGCCCCTTGAAAAGTTGAACTTTTCTCAACTTTCCAAGTGAGCAAAGCGACGCGACGGAACCACAATGTAGTTCGGCAAAGCTTGACGTCACCCCATTCAAAGTGAATGGGAAGCATCTCCGTTGAAGCACGCGAACCGTGTGGACGTTACGTAAGGGTCAAATCACCTAGAGTCCGTCAGTCAGCGGTCGTCCCTGTCTTTGGCATGATCTTCCTCTCATCCCATCTCTTCCTCCCTTCAGGCCATTAAACGGGTTGATTCACAGCTCTACGACTGGGTCTCTATGCTTCCGCTTATTTATGATTATTGAAGCGCTGGGGCTTCGCAGCTCCATCTGGAGGCCCTGATAGGCTCTTAAACACAACCCCGAAAAGACTTGATCTTTTCTTCAGGACATAAAGTGAGATCAAGACAAACCCCCGTAGCCCCAATTCTCTCACTCAGACCCTCATACAGACCGGTGAGTGCACTTCTGTAGAGCACTGCCATCCTTTGTGATCTCATTGCTTTGGAGGCCAAGGCTGTTGAGGACACAGGCTCCGTAATGAGACCCATGGGAAAGCGATTTGGACAGACATGCTTTGTCCAGATTGACCTCGCATATCAAGTTAGACCGCTGAGGAAACTGCAGCATGTTTTGCTTCCAGATTGGAATCACATTTTTACAGTCAATGGAAACTCCTGTCTACTGTAAACTGAAGGTAGAAGGAAGATGTGACAGCATTTGAGTTTTTATTTTCTCAAGAGAACTGCTTTTCAACATGACTGGCTCAAGGCAAGAGACATCAACTCAAGTTAAATGAAAGTTAGGGACCACCGTCTGTGTTCTCTGTCCATTTTCATCACTCCCTCATCTTTTTGTGTATTAGGAAAAGGCGATAATGAAACCCATATGGCTGCGTTTCCTACAGTATCTGCAGAGAACGAGTGTCTGTGACATGTGTTTATAAAGAAAGATGGAGAGAGACACTCTCAGTAGATTGATGAATGTATCTCCTCACTCCTCAACTCCTCTTTCCTAAAACTAAAACAACTCGAGGGGCTTTTTCCAGGAAAAAACGGGGCTAATCCAGCTGTTGGCGAATAATAAGGAATATTGAGAGCCAGGTCTTTCAACAATAATTTGACCATTAATCAGGTTTTTAATTGTGATTAATTGTTTTTTTTAAGTTGCACTGAATCAATATGCTGGTATTTATACGTTTGATTTGTGCTTGTCTTTTTTTTCAAATTATTTGTTTGATAGACAATGTTATGTTGTAACATTTAAAATAGTGGTGGTAATGGTTCTAAGATCAAGAATGAAGAAAACCATGGAAGTATACAAAAAATACACTTTATTTATAGAAACACACAGAAGAAACACCTAGCAGTCTTCAGCATGAATAGAGCAGAGTCAATTAAACAAGAACATACTACAATTAAACACTAGTGAATAATTGAGAGAATAAATCTGAGAGATAAGTGTGTGTAACAAATAAAAATAGAGATGGTAAGTGGGGGATGGTCTTATCAGAACACAATGTGCGGACAAATGTGGGCTTTGAATGGCCTCGGAGCCCTGCAGCCATGAAGCTAACTTCCCCTCACATTAACTCCTCTCTTCCCTCACTCTTCTCCTTTTTCGTCTCCCTGATCCCCCTCCTTCCAGGGCTTTAACACTGATTGATTTACTGACTTGTCCTTGTGTGTGTGTGTGCGCGTGTAATCAGAACTTTAGCTTTACCAGCATTCCCCCAAAGAGACAGATTTCAGAAATCACTCTTTCTCTGGCCAAGTACAATAAACGTACACACACACACACTCCTCTCTCGGTTGACAGATTAGGAGTTATGGTGTGTATCTGTTGTGTAATCAGTTGTAATCCGTTGGAATCAGTTGGATTTTCCTCTGAAGCTCTTATTTTTCCTCAAGAGCTAATTTATAATCTAATCTAATGGAGCGTTCCCGTTAGCAGTCGGCCCTGCGCTCTCCTGCTCCGCTTTGAGTTGTCATGACTGTCTGCAGGCCTTGGCTCCGGACTCAAAGATTGGAGATTTAACAAGGCAGAACCGCCTGTCTTTCTTTGTAAACACCTTGAACCATTATTGTTCTTTGGAGAGTGAAACGCATGAGAAATAAAGCTTGCGCGTCATCGGTTTTGCAGCATCCTGGGTCTGTTTTTCTGAGTTTTTAAGAGTGGCTTGGTGTTGTAATCTTTAATATCTATTTGTGTGCCTTTTCTCTAGACAAGTTTCTGGGTGGTACGTGAGATCCTCCATGCGCAGACGTTGAAGATCAGGGCTGAGGTGCTGAGTCTGTATATTCGCACTGCCAAGGTACACACATCCACGCTTAACTTGACATTGTTGTTCTATCCTCAGTGATGTTTGTTTTGTAAACCCAACTTAATTTGTGTTCTTTGTACTGTAACTTTTCACAGAAACTGTGTGACATGAACAACCTCCATGCGGTCATGGCTGTGGTGTCAGCGTTACAAAGTGCCCCCATCTTCAGGCTTACCAAAACATGGG
This sequence comes from Gymnodraco acuticeps, assembly GCF_902827175.1. NCBI lineage: Eukaryota > Metazoa > Chordata > Actinopteri > Perciformes > Bathydraconidae > Gymnodraco > Gymnodraco acuticeps. The sequence continues at coordinate 818,290 of NW_022990673.1, forward strand.
CGGTGAGTATATTTGCCTTAGTTTGAACGAAAGTCTGGTTTATTAGTACAGGGCTGTTAATAAACTGGGATGTCACGTAGATCTGCACTGGAAACATAAACCAACTCTAATTAAAACTAGCACAGAAGTGTCATCACAAGATGAATGGCTGACTTCAGGAAAATGAAATAAATGAAAGCACTGTTTATAATATTAAAACCTTGAAATCACTCCTGTTTATGGGATAAAATGAGAACCTATTAAACCTCCACCAAGGAGAACTTGAGGTTTTTAGTGTAGTGTCCTTTTCTGTCATTTCTTATTCCTATCAATCCTTTCTTTAGTGACCCACCCAGCCCCTCCATACAGTATTTAGAGCGGGAACATCTTCAACAAAGTATTTTTTATTATACCATTTTCAAGCAGGAAATGATGTGGAAAGGGATAACCCATCCATTTCAGTGTTTTTAATGAAATATCTTACATAATGGCATGATGATGCTCTGATGTAATGCTGAAATGTCTTATACCCGGCTCCACAAAACCACAGGAGATTCCTTTAGCCAGGGAAATGCTGTTGCTAGCCAGGAAATAGCTCACCTGCTTCTATAACACACACTGGTTTCCTTTAGGTATCATTAGTACTTCTTAATCTTCCTATATCAGTAGATACTGTGGTCTGATGCTTTACCACTGCTGCCTCTCAAAGCTCAGTACTCTGCAGTTCAATCCTCTTGGCCTCTTGCAGGATATACACTTCATATCTGTAGCAGTTACAAATGGTCTAACAGAAACACACAAGCATGCAGCTGTGTCTATTTAAAAAACTGCATGCACTGTGGCCAGTCCATTAACCATGCAACTAGTTTGAGAGTAATGCTTTTATTCTGCAGAATGTAACTGTATTTATATACACTTAATCATATATATATATATATATATATATATACACACACACATACATTAAAGCTGTTTGTTTCTGTTAAATACTTTTCAACTCATTTCACTTTTTCTATCCCCCTTTAGTTACTGAGTCGGAAGGACAAGGCAACTTTTGATCGGCTCGACTACCTGATGTCCAAAGAAGACAACTATAAACGTCTGAGAGACTTCATAAGCAGCCAGAGCATGGTCTCTTGTATACCATACCTAGGTAACAGACACAAACATACATGATACGTTAAAGAATGCACTAAAATGTCTTTCTGCTTCTTATCTTTATGGGCTAAAGGCTAATCTAAAGACAAATCACTTGAGTTTAACAAAATGAGCTGCCTCTGCATGTGTGTCTGGTACCATTATCTCTTGGATTACTCAGTGCCAGAGTCATCAGTCAGTCACGTTTTATAGTCTGTTGTTCCTCGGTTTTTTCAGTACTTCTTTCAATAAGCTACTTGTTTCCACTGTAGCCTATAAATGTTTACTCTGTCATCTAATTTCCTGACTTTTCATTTTACTCTGCTTCTTGGAGCAGAGGAATGTCGAACATACATTTGCTGATCCATTGTGGAACATCTCCAAGTAGCTGGAACAAACACATGAATCAGTGAGAAAGAAATATGAAGAAAGCTATATTTCTTCGACTTTTCCTTATATATTTTACCCCCTCTTTGGACTCCACTGTATCACACAGCAATGATGAGTGTTGCAAGGAAAACACTCAGTGTGATGTAAGAGTGGACACACGTGTGTCTTTTTATGGCTGCACTGTTTGTTCTTGTTTTGACTTGATGAGTGGAGGACTTTGATGTTCTTCGCCACCATGGCTGTTTCTCTTCTTGCCATCAGGCTCGCATCATGGCTACTGCTGAGTGATTAGATGCTCAAGTATTTTCCAACAAACAAGGGCAAAAACAAGCTCAAGAGTCTGTCATTTTATAAACTTTTTGAACACTCATTTTCCACATTGTCTACGTCACAGAAATCTGGAAGCAATGACAGCTCAGGAAACAAATGCAAAGCTGAAGCTGTCGAATGCAATCGCTAGTTTAACCCAATGGCTCTCTCATTGTGTGTGTATGTTAAGAGGAAGGGAAGATTTTCCGTTTGGTAAGAGTTTCAGTGAAGTGTGACTCGTTGGCCATTATTAGGGTGGAGTCTCCTTGGGTTGTAAGTCGTTGTACGTGTGAGCAGGCTGGTGTTTCCTTCCAGTGTGAGCCTGTCAATGATGTGTGTGGCCGTTTGATGTGTGACCAGCTGGCTGTCCTTGGGGCTGTCCTCAGCCAAGTTGGCACAAAAAAGGGAAATCACCGCTCTCTTGTTCTCAATGCGCCTCCTCCATCATAAGCCCACTGAAAGCCGCAATGCTTGTTCCACAGCATCACTCCCAATAAGTGCTGGGTGTGTAACCGTTAAACCTGGGTTGGGTTTTTTTTCCATAATGTGTTTGTGTTCATGTTTACCTCTCTTGTCACCACTCACAGTACCTGTTGTGTCTCAAATTAAAGTCGAAACCCACAGCAGAAGTCTATAATGACCCTGTGCTTTTCTAAATACACCTCAGGTGGGTTGAGTTCTACAAAGTGTATCTGTGTAGTTTTGAGACTTCCGATCATGTTTCTGTCTTTGCTCCATTTGCACCTTTTTAGGTCTGATGCTTATCTTCAGTGATAACGCTGCTGGAGAAAGAGCCTTGTGTCTGTTGTGCGGTCACCAGGCTTTAGTTTTTCCACAGTGCTGTGTGTGTGTGTGCGACTGTGTGTGTGTGTGTAGTTGTGACTGTGTGTGTGTGTGTAGTTGCGACTGTGTGTAACTGTGTGTGTGCAACTGTGTGAACCCTGACCTGCTATTAGGCTTGGCAGACACAGCCCCCTCCTGTCTGCGCTCACCACAGGGCCAGCCTGTTAAATGCTCAGATGAGCTTGTTCCTGTTCTCTGGCCAATCATGCAAAGACAAAGAGCCCAAAGAAACGTATGGCTCCACTGTTACAAAACACACACACTTTAAAATTCACCAGCCACGTAGTGAAAGCCACGCAACAGCAGCAGCAGCAAATTGGACGTACTGCAGTGCATCAAGTGTTTTTACAGTCCACACAGCCCCAAAACACAATCGCGCGGTGACATTTGTTTCAGGAAAAAAGTGCAGTGCTTTAAAGCAAATCTAACAGTTTTGTTACACAGATGAGGGAGAATCTGAAACATGACCTTTTGCAAACATAGGTTTTTACCTTTTAATTCTGAAAGTGTCTTATTGAGCAAGAGCTCATTATGTTGAAAGTTTCTTGAATGTATGCATCAGAAACAGTGAGACAGGTCGCTATGCAGGTAGTTGGGTCTTTAATGATTTTCCTAAGCCTTTCCTTGAAGCACATTATCACTGGAATAATAGCCATTTGCTTGTTGGTCTTTGTCAGTGGAAAAAGACTAAAGAGGGCCAGAAAGCGGCACAAGGCCCCTTGACTCACTCCTGCTCCAGCATGTTGCTGTAGCTGTTGGAGTAGCTGTGGGACACAAGCAATGCTGGAATAATCGATACAAGGAAAAACACCAGGGGTAAGGTGTCATATGTGATCAGGAATGCAGCAAACTCAAACAATACTGGTTCCTTTGACCTTCAGCTTTTTGTGTAAAAAAAAAAACTAACACGAGAAGTTAGTACAGCCAAGCCTGGGCTGTTGGATATACAATGTTTTAGATGGCTGACAGCAAGCCTACCTGTCAGTTCTGCTGGCTCACTGTGTGTGTAAGAACTTAAGCTAAACAAATAGTTGACTGTGTGTCTGAGTCTCTCCTTCTGCAGTGTTTGCATCGGACGTCTCCTATCTGTTCTGACTTTCAGCTCCTTAGAGGGAAAGGTACACAGGGGAGCCACAATTTTCAAGATATACGTTTGTAAATTACGGAAAGAAAAGCTCAACGGTTTAAGTGGAAGGAATGTTCCATCCTTCTCTTCCCCGTCTCTCCATCTCTTGCCTTTTATCATCTTTACTGTCTCCCAGGTTCTTATTTTAGTCTAAATTCTTCCATTATGGCATCATTTAATATCCTCCATGTCTTCACCTTGATACATTTGAATCCGTTTCTTCAAGGCTTTCTTTTTCCCCTTAGATATTTCTTTCAAACTCTCCTTTTCTTCAATATTGAATCTTCTCTCACTTACAGTCACAGTTCTTCTTTATCTTGCCCACTTACCTACGTTGATTATTAATCGTTATCCTTCTGACCTCCTTCAGTCAGGTATTGGCAGCTTATATTGCACTTAAATCAGATCAAAGAATTCTAAAGGTGTTGGATTTTAGGTGATTGTATCAACCTTTATACCGATAAAGCCTTAGCTCATATTTTACATACTTAAAGTTTGACAATAACAGTGGAAATACTTTTAAAACCTGTATTTTACTATTCATCAGTCTCACCTTTATGAACTAGAAGATGAACTAACTGTGTTTGTGTGTGTGTGTCTCTGTTCAACTGTCATTAATGTAGCAGTACATGAGAAAACTTTTTTCAAATAATTGTTTTATTACAGGGCTTGATATAAAACAACCACGACTATACTTACTATAAATACACTGATAAATAACAACGAATGGCAGAGTGACAACATTGTGAACAATCGGCCTGAGCAGAATCACACCGCTTAAATTACCATTCACAAATTAAATCAAATATATTTACATACCATAGCCAGCTCAGCCATATGTACATTGGAAAAGCACACTGTTGCACAAGATCATTTTCTGTTTTTTTTTATAGAAACCCCAGAAGTCCAAAAGAAAAACCCAGAAAAGAGTAGGCCGAAGGTTAAGCAAGTCCTGTTCCCTAACCGTTTGATCCACAGGGAGTCTAACTGGTGACACAACTTTACATTTGAGCGTTTTTACATACATTTCTTAAACATCCCATTAAATCCAATCCCCTCTTGTATGGGCGACACTACTTTTCATTAAGTCATCATTAGCTGCTCAGAAGAAATATCATGTCTCTAGTAAATGACCATTTCCCTTTTTATAAGATGCTGATTATCATCAAGATTGAGTAAAATAGGACATTTGAGCATAATACTTGATGGTCCTGGAAAGCTTGATGGACTATAACTTTCCAGACTGAAAGATGGAAGATGGAGCAGTGACTTAGGAAAGGCACTGGCATCAGTTTTCATTTCAAAGTCAACTTTGGAGCTAGTCATAGCAACACTTTTAGAGTCTTAATTCCCCGGCGTCTCTTCCTCCTTCGTATTTTACAAGGAGGGACACTGAGTTGCATTCAAAGGGAACTGAAGTGCTGTGTTTCAGTCAATCGGTCGGATCATAAGGCGGACTGACTTAAGGGAGTAGAACCCTCCTCCATAGTCTGCCCAGAAGATCCCATCCTGAAATTTGCTTCGGTAAACTCCCCCGCTGTACCACACGCCATTCAGGTTAGTCTGGCCACATGAATTGTACCACCAGCCACCCTTATGGAAATGGGCGCAATTACCTAATAGAGAGAGACACAACATGATGAAAAAGATGAGTATAAAACCCTTTGATGTGTCACTTTTTAAAAAAAACATTTGGAATTCAGCTTACTACTCCCCCTTACCTGAAAATGCATCCTTGTCGCGATCCAGCGTGGTGAACTGTTTGCCGTTGTGGCTGCTGAAGGAGTCCCCAGCGTTGCCCTGGTAGGTGCCGAGCCTCAGCCGATAACCCCCGCTCTCTGGCTCCAGGTGGAAGCTGCTGTACTCGGCGTACACCTTCTTCCCCGTCCAATCCTCCATCTCTATCATCAGCTTATAGTCGCCCTGCTTCCCCAGGTTGTAAATATTTTCCAGCCCAAGCCAGTGTTCACCATCTATGTTTCCAAAGCCTTTCTGTAGGGGACAAGCACCACAGCATGTTCTTTCTCATTAATTGTCAGTTGTGGTTTCATGTAAAAATGGCATTGCAACGTAGCGTAAACCAATAAAGTTCTGTATTAATACGAGTAAGTCGACACTGAGTGAGCCAAGTGGTGAAAGAACAGTTTTCTTTTTATTCTATGGTTACAGAGCGCCTACCATGTCCAAAAAACATAAACAGTAAAGCTGAGTGAGGTTAATAAGACTTTCTAGCAGGGTGCTGAGTTTAAAGGAGTCTGCAATCAAGTAAAATGAAATCAGATCTGCTTATTGTTGAGACGATAATGTGTTACGGTTATGAACCGTGGTTCTCACTCAAGACAATTATTGAATGGCCAGGGCAATTGAGATTTGGCCGCAGCTGGATGGAGAGTTGACTAAAGCTAAATGCAGAAACACATTTATGTTCCTGATTTAAACAACATGTTAGTATTGATTTCTTGAACCAATTTTATGGCAGGAAAGAAAACTCTTGGCATTTCCATATTTTTTTAAGAGGAACCTTGGAGACTCGTCAGGCTGTGACTGTTTTTTAAAACGTATTTGTCTGTCCCCTGCTTTGATACATGATACAGGAACTATCCTGTATCACATCTCAATCACAATATTTGAACCATTACAAGAAGAGGTTGAAGAGATCCTCCCCAGTGATGTTGAACTGTGTTTCCTTGTCAGCTCACTGTTTCTTATGTCTATGCAGATCCCTGGCTCTAGCTGTTGGCTCTTTCAGTGTGAGGAAATCCCCTGCTAAGCTGTTTACATTGATGGAGATAGTGCTTGCTTAGTGGCCCCGATTTGAACTGCTAAAAGTGGGTCGCTTAGGGAATGGGAAAAGAAAAGCTGTGAAATCAGTTCTCGCTCCTGCTTAAATATATTTATTCCAGCCATTTAAACCAGGAAGAGTCAACACTTAGGCGATACAATGTTATGATATCTCAAATCTCGTCGATGTCAGCCCTACCTTGTAGTTGTCCCAGTTCCGAAAGAAGTTTACAGAGCCATCTCTCCTCCTTTGCAGCACAGTCCATCCTCCATTGTCAAGGCCATGTTCACACCAGGCTTGTATTAACCGGTCACTGCCATCGGTCTTAAGCAGGTACATCCCACTGGTGGTGTGGCCTGCCTGCCGCACCTGGAAACAGTCTTTGAACGGACCTGTGGATAGAAAGAAGGTTAAATACAGACACGATTTCACAACGTTTGTATTTAAGGGAATCCCTATTGTAAAATCACCATTTTCTCACAATCTATTGTTATAGGGCAACTTGCATTATCATTATATTCCAATTATTCCTCTGTTTCCTAAGTATTTGGGGATTAGTAGTTCATGATTCTTTGCTCAACTAGTAAAAAGACAGTTTTGAACTAATAACTTATATAATAATATTTTATAGGTTGTATATCTATATTTTTTGTAACTCTATTTATGATTCCTACTAAAATCCTCCATTGAAAGATTTTATTTAGTTTGAGCTCACTGAACAAATATGAACAAGATGTCTGGTTTTATTGCATATGCAAAACTCATCATCATCATCATCAAGTCTAGTAGTTCGAGACAGCAGACAAGAGGAAAAGGGAGCGAAAGTAAGGTTTGACTGGATGTATTGTGGCCACATTCTTTTCAAAATATCTTTTCTATTACAAAGTTATACAAAGAAATGAATGAATATTGACTTAGATTTAGCCTTCAAATTAGGCAATATGGTAGCACTGCACCCAGAGCTGAAGCAGCTGAACCCCAACCCACCATATTTCCTCTGTTTTCCCCTGTGTGAATGTGTATTAAATCAGCATGAACACCGGCATTGTGTGGGGGCCTCCGGGGCCTAAAGGTCCATGGAAGATGGTTTTCTCAGCTGAGTGTAGGAGCACATAGGGACCCAGTGTATTGCCCTAGCACAGATACCTAAAACTCCCCAGCACAAGCTTGTATTTTTCTTGTAATGATATGTGTTCATCAGACGTGTCAGTGAGGGGGTTCTCTGATGTATTCCCTCTTTCTCCTTTCCTTTCACTTTCTTGTTAGGTTCTCCGAACAGAGCTTTTAAGGCTTGGGGTTAAAAATAAATCTGGTAAACAAGCCATAATGGTTGAGAAAGGGCTTGCCTGGACCAAACTGTGGTCAGGTACTGTGTATTTTACAGTTAAAGTAAAACTTTATGGTCGAAAGCCTAATAGTGGTATTTGGTGGCTTGTATTTGGGGGGGATGAACTTTTCCCTTTTTTCGTTTATGATTTAGATCCCTTGATTCCATTCACTCTCAGTCTTATACATTTAACAGAAAGGACAAGTATACATCCGTATCAGAAGGAATTGGATAAATATGTTGTATGGACACAAGATGTAGAAATATACATTTACAGTAGAAATGTTCCCTAAAACTTTAAACATGATGGATGATGCGTCAGCCAACAAATCCGATATGATCCTTCTCTGGCTTTCCGTTGCTTCTTTTGGTTGTAAATACTTTAACAGGATCCAGATTGAAAGCTTTGTTTAAGTCATTGGTGCACTGATACTTCAGCTTCTCTGAAGACCTCCCTCTCAGTTAGACCATTTCAAATATTAATATCTCCCATGGGTGCTATTGCTCCATTGTTGTGGTTGTTTCCATGGTACCCAACCAACACCAAAGTACATGGACATTTATTTTTATTTTTAACCTAAAATATTTTGTGAGTGAACGCAGTGAATTTTAAATTGGAGATAATCTTGCTTCAAAGTCAGAATTTTTCAATCTCTGTGAGATCAAAAGTACAGCAGTCTCCTATCTGATTTGACCTTTTGCTGTCCGTCTGAAGTGTGCTCCGTTAAGTCTAAACCTGGCTTCTTTTTAAATCTTGCATGGACTTACTGTAAATCTGACTAAATCCTATGAAGAAGCTTTATATTACTGTTCTCTGATGTATTTTTAATGCAGTTCAAAGAGGTCTTATCTGCATCCCACCAATTAAGTACACATGCTCAGTACTGTACAGCCAATACAAACAGCCAAGTAGGAATCATTGGAATGTATGATTTCACTGCCTTTACATCATGCCAAGGATTAGCCAACAGTGCCTCAGCAATACCAACTTCTGCCAAACATTACGTTCTTAATAGCACATAGTAATTGTCCTAATTAATCTCACACACAACTGACAAAGAACAATTGCCTTGTGTTCAGACAATTATTTCTTTCCGTATCCCATTCCAAGTTCAAATTGGGACTTACCATCAGAGGTAAGTGTTCCCTGTGGTGGTGGTGGGTCAATCCCAAAAGGACTTGCAGTAGGGGATTCCATGCGTGATCCTCTAGGAAAGGCCCGGTTGTTATGGTCCCTCTGTATCTCATTGGTGAAACGGCTGTTAACTGGTAGATGCTGCGGGACCACCTGTACCAGGGGGGGGACAACAGGCAGCTCACCGCGTCCCGCAGTCCTCATACACTGTTCCTCCAGTGCAGAGATGAGAATGGACTGGTTGTTGACCACTCCTGCCATTGTTGCAAACCTGGACTCCAGCTCCTTATACCTTGAAGCCAGTCGCATCATTTCAGAGGTCACATTGAGGACGCGGTTTTCCAGCTGGGCCAGCTCCAGAGAGTTGTCTCTTTTCCTGATGATCTCATGTAGCAGCTGCATGTAGAGTTGGGTCACCCTGGAGTTCATGTTCCTGCTTTCCTTCCGCAGCAGCTTCATCTCATTTACCAAGTTACCATCCACATCCACCACCAGGTGCAGCGTCTCAATCTCACGCCTCTGTTTATTAAGCACCTCCCGCACATCTGAAATGTCCATACGGGTCACTCGGTCCTTGTCTGGCTCTGGGCCTGTGGTGCTGGCACATATTGGACCTGTTGACAGATGTGAAATACATAGGAGATTACCAGGAAGCAATTTGGAGTTTTTGAAAAGCAAGGATTTGTTACATGAAATATATTGGGAAAAACCAAAGGTATATGACATAAAATAAGTTATCCTTTGAACCTGTGATTCTCTCCTCGGGCACAAGGAAGGTGTAGGAACACTTTTTGCCATTAGGATCGATGGGGGCTCTTTTACTCCTACGGAGAGTAGGCTCTTTGGTCCTGCGTGCATCAATGGAGCTCCTGCAGAAACCTTCCTCCCAGAGGGAGAGGCAGAGCAGGGCGCACAGGCTCCACACCAGCCCCTGCATGCTTCTGGCTGGTTAGATGGATAGATGGACAGCTACTGGTGCTCCCTCCAAGTCCCCCCAAGCCTCCCTGCAAGAAAACAAGATCTTAAGAGTCAGGACCCTGAGCAGACACTTCTTTGTTTACAACATTTTACAAAAGGAATGTTAAAAGCAGAGGTGTTGGATGTATGCTGTCCCAGAGTCGAGGAACTAGCTGTCGGATGCTTTACGATTTTAATGAAAAGGTATCGGACACTTCTTTTTAAATATTCACAGACAATCAGTTATTCTTTGGAAAAGTGCTCACTCTGTGTTTAACCAGTTTGTTGTTTATGTTAAAGAACCAAAGAGAGAACACATTTGCCCACGGGACGTGGTCTGCTTTCTGTCTCTGGTCGTTCTCCGGCTGACAGACACCCACATTTTGTTGAGGTCCCGTTGGCTCCCCCCTATCAAAGGCCCAGAACTTTAAGCTTGTGATTCATGTCCTTAAGTTCCAAGCATTTGGTTGAAAAGGCCTCTAAAAGGGATCAAGCCCTCCTTTCCTGCATAGATATCTGACATAAATTGACCCCTTCTTCTGATTTGCAGTTTCCTGTGAGAGCAATTAAATGTTCTAACTACTGAGCACCCACTGCTCCACCTGGCTCCATACATTAACCCATCATTTATGGTAGGAGTTATTATTTGTGTTTCACAAAACACATAATTAGGCGTCGCTACAAGGGCAAGAGTCCATGCAAGGAAAACAGTTTGTGTAGAGTTGTTTTCTAATCTGAAGGGTGACTGCCGGCACTCCCTCGCCTCCTATCCTTGCTGATGTTAGCTCTGTTTCTCATCAGTGCACAGTGCACAGTGCTCCATTTAACACCCTGTCTTGGGCATGCAAAACACTCTTTAGTCCTCCTTATCCACTCTGTCACTCTTCATCCAATCTTTACTTGGTGCCACCTCATTAAGTCCTACCTCCACCCTGAAACTCAGGCCCTTTGTGTCCCATATGATGCCATTGTGCTTCTTTAGGAATTCTGGCAATTCTGTCACTTGGAACAATATCGAAAAGGGACAGAATTACAGCTCGTACTGGAAATCTCGCTGGTATGCATAAGCTTGTGTGTCCATCGGTATGATTAAATACCGTGCGTGCATGACTATCCAGAGACTTTATTCTTTTTCAGGACCATGTGTTTTTCCAGCAGCCAATGTGTCTGACAGCGTAACCAGGTACTGTATCCTTGCTGACCTCGGTGAGAGATGCTAATGACTTTAACAGCAGCGTTACCAGTATCGGTTCTCTCAACTACGTCTTCTCTTCCAGACTGGCTTTCTACTGTCGCTTGGAGTTCCATAAGTGTTTATATCCAGCATCATCCACATCAAGTATGAACTGGACAGGCAACATTACAGCTCATCCATCAGCTATCACCTCCTTCATCTATTTCTTGTTATACTTTTATTTTCCGTCTCCTCCACTCTGTTCTCTCTTTCCTGTCTTCTGGAGTCTGTTTTCATCTTGGTAGGTGGTTCTGAGTATGAAGGGGCCTAGTCCCTTTCATGGAACCACAACATATCAAAGACATTCCAGGGAACATGGAGAGGTCACCAGTGTGTCTTTAAGTTTACGGCGCTTCCTCAGAACAAGCAGAGCAGCTTCTTTTTTCCACCCCATCAAACCAAAACTGAACCCTGTGGAAGTGCTTGGGGACTGGGAAAGCATTTGAGTGGAAAATGTAAAGTGGTCACCTATGGGAATAAAGATTCATGCAAATGAATGGGCCTTCGCATACCTTGTTTGCAGTCAGTATGTTGTTTTTGCTGAGATTGGAAATGTTGATTTCCCTCTGCAATCTCATAGCTTAAGGGTGATGCTTGTACAGATCAGTGCAGCTGCCCTACTTGACCAACTATATTGGGTTGTCAGAGTTGGAATGGGCCATTATTCTGGTCAGATGCCTAAACTTACATTTCGTCACTAGTACATGTACTACGTAATGACAATAAAGTTGAATCTGATTATTCTATGAATAGCATCAGCAACTTTTTAGATTCAGCACAAATACTAAAAGTCCACGCATGGCTGACGAGACACCACTTGGATGTTTCTCAGCAGGCTGCACTTAAATTTGAAGGACCCGTCTGTTACTGAATCTCATTTAAGTTACAATAGAAGTACTTTTCAATTCCTGTATTTATGTTTTTCTGCTATTTTTATGACAAGTTAATCCAAGTAGAGAGGATTTACTATATGCTTTGAATTATTTCCATGTTCTGTAAAAAGACTACTGTTTTATTTAAGCTATCATTTACTAATACTACATGTCTGTGGTGTGTGCCTTGGCATGAATAAGCAATCTTCCCTCACATTGTGTGAGTCGCGTGTTTATTTAGTTTGAAATGAATTGTAAGGTACTCGAGAAATGTAACTCTTAATCTGAATCAAGAGGATCACTGATCTATGAGCGCAGATACTACAGAGACAGAACAAGGGAAGGAGATGAGAAACGACAGTATTTAAGGCTGACACAAAGCACTCTGATTTAAAAAGAAAGCACACACGACACTGGATTGAAGATGGAAGATACTTATAGTGATAGTCATTTTCCACTTCCTGGCCAGGTATGAACTTAAGGCAGCTTCTATCATAGATTGAAATACTCTTATCCCTCCTAAGCCTTGAAAGATTTGCACTCTTTCCTAAAATATTTTCCTCTTTCATATTTTTGTCTACGGAATTACTTTTCCTCTTTGTTTACTTTCCCTTCACTTTCGAATACTTTCCTTTCTCTTTGCTTTTTCTGTTTGATGTCCTCTATTCTCTCTCCAGGTCTTTTTGTTACAGCCAAATCACTTAAGCAGCAGGCTGAACATACGTTTGAAAGTCACAGGCTGTAAAAAGTAGAGCAAGTAATGGATATTTAAACAGATTATCTCTTCAATTTGAGTAAGATTTATTACATTTCTTGTTTTCTCAGCCCTACTGACAAACAGCTGTTAAATTCTGTAACATCCATGTGAAACGTGGAATAAAAGACTTGCACTGGGCCCTTTACTTTGCCTATATTTTGTCATCAGTATGAGCTTCCCAAGTGCACTGTTGGGTCCACACCACACTAATAGTTATAAATAGCCAGCAGACATATAACAGTGTCTTTTTAATTGTTCTAATTTCCCTCTGTCTCTCTCTCTGTCTGTCTTGGCTGTGGTTTAAATCATCGTCATGGCTGTGGCACAGTTTAAGAAAAGGCTGTGTTTTATTTGTGGCCTACTTTTGCCCTTTTTTTACACTCGATAAAGCCCACAACTATTTCTTAATGGGTTTGTCTTGCTTAAATTATGTTCACCCCAATCTCACACTGGAAGTGTGCATATAGTGAGGACACTATATTTTGTGTGTGGATGTTTTCACTTTAATGATCATTAGCTTTGCCCCCAAGTTATTTTCTTCTGCATGTCGTCAGAGAGGAATTGAGCAGAGAAGTCATTAAGCTGGACGTCTGCTTACATTACTGCTGGACGGGAGAAATGTGTTTTGCCACATTGGTTAAACAGTGTAAAGGATGTTGGTTTGTATCTCAGAAAGACAGCCATATGTCTCACTGGTGGCTTCTGGTTACTCAGTATGAAGTGCACATACTGATCTGAGCCAGAGCAAACTGCCTAATTAACTAATTGATGAACAATCTTTATAAACGGCTTCTATTGGAAATTGGCTCAATACAGGTTTGTGCTGTATGTCATTGTTTTTACTGTACTTATACATACTTATAACATGACCATACAGGCACATTTAGATCTCTCTTAAGCAGTTTCAGCAAAAAAAGATCAATATAACATTAAAGAAGGTAGGACTGCTGCCGAACTGTTCGTATTAGCTAGGTATACCTAATACACTGGCACAGTTTCTATATGTACAATATAATTACAGTCGTAAGAAAAGAAAAGTCAGAAAATCCAATACCATATTTTGTCTTTCTTGATGTTTTGAACTGGCATAAAATGAACACAATCGGGTAGGATATGTTGTGGTGATGTGCCATTATATATTGTGCACTGGACCGTTCATGCATGTTTCAGGTGAGAACCAAAGCCCACAAGAGTGTCACATTTATATTCAGGCTGTCATCATACCAGAAGTTCTGTTTGACGGTTGCGTGGGTTTCAAAGCTCCCGGTCTCCTGCAGTTTTCACCAGTCTCTTGCTGGAGACAAATCATTTATATTTGTATAGCCGATGTATTTTCCAGCCTCAAAATCCTGAGCTTCCACTCCTACATCTGGCCCTCAGACTTTCCCACAACATGTCCGAAATGCCTTAAAACACACACCACATCACTGGTCAGAAGAAAGAGAGAAAAGTAAAAACAATCCGGGGGGGGGTGAAAGAAAAGAGTTAAATAAACTGCAGCACCGCTTTACATGATAACATGGAGTGCAGCCAGAGCCTTTTATCCACACATGATGTCATCGGCAGCCACTGTTTTAGAGTTTCATGACCATTCATATTATTTTTCCCTCAGAAGCACAAAATGACTCCTTGTTTTGTGCTTGCTAAAACAATTGGTTACAGAGCCACGGGTGGGAAAAAGAAGAAAATCTGACAGCTGAGAAACCATTTTACTAATTTGTAATAAAGGACAGATTAAAAGGAGGGCAAAGAAATAGCTACGTGAGGTTATTGAGGACAGAGGCTGTGAGCACAGCATGAGTGTGGAAGTACTGACATTATGAAACAATTAAAGAGAACAACACTACACTCTTAAAGCAGCTCTAACAAAAACAAGAAAAAGTCATAAAATCCTCATCAGCAAAATGGAAGAAAGCTAAGTGTGATTAAATCCTGCTACTACAGTAGAATAGGAAATATATATTGAACATTGCATGTTGGAAATATTAATGGGGAAAGGTGGATACAAAGATATAATGGGATTTTTCTCTGTGTTTAATAACTTGAACTATATTTGAGACTGGAGCCCTTTAGATTAGATTAAAACAATGAAAAATGAGGTGGAAAAACAAAGACATTTTGTTTTACTTAAAAAGACATTAGCCTGTTGTTAGAGCCAACCAACCCAATAAAATAAAGAAGTAGTTTCTGCCTCCTGCTTTCTAGCTGCTGAGTTGTCTTCCTTCATGATGCTGTATTACTTAGTGGGGAGACCCCAAACACCCCTGAGGCCCCTTGGCCCCATCTGTTTTCTTTCCTCTGTAGTGAAACTCTAAACATGTGGGCTGATGTTGAGGGTCAGAGGTCTATATGCAGGATTAGGGTGCAGCTCCACCCTTCCTCTGCCTCAACCCCCCCACCCGTCCGCTCCACAACCCCCTGCAATCAATCGCCCTTTGTGAAACACGGGTTCCCCCTCTTCCTCAGCACAAACATAAATGCACAAACACACACCTCTTATGTTCGAGCTATCCAGAGTTCATATAAGGCCGCCTCTCTCTGTCATACTTTGTCAAGATAAGGGCTCTCCAACACCCTCCTCCATTACTCCGTGACATCCTCTCACCTCACCCCATCGCAGAACAAACACACAGCCTGTCCATCAACACAAACACAACTCTCATTGTGCACAAACTCACAATAATATGTGCAGGCGAAATCTTAATGTGTGCCTAAAATCTGCCACAGTTTACCGCAGTAATGTATTGCACAGGCTAATAGATTAGCTCTGGTGGCTTTTCTCTGATTGAATTATACTCGTAAAGGGACACTTGGCTTCAAACAAACACACGCTGCGGCTAATGTTACACGCATTGGAAAAGAGCTGGAGGAGGGTGAGGGCAGAGAGGAGAGCCGGGAGGAGGGACTATTAACATTTTACAGCATTTATACAGATGTTTTTTTGCCTGGATGATGAATATTTTCAGATTTAGGAGATCACTCATAACCATTCAAACTCTTTCTTTGTTTTGTTTCTGCCCTAAGTGGCACCTCACCTTAAGCTCATACCTCTGACTGCACATGCTTTGTATTAGTTGAATTGGCAAAGAAGAACGCATAAATTCAAACAAATACACGCTCATTGCCCACTGGCTCTACTTAGTTACATACCTCCTCTTCTCTTGAGTGTTTGTCCTGACGTCCAGCCTGACCTCTTCCTCCCTACGGTGACCTGTCTGTTCAACTGTGTCCAAGCTCTCATTAGGGAGATCCCAATTAAGCTTCACAGTGCAGCTACAGACTTGTCTTTCTTTGAATGTTTGCTACAGCCTTGGCTCATTTTTTCTTTTTTTTCTTTACCAAATCCACCAGCGCTACAGGCAGCACTGTGGTGTATGATGTAGGTTTGAGTTTTAAGAGGTAGACTATGTCTGGCTTGTTTTGCTGTGGTTGGTTTAACCGCATGTGGTCAGCAGTGTTTTCAGACAAGCCCATGTCTGTATCCAGAGAGTGTGTTATCTGTGTCTGCTTCTATACAGTATGTGTTCTACTGATAAGATCATCTGAGGCTGTTTCTGTGCAACACACAGCCTCAGGTCACATAGTGAGATACGATTGGCCCATCACCTAAAAAACACAAAATGGCTGTTGCTGGCTGATTGAGCTATCAATCTCCTGCTGCGTAACAACATAGTGTGTGACGGGCAGCCGGGGGAGGGCAGCGGTTAGTGGGCCCCGACAGCTGACCCACACACTACCTGACCGCTATTTATTGCCATGTCCTGGAGTTTTAAAAACGTAAAATAGGAAGGACATCAAACAGAAAGTCTGTGATTTATAGTCACTGTTGAGGGTTAAGAGAATGGTTAGTTTATGTTTGGGTTGGTTGTAATGATCCATTTAAAGCTTTCTCCCAGACTCTGTCCCCCAGCACAGAATGTTCTGGATATTTCTCAGACAGCTGCTCCCTTTTCTCTTTATCTTTTCAGTTTTTCTTTTCCAGGCTGAGTTATTATAGGTATTGCTATTCTGATTTATTACTGTAAGGAAAAAACCAGCAAGCTCATGAAATGTTTTCTTAGCCTTTTGCCATATCTCTCTCTCTGTGTGTGTGTGTGTGTGTGTGTGTGTGTGTGTGTGTGTGTGTGTGTGTGTGTGTGTGTGTGTGTGTGTGTGTGTGTGTGTGTGTGTGTGGTGTGTGTGTGTGTGTGTGTGTGTGTGTGTGTGTGTGTGTGTGTGTGTGTGTGTGTGTGTGTGTGTGTGTGTGTGTGTGTGTGTGTGTGTGTGTGTGTGTGTGTGTGTGGTGTGTGTGTGTGTGTGTGTGTGTGTGTGTGTGTGTGTGTGTGTGTGTGTGTGTGTGTGTGTGTGTGTGTGTGTGTGTGTGTGTGTGTGTGTGTGTGTGTACATACAGCATTCACAGATGTGGCTTTGTAGCAAACAGAATATTTTCCACGGATCCCACCAACAGGCCGTGAATGTAAGTGAAAACATTTGAAGATAATTGTGAGTTGCTGATATGGAAGTGCTCCAGATTTATGCTATTAAGGTTCAAAGCTTTTGAGATCATGGCATTTCAATGGCGGTCTCTTATGTCCATGGGGTGTATGAGATAGAGGATGTGGTCAGGGTTGGATTACATTGTATCATCACTTGCACCCCCCCCACCCCTTCAACAGACTTCTCAAAGAAACATCTTGATAACTTTTAAGGAAACAGCAATTTGTTTTCTGTGCATCTCAGTGATCTCCCGTCCCCCAGGCGAGGGGAAGCATGTGCTGAGAGATATGTCATCACCTCATTAGGCGTAACATTATTGATCTAACCCTGATTCCACCAGGCTGACTCGCCTCCATCCCTGCACCCCACCAGTAGACCGGCTCAGATGGTGCTGTATTAGGAAACCAAAAGCCGAGAAAAAATAAACAAGCCTGGCTCCAGAGCTCAAATCTCTCCATCAGATCGGTCTCACTCGTGTGTTTTGCTGGAATGCCCTACTTTCATTTATCTGTACTTTGTTCCCCTTTAGCTTTCTGTTATTTGTCAGATCCGGCATTTTGTAAATGTTAGTTTCATTATAACACCTCTACTTGTTCCAAAGGAAAGCAGTGACAATGACAACATCATTTTCAATATTTAAGGCTTTTTCTTTACATTACTATTTTCTACACAATGGAAACTCTAAAAGCACCGTACTGAGCAAATCGGTTCCTGTATTTTGCCACCACAAATGGCGTGCTCGTGCCTTTTTAACATCTGATACTTCTCATAAGCTACAGGTCACATGTGTTGAATTGATTACAAATGATGATGATTTCAGCATGCTATATACACAGTATATTGCAGGCCTCAGAGTCTAGAGAAAAGCCAAAGAAGCGTTGCTAAATGTTTCTGTCTGCAGCCGGAGCCTCCAGTCACGAAACGTCCTAACCTCTCCAACCTCTCAGCCAGAGCTCTCGCAGCTGCCCAGTCACACACACATACTGTCATGCTGACACACACACACGCACATACTCCAAAACAAACTTGAAACAGAATTAACAGAGGCAACATTTACCTTGTTTTGTTACCAGTAGTGGGGGTTTGTTTCCTTCAGTTATAGTTTCACGTGTGTATTGTTTTGTGTCCTCACCGAGCTGCATTGTTTAGGACTCATCTCTCTGTCTCTTTATCCCAGTCTTCTGAGTCGCTCCTCCTGTCCTGCAGCATGAAATCACAATATGAAAGCTTTTTTCTTTTAGCTAAGGCCCTACTTCCGAAAGATGCGCTCCTCTCTGTGGACTCAGCTGTCCTGGGGCCCGGGCTGGGGCATGGTTCAATAGCCGGCCACTTCCACAGACTGAGCCTTGACGACTGATGCCTTGAGTTTTTCACAAAGGATGGGGGAGATCAGTAGAGGGAGGGGAAGAAGGAAGAGAGGGGAGGAGAAGGGGGATGTGGGAGTTTGAGATTGCCTTTTTTCTTCCCCTCTCAATTTTTTTTGTAGCCAAGCCCACCTCTGATGTCACTCTGATGGAAAAAAGAGAATAACAGAGCTGCCTCATTAAGTTGCCATCCTTAACTATAACCATCTTGGTTCTAATATATTTTTAAAAAGTGTGTTGAGTGAAAGGAAATGAGACCAGCTTGAAGTGTTTGTGCCGAGTGTGGGGCACAGGTAAACTGCTTTGACCGTTTTTCTTTAATGATTCCCCTCTTTCTCTTTGCTTTTCCCTTTCTGAGTGGGAAGAGCGGATTGTAATGCTGCCGAGGTTTTTGAGCAACTTCCTGTAGCGCTCTTATGAGAGCAGGAGAAAAAGGAAGGCAGATAAAGACAATTTGTTATTGGTCAAAATCCTTGATCCGGGTGCAGTTAAGTGTGTCTGGTCCTTATCAGTGCTGCCATTTACTTTAATGTGTTCAGCTTAGTGAGACATGAGGCGCATTCACACTGCGGGTACTTTCCCCACAAAGGTTCATGTGAACTTAGTTCATGTGAACTAAGTACAGATCGCGTTCACACTGGAAAAAGTCCCTGGGGGTGGATTAGGCAAATGAAGCCGCTGACGTCACTTGTTCTTCTTCTGCTTTGGGTTTACTGGCAGGCCGCAAACCACTTCACGGCGTATACTGCCGCCCAAAGTCCCGGCCGGAAGTCCCCGGAGTTGGGGACTGGCTTCAGTAGAAGCTACTGGGACACCCAGCAGCTTCTACTGAAGCCTTCCGAGTAAATCGCCAGAACGCCTTCACCTCCTCATCTCCACCGCTCCCATGTTTTATTTTGTGTTGCCATAAGTTAGTCTCTCTGCGTTTCTGCGCTGGGCTAATGCTAATGCTAATAATGCTAATGCGAGGATAATAAAATGGCGGCTTCACAAAACTTTTTGGGAGTTTTACGGGGCGTGGTTTGCAATCCGCCCAGCCAATCAGAAATATAGCTCTTTTCTCACAAGAGAGCCGCACGAAAGAGCAGGGACTTTCGTGGGGGTAAAAAGGTTCACATGAACTAATTTTAGTACCTGCTCTTTTTGGTGTGAACGCGATAAAAGAGTTCACATGAACTAAATTCACATGAACCTTTGTGGGAAAAGTACCGCAGTGTGAATGCGCCTATGGACACATATTTGAAAGATCTTGTAGGTTACTAGCTTAAAAAAGCAGATAGAGGACGACGTTTTCTTTCACATTGTGATCACATTTCGCACATCTTCCCCTTTAGGTTTCTAATTAGATTTTTGTACACGATTTACCACATGTGAACACACCTTAACAACTGGTCCTCTGAGCACGCAGCTGTGTTTGTCTGTGTGCGTGTATGTGTTCCAGTCAGTATGGATTTGTGCATGACTAACTGCTGTTACCCTTGACATGCTCTCAAAAGTGCAGCTCCAGTGGCTAAGCCTTCAGGATTCCTCCTCTTCTCCACATCTGTCACTTCCCCCTTTTCAGCTCTGTCTCTGAAACTCTTGTAAACGGCTTCTTCTGCTCTCAAATTCTCATTCTCTCTTTGATTCTAATCAGGTGGTGTTGTGTTTGAGTGTGTGTGGTATCCTGAAGACAAGCTTTGGCCCTTTTTTATCTGCTGCGTCTGCAGTTCTGTTGTTGTTTATTTGCACATCTGTGTTTAGGCTCTGCGTTCACAATGTTGTAAATGCCTGTGTATGTGCGCACATCTGTGAGTTTAACAACACTTTCCGAGGGAGTGTTGGTGTTGTGTAGTCTACTGTGAGATAACTCTTCTTACATCTGCAGTCAAAACGGTGGTGTGTGAAAGAAACATTTAGCATGAGAGAGAGAGGAGGAAAATAGCACCATCAGTTCACTTCTGAAGCTTGTTAATCTCTGCTTTCAGAGCGTTGGGAAGGCGCTCCTGGGTTTGTCTCTCAGTGTTAATATTTATGTAATGAGAGGCTAAGAATCTCAGCTCTGCTACAAGTCTGCCATAAAGAGGCAAGAAGAAAGGGAAGAGGGGAAAAGAGGGATGGTCATGAGTTGGAAAGGCTGAAGAGAAGATCAATCATCCACTCAAGGCAATACTTTAGATCC
This sequence comes from Gymnodraco acuticeps, assembly GCF_902827175.1. NCBI lineage: Eukaryota > Metazoa > Chordata > Actinopteri > Perciformes > Bathydraconidae > Gymnodraco > Gymnodraco acuticeps. The sequence continues at coordinate 839,139 of NW_022990673.1, forward strand.
ATGGAGAACAAAAAAATCCATGCAAAAAGAAAAGCTGTGAAGAGTTGTTGTGAGTTTTCAAACAAGCAATCTGTGCTTACCAGCTGGTGTTCATTCCTAGAAATCCACAGCTGCAAGGCATCGTGAATCCAGGAAAATGTGTCCCGGTGTCCATCCTTGTTTGTGTTTGTGTTTACTTTATAATGAGCCAGGGCTTCTGTGTTCAGGGAGGAAAATCCTTGTCTCCCAATGGTGTTTCAAATAACACCCTTAACAGATGGACGCTGTCCTTGGCTTGCACAGGGGCACTTGACTCTCCAAAATATGTGAGGAAAGCTGTGTGTTTCTCCTGGTTTGATTTAACATCTAGCATCTTTTTATGCTGCTTCATTTCAGGGATGTACCTGTCCGATCTGACATATGTAGACTCAGCATATCCCTCCACGGGAAGCATACTGGAGAATGAACAGAGATCAAACCTGATGAACAACATCCTCAGAATCCTATCGGACCTGCAGAGATCCGTTACCTACGGTAGGTTTTACACCGCCACGATCACTGGATGGTAATGTGCAAAAACTAGAGAGCCCAGGTTTAGTGTGACAGCTCACCCCAGAATCAAAGATACATATTTTTTCTCTGAACCAAAGTAATATTTATAAATCTAGATTGTTTAGTCCGAGTTGCTGAGTGTTTGGTATATCCAGTGTAGAGATTTGGCCTTTTCTTGATTATAATTGAACTTGATTGCGCTCAGCTTGAGGTTCTCAAAGGGCCAAAATAACAGCAATGTCTCTTTCTAGAAATCATGACCCTGTTAGTCGTGAATAATCCACTGACTTTTTGTAAAAAACGTCATGTAGGAAGTATTTTCTTTCTACAGGACTATACGCCCTGACCAATTAAACCAATTAATATTCCTTGACATGCCTGCCTGTACCCCTCAAGCTTTTGTTTTGTGTGTTAGTAGAATAGTAAGCATTCAAGTGTTATTACATGGAGAAGGTCAAAAAGAGATTATAAAGGGAAAATAAATACTGTTGGTAAAACTTAGCAGTGCTCAGGATACAGGGGTAGTTTGAAGTAAAACTCTGTAATTATTTATACACTTTTACATCATGAACACATTCTGTATATGTATTTTAATGTTTTTCCATTTTCTCTCCTCTTACAGATGTACAACTGTTGACTCATGTACAGAAGTATCTGAACTCAGTCAGGTACATTGAAGAGCTGCAGAAGTTTGTAGAAGACGACAATTACAAGTAAGATCTCAGATGGACCACACTGTTGCCCATTAATCTCTAATTTGCTGTTTGCTGACTTTCACAGTTCTCATCTGTCTTTCCCTCTTATTTCCATAATCAATGAGGATGAATTCACTTTAATGGTTTCATCAATGTTTCTTATCTAGGTTGTCACAAAAGATTGAGCCTGGCACCAGCACACCACGAGCAAATGCCACCAAAGAGGATATTGTCGGTAAGTTTCTCGTAAATGAAGAATCAAATGAGTTTATCATCTCTTTTCTCTCTTTTCCTCACGGTAAATAAACTTGTCCTTCCCTCCCTCTTCTAGCTACAGGCCATGAAGCGTCAGCATCTCCTCTCTGCGGCCGTAAATGTACGATAGCAGCTGAAGGAACCAAAGTCCCAGCCACGCCGCCCTCCCCCAGGAACCTCCTGCCCTACGGACACAGGAAGTGCCACAGCCTGGGCTACAAGTCAGTTTTTATTTTAAGTTATTTTTAGGTTAAAAAATTGAAGTCATAATGCATCAATCATATAGTACAGCGGTTTTAAAAGTGTGAGGCACGCCTCCCCTGGGGGGCGCCAGAGAGCTTCAGGGGAGACGCAGCGTGAGACAAAAAATAATGAGAAAAAGATGAGTAAAGTGACACTTGCCCACTTTTGGCTGTCTGTGGAGACCGAGTTCCCCCACCTCGTCAAAAAGGTTGTAAAAGTGCTCATTCCCTTCACCTCCACCTACCTGTGTGAGTGCGGGGGTTTTCCGCATTGACTTTGATCAAAAGCAAGTGGCGGTCAAGGCTGCAGCCAGAGTATGATCTGCGTTTATTCCTGTGTGCATCAAAGATTTTTTTGTTGTTATTTCTAGGGCTTTGTCCTAAATATTTATTTTTGTTTTAAACTATGTTGAAAGATTAGTTTAATATCATTTTTAATTTTGCTATGACATTCTGAATGAAAGGCTGCGCGCAAGACTGGTTTTTTGCTGGGTTGAGTCGTGTGGGTTTTTAAGTGAGATGCGGCACAGCAGCCTGTCAGTTTACTCTTGCTAGGTTAGTTTGGCTATTATCATTTATATTTATCTGCAACAATGGATATCAAGTGGTTCATGAAAGGAATATGGCAACTCAGCGCCAGATGCAGGCACATTAGAAGAAATCAGTTACGTTACCAATGAGCTAGCAAGCCAGCCAGAGACAAGGGAGGCTGGCAATCAATTCTATTTTGAAGAGAAATTGACTCTCAAGCCGGCTCTCTCACAAACTCCTGCTCTGTGCACAAGCAGACCGCTGCACACGCTCTCTGCCTCGCTCTCTCTCTCTCCTTTCTCTCCATCGCTCCACCTCTCCACCCTGTGTGCGCTCCTCAAGTTTGCCTGCGTGCTTGCCCAAGTTGGCACAGCGTTACAAATGTGCCACAAAACATACCAATGGATGTAGCTTATAATAAGACCGTCAACAGCCTTGTGGCAACCTAAAACCCCTCTGTTTCCATAACAACAATTCACGAGAATAATAATAGCAATAATAATTGGGAGGGGGGGCACGGCTGTTCTTATATTCTCTGAGGGGAGGCTCACCTTCCCACACTTTGAAAACCCCTGCTATAGTAGATCATAACGAAAGATGATGCCCTGTAAACCACACAGATCCTACAAAAACAAGTTGTAAAGCATTAATATTTACTTCCTCCTTTTTTCTTCCGTGTTCTCTACCCACATAGTTTTATCCATAAGATGAATACAGTAGAGTTTAAAAGTGCTACGTTCCCCAACGCTGGGTCTCGCCACCTGTTGGACGATAGTGTGATGGAGAGCCACAGTCCCACCAGAGTACATGCAGAGAGCTCAACTCTCTCCAGTGGTATTTCACTTGGTAAGACAAACACGTATAAACCTTTTACCATGTTGCACGGTTTATATGTTCTGTGACATGTTACATAATTTTTGTGAATGATTTGTATCTGCACACAGGGAGCAGTGAGGGCTCTGAGCTCAGTGAAGAGGTTTCTTGGCCGGCTTTTGAGAGGTAAGGTTACAACGTCTGTGTGTGCAGTGTTTTTTCATCACATCCACATGTTCAGATCATAAAATACGCCCATCCCTGATGTGATTGTATAATTTTCCTTGCTCTGCCTTCAAGACACAGCTATGCAAAACGATCGTCAATAAAAACTCGCCGCGTGCTGTCTCGCTTTCAGCCTTGCAGCCAGGGCTTTCATGCCTCAACCCTCCACCGCTGCTCTCAGATGCTACTGCGGCAGCCTGAAAGTTTTAAAAACTAAACGGTTCAATCCCCTAAACAATAGTCCTTCTGTGCCAAATGTCTGGAGCCACACTCGCTATTTGAAGAATGATCTGGCTCTGAAAATCATTTGAACCGTCTTTCCAAATAAACATTTCTGAAAACTGTTGAATAAGCCTGTAAACACATATTCATCAATATCTCCTCTAACCAAATGACCGCCCCTCCATCCAGCCCTAACCCATGCATTCAAGGCAAAAAACAACAACAAAAGACCCTCATAGCCCTAACAGTGTCCCGTGCCCCCTATTCTATCCTGTCTTATCCTATTCTGAACAGGACTCGGTTCTATCACTCTCTGGGCCCAGTGACCCGTGTGGCCCGCATCACCTACAGAGGAGTCCTGAGGCCCAGCAGGTACACACATCCCGACCTGAACCAACCTGAGCTCAACCAAACCCTCTCTTATCTTCACTTCACGGCCCTCAGCCCCTGCTAGGGGCCGCTGTGTGCTGGTGCTTAGAGTGTGTAGTGGTGGGACACGTGTGAGTGAGTTGGTGAAATCATGAATCAGGTGGAGGGACAAGGATCTGTGCGGGTCATGATTTTACATCTTCTTGCTGCTTACCATCAATCTATAATCCATCTTTTGATTTCTTACATTTCTTGCACGTCTGCCTCACACACACACACACACACACACACACACACACACACACACACACACACACACACACACACACACACACACACACACACACTGAGAGCTTATGGTCAACCTGGACTTCTTCTTGTGATAAGTTTACAAGATATTTCACAGCCTGGAGCTCAAAATGAGTTTCCACAGTCACACGGAGCTCCATGTGTTACTGGACACAAACCATGACAACCTCATTCACCAGAGAGACAGGAACAGACTCTTCAGGATTATTAAAGCCAATTCTCATGGACGTTGCATATAAAAGTGTCCCATGTGGTTAGAGATGGGTCTCCCTCTGCCTCTGTTTCTATTTCCACCAGGCTTCACTGGGCTCCTGCACTGGGCTTCCTGCTCTGATCCTCCAGACGGACACAATCTGCACACCACCTTGCCTTCCTCTGCTCCTCTCTCTGCTCATAGCGTTAAGATTTATAGCTGTGAAATTCAGTTTTATGGAAACAACACAAAACAGTTGATGTAGGTTTAAAAATGTAGTTTCATGAAGCAGAGTTTAAGGTGGCTTTGCAGATTGTGTCTGCCTTTACTAGTAATTCATCTCTGATTTTGATCCAGTGTGAGTGCGTGCATGAAAACATGCATGTAGTATTTTGTGTGCCTGTGTGTAGCTTGTAACGTGTCTTTGTTCTGTTGTAGCTCAGCGGAGTCAGAGGAGCTTGCTGTTCACCTTTACCCCGGAGCAGTCACAGTGCAGGGGGTGTTGAGACGGAAGACTGTGCTCAAGGAGGGCAAGAAACCAACAGTGAGATCCCACACACACGTTCATACATGCATATACACATGTGTGCTGTGAATACACCTATACCTACGCACCTACTACACAGGAGCAGACGGGCAGGAAAAGCTGTCAGATAGGACCTCAGAGACTCTTTAACCTGCACAACATCTCTGTTTCTGCTCCTCACACACTCTGTACTGCTCCCTCTCTTTGAGCGTGCTGGATCTTACACCACTAATTTAGTTTGCTTTGTGTCTCATAAGCCATTTTTATATTTGCACTGAGATTATTCTGTTTTGACTGGAATCAAATCTGTAGCTCTTTACGCTGTTGAAACGACTTAAAACTGTCAAACGTATAGTTGATGATTTACGGCTCATTTTATGATGTCTAGATTTCAAATCTGGCTCTGGATTCGGGGACTATTCCTTTGCAGGTTCACTAAGTCTCTTTTTTATTTTTCAAATGCTTTTCTCTCATATCATGACTCCCCCCTATATTATTTTTGTAATAGTTTTTAAAGCTTTCAGTGTTTATGGAACAAGGTGTACTTTTGCACACCTATTCTCCGGTCATCCACCTAAGCATAGGCAATAAATAATGCTAGTTCTCTAAACCCTACAATCTTCCTCAGTGATTATTTACTGCCTTTTCCTATGTCGTCTTGTTTTCAGTCCCGGTAAAAGTTTTGTGAGTAAGTGATTCAGCACAGAACCATATTGAAATTCCCCAAAATAACATACAATACAGTTTAGTCTTTATAAGAATCTGATAGCACATTCAGTCCACCATACTGTTTACGTTTCATTGACTGACTTCACGTCCCTTTTGTACCTCCAGGTGGCGTCATGGACCAAATACTGGGTCGCTCTCTGTGGGACCCAGCTCTACTACTACACTGCCAAGTCCCTGAAGGCCACAGAAAGAAAACATGTAAGTATTCACACTAGAGCTGCAACGATTAGATGAATGCATGACAGTTTGACTTTTCCTGAAAATAATTATAATAAGTGGTTTTCAGCCTCTCAAATATGTATATTTCTTTCTCTCTTTTGTAGCCAAAAATCTGAATATTTTGGGTTTTGGACTGCTAAAACCCAACATTTTAGAGACCAAAAGATAATTATCACTTCATCTAGAAAATCATTGTGGAATTAATGAAAAATAATTCATCAGTTCCAGCCCTAATTCACACAAATCCATCCGTATGGCACATTCTTTCCATTCATTTCTGCAGGGGATAAAAAAAAAAAGTATTTGTAGAGGTGAGGACAATAACTAAACACTACTGCAGTTGTTAAGCGAGAGTCAATGTACCACATTTCCCCAAAACACACATGATAGCCATCACTTACTCATTGTAAAGAAAGTCAGATCTGGCTGTGTGTGTCAGTGTTTGGACTGCATCAGTTAAGCAGGAACATAAAGTGAAACTGAACAGAAGCTCAGAGGAGAGCATGGGAAAGAATGGATTCAGAACCGGACGTTAAGACCTGGAAGAGAACCTAAATGAGTGGTCTGGGAGGGGGTCTGGCACAGCGAGGGGACTGACACATGGTAGCACTCATTGAATAATGAAACCAATGACATCACTGCGGTCCTGCGTGTCACTCACAGGCTAATGAGAACCTCGTGGAGCGCACACGCAGGCTCACAGGCGAGATCCAGACGCTTCACTCACACCTGTGTTTTGTGTGATTTACCTAAGAACATGCTGTCTTCTTAAGTGATGTAAACAGTGTTCATGAGAGAAAAACAATGAATTGTGGGGGTTTTTTCAGTTCAAGTCGACGTCCAGTAAGAGCGTGTGTATCGTGGGTCTAATGGCCATGATGGCGGACGATCCAGAGCATCCTGATGTCTTCTTGCTGACAGACTCTGAGCATGGTGAGACACACATACACACACACTCCAGTTGCCGCTATCCTGCACTTTTCCACTGTGTGACTTTGTTTAAACTGTACCAAGCGGGCGAGTCAAAGTGAGGCTTCAGCCATCTTTCCAGGTTGAGACGAAAGTCCTGGCATCTCACACTGTTTTTTCTCCGTTGCCTAGGTAACACCTACAAGTACCAAGCAGGGAACCGAATGAACGCTTTGCTGTGGTTCAAACATCTGAGTGCTGCCTGTCAGAGCAACAGGCAACAGGTATGGAGACGCACACACAAATAAATACACTTAAACCACTTACTAAAAAGTATTAAAAACGTTTAAAATCACTTGAGTTGCAAACTAAACAGTCATTAATAGCCGACAAGTGGAAACAATCATACATAGTGATTTATTGACATTTCTGTCTCCCCTCATTCATTCATTCATTTTTATTTACACTGAACAAAAATATAAATGCAACACTTTTGTTTTTGCTCCCATTTTTCATGAGATGAACTCAAAGATCTAAAACATTTTCTATATACACAAAATAACCATTTCTCTCAAATATTGTTCACAAATCTGAAAAAATCTGTAATAGTAAGCACTTCTCCTTTGCCGAGATAATCCATCCCACCTCACAGGTGTGGCATATCAAGATGCTGATTAGACAGCATGATTATTGCACAGGTGTGCCTTAGGCTGGCCACAATAAAAGGCCACTCTGAAACGTGCAGTTTTGCTTTATTGGGGGGGTCCGAAAACCAGTCAGTATCTGGTGTGACCACCATTTGCCTCACGCAGTGCAACACATCTCCTTCGCATAGAGTTGATCAGGTTGTTGATTGTGGCCTGTGGAATGTTGGTCCACTCCTCTTCAATGGCTGTGCCAAGTTGCTGGATATTGGCAGGAACTGGAACACGCTGTCGTATACGCCAATCCAGAGCATCCCAAACATGCTCAATGGGTGACATGTCCGGTGAGTATGCTGGCCATGCAAGAACTGGGATGTTTTCAGCCTCCAGGAATTGTGTACAGATCCTTGCAACATGGGGCCGTGCATTATCATGCTGCAACATGAGGTGATGGTCGTGGATGAATGGCACAACAATGGGCCTCAGGATCTCGTCACGGTTCTCTGTGCATTCACAATGCCATCAATAAAATGTACCTGTGTTCGTCGTCCATAACATACGCCTGCCCATACCATAACCCCTCCACCACCATGGGCCACTCGATTCACAACATTGACATCAGAAAACCGCTCACCCACACGACGCCACACACGCTGTCTGCCATCTGCCCTGAACAGTGAAAACCGGGATTCATCCGTGAAGAGAACACCTCTCCAACGTGCCAGACGCCATCGAATGTGAGCATTTGCCCACTCAAGTCGGTTAGGACGACGAACCGGAGTCAGGTCGAGACCCCGATGAGGACGACGAGCATGCAGATGAGCTTCCCTGAGACGGTTTCTGACAGTTTGTGCAGAAATTCTTTGGTTATGCAAACCGATTGTTGCAGCAGCTATCCGAGTGGCTGGTCTCAGACGATCTTGGAGGTGAACATGCTGGATGTGGAGGTCCTGGGCTGGTGTGGTTACACGTGATCTGCGGTTGTGAGGCCGGTTGGATGTACTGCCAAATTCTCTGAAACGCCTTTGGAGATGGCTTATGGTAGAGAAATGAACATTCAATTCACGGGCAACAGCTCTGGTGGACATTCCTGCTGTCAGCATGCCAATTGCACGCTCCCTCAAAACTTGCGACATCTGTGGCATTGTGCTGTGTGATAAAACTGAACATTTTAGAGTGGCCTTTTATTGTGGCCAGCCTAACCCCCTGATCCCACCGGAAGCGTCTGCGCTGCGGCTGCGCTGCGGCTGCGCTGCGCCGCGCTGCGACCTCCTCCTGCGCGTTTCAAAACGTTGCGGAAGCGGAGCGTCGTGTGTGCAGCTTCGCAGTATTCCACCAGACCCGCTGCGCTGCGCCGCGTAAAAAATAGGATTCATCCTATCTTTTAGAAATTCCTTGCGGCGAGGAGCTTCTGGGACGCTTCGAGCCGCGGCGCAGCGGGTCTGGTGGAATAGCACCCATTGACTAGAGTGGCCGCGATCGCTAAAAACGCCGCAGCGCAGACGCTCCTGGTGGGATTAGGGGGTTAGGCACACCTGTGCAATAATCATGCTGTCTAATCAGCATCTTGATATGCCACACCTGTGAGGTGGGATGGATTATCTCGGCAAAGGAGAAGTGCTCACTATCACAGATCTTTTCAGATTTGTGAACAATATTTGAGATAAATGGTTATTTTGTGTATATAGAATTTTTTTTTTTAGATCTTTGAGTTCATCAAGAAAAATGGGAGCAAAAACAAAAGTGTTGCATTTATATTTTTGTTCAGTGTATTTACACAACCAAAATGTATCCCTCCATCTCAAGATTATATATTTGTTTACCTGTGTCCATCCCCCTCTTCCTATCTGTGTGTAATTCCTGTGTCTTTGTTGTTGCAAATCAAATAATAATAAAAAAACGTAAATTGCCTATATTTTTACCCACCTCGCCTTCTTCCCAGGTGCCAGCCAATCTGATGTCCTTCGAGTGACGGATCCTGAGGAGTGTGACTGAGCAAAGTGAGGGAAGGAGGAAGAAAGGAAGAGGAAGAGGAGGAGGAGGAAGAAGAAAAAAAAGAGGAGGAGGAGGAAGA
>NW_022990673.1:851124-981124 GCF_902827175.1 Gymnodraco acuticeps
TTCTCTATTTTTCTAAGACATAATTCTGTCGTTCACTGCTGGGGCATTACAGCTACCTAATCCTCTGAGTGCCACAACTCCACGCTGGTTTGTGTTCTGAAAGAAGTGGAAAATGGTACTTATCTGTGTCTACTGTGGCCTGGGAGAGAGCTTTGAACTGAATACGTGACAAAATCACAGAGCTGAAGCACCATGGAGGACACAAAGGGTCTGTAAATGAAATGGGTGAAGCAGAGTTTAGAGGATTTAGAGATGGTTTACCTGTGTATATATATATTTAGATGGTGGAGCTTAACCTGCTGCCATTTGCGAACTATTGACAGATTAGTGCAGTTAAACACCAATTGAGGCTAAGAAAAAGCAGAAGGAGCTCGTTAAAACCAAACCAGATGTAGACAGTCAACATCTCATCACACTTCTCTTCATATATATTTGCTTTATCTGATGTTAATTGAGATAGTGTGAATTCCAGAGTTACGTACATAACCAGATTTTGGGGGGAGCATCTTGGAAGGATTATTTCAATCAATTTGGGTTAAACAATCTTTCCTGCAAGAATGACCCAGATCATGTTGAGCGCTTCTGTGAGTTTTTTCCTCACTGTAACCTGAGTTTACACAGTTTTATTTTGTATTATCATTTATGTACAGTCTATGGTCAAAATAATGGAAACACATGTTTCATTTTGGGATGTTTTGCGGTTTTAGCTGACTCACTACTTAGATTTCATGGCCAATCACTGCTGACATAATGACCCCGCGATGGTCTATCTTGGGATGTGAGTGGAAAATTCAATTTGTGGTTATTAGAGAAACTTTATGCTTGGAAAAAAAATCCACTTTCTGTGGTGAGTTTTTGTTGTTTCCCTTAAATTGATCATACTGTCAACAAATGCACAATATTCCCTGTATTAACTGTTTTTGAGTGAATCTGCCTTTTGAATTCATTCTTTTAATATTCATGAAAAATGTTTAACAGTTGACATGAAGATTTCTGACAGGAAGTGTGTTCAGAGTGGTTATGCTATACGTTTGTCCTCTGACTTGGTGGAGTAGTGGAGTCAATGTGAATTTGGACAGGCATCATTCACTGTTTACCAAGGACGTCATCAAAAAGGGTGATGTGTAATGACCTTTACCTGGCTCTGTGTGTGTCTGTCTCTGTCTGCCCGTGTCATGACTGTGGCGGCGCTGTGACCTCCTCACTGAGTGATGCGCTGCCTGCTGTGAAGACTGAGAACCAATAAACACTCTGCCCTTTTTTACTCCACACATCTGCTCCATGCTCATTGTTCTGTTGAAGATTGTGTGACTGTTTATCTTTGAGTGGAGTGTGGTATTGAGTGTGTATTTGATCAGAGTTGTATTACAAGGTTAAATGCTTTTTTAAATACAATCAGTTCCAGCATTTGTCCAAGCTGCTGTTTGAGTTGTTGCAGAGCAGTATGGATGACGGAACTACTGGAGCTGTGAGCGAAGTCGCCTGAAGGGATTTCTCCTGCAGAGTCGGTCTCATGTATTTGTTAGTCTTGCTCCTTCTATAACAATTCATAACAAACTCAAGTTACTGGACTTGTGTTGGCAATTTATTTGGTCAGTATTTTTGTAATATTTTATTTATGACGCATAAGCCTGTAGTTACAATCACACAAATCACAGTACCTATGTTTTCCTTTTTATTGTTAACTAACTGAGCCGCTGTGGGTTTATCTAAGGGGATGCAAGGTTTATCTTTGTGATATTTTAAAAAGGAAAAGCAGGATTTTCATTTTTTCTTTCTTGTAGATAAAAGTAAATAAATAGTAAATGTTTAGGCCACTGTTCCAGAGTTTCTCAACACAAAGACCCAAGGAAGAGAATACTGGGACCCTGTCATGTAGGCTACAATAAGGTACTTAGGGTCTTAAACGTAAAAATACAATACTGAGATACATTAAAAAAAACAGGCATCGTATCAAAATTGACAGACTTAACAAATGAGAGACATTAAATAATAATAGACTTAGCCTTACAATTAAACACAAGCACAATGACAGAAATAAACGGATCAGATATAAAATAATACTAAAGCAAGCATGTTGAAAAGGTCACATAAATAAATTATTTTGAGACGTAAAAATTGCACATCATACACATCTCAGTGCTATGTTGGGTAGCTAAGGGTATATGCTCATCCTCTAATTTGGCATAATGAATCTTGCATGTATCGCAATGCCTTCCCCCAGCAGTGGATGTAAACAGGGCAGCACTGCCGGCTGCTGGCGGCCTGCAGCTCCTGCAGCGGGAGGAAATGTTTCGGAAGTACAGGCCGGAGAAGGAATCGAAGGAAAAGGGCGGAGGAGAGGCAGCTACCGGGGCATTGAGTAAATGATAAACCACCGTGACTTTTAGCGGAAGCACCATTTAGACCAAAAATAAAGTCAGTATTGCAGGCTTGTCAGGCCATTTGAATCTCTCCGGTGAACGTCATATGGCCATAAGGTAAGCCCGCTTGGTCTGCAGCACAGAAAACAACAGACGACGTACTGTAACGTTAGCTAGCTGCCAGCGTTAGCTAACCTACAGCAAGGTGTGCATAAGCTTGCTAAGCAGCTAGCATTGTCTTCATATATGTGATTGTTTATTGCAGATATGGTGACACAAAAATGCACCGGAACTATCCTCGTAGAAAGCATCTCAGTGGAGCCATGTTTGAGAGGTTGTAGGTGCTTGTGTGTAGTCAGTTTGGGCAACCGTTTCCTCTCTGGTGTTAAACAGGGCAGTGAATGATGAAAGAGCGACTGTGAGAGGAGATTGCCTGCGTGGCCAAACCTGTTTTGGCAGAGCTGTGTCAACACCAGCGAAACTGGAATTTACTATTTAGAGTCCATTAATGGCCAGTGGTGTAAAGTAACTGAGTACATTTACTCCAGTACTGTACTCAAGCACAATTTCGTGGTGCTTGTACTTTACCAGAGAATTTCCATTTTGAGCTACTTTGTACTTCTTCACCACTACAAACCAGAAGTTAAAAGTGTACTTTTACTCAATTACATGTACACCTAAAAAGGACTTTAGTTACACCTGGAGTAAATCCCCAAGCTACACTGCAGTATACAAAGTCATTACAGTTAGCTACTTCTTTACCAGCTTTGATAAACACATTAATGCATCAATAATTATAATCCAAACATAAAATATATTATTCTGATATGGGCCGATTTGCATAATAAGTACTTGAAGTATATTTTGATGCTAATACTTTTTTGTACTTTTACTTGAGTAACATTTTGATTGCAGGACTTTTACTTGTAACAGAGTATTCCTATTCACCCACAAGATCTTAGTACTTCTCCCACTTCTGTTAATGGTTCACTTGGTGTTGTTCTGTCACAGTTAAGATAGTATTAACCTGTGTTTGTTGGTGTTAATTAACCACAGCAGAGTTGGTTACCTGCCAGTTAAATGTGGCAGTTGTAGTAGTTTAACTGCCTGAAGGAAAGCTCACAATATGCAAAGCAGACATGTTTCAGCAGGTGAATCCAACATGAGGCTTTCTAACTAGATGAACATGACTTGGGTTAATTTTTGTTTTGGCAATGTTAGACCATCAAGCCAGAGGGGCTGTGCTGGGACCACCACCTGCACCACAGCACTACCTGTCCATCATCTGCTCCCTAGAAACAGGCAGGGTCTACAGAGAGACAGAGTTCCTCCTTCTTCCAAATCCAGTGTTATAGAGGGAGGGATGATATGAAGGTTTGAGTGCTGTAAATGTTGCCCCACAGCTGGTAAACAGCCCAGGTGATAACAACGCGTTCAGTTTACAGCCAAAGTACACTTTTCTGTTAATTATGCACACAGTTCAAGTTTTGCACACTCCGAGCAGACTGTGTAGTCCTGATGTAGTTACATATCCTGGACAGGCTTCAGCTGTGCTGCAGTACTGGGTTATCATCTGCCCGGAGGGGAAACAAGCAAGATCAATCGGTTCTCTCTGCACATTATTGACAGTACATTTTTTATCTCCCTCTGTTCCCTTTCCTAGCTCTCCTCTGTCTCCACTGCCTTAACTTTGTCTCGTTCTCTCCCTCCAGGTGCCCGTTTGCTCAGATTCTACAAGAGAACAGCAGCTCCTGTCCTTCAGAAGAGTCCCTCTGACGTCACAGGCTTGGCGGCGAATTGGAGTTACAGGGGACATGCATCAGGGGTGAGGAGGCTTCGCTGCGGGGGACACACACAGCGTCGGGTGAGGAGATGAAGCTCAAACAGCGCGTGGTGGTGCTGTGTGCCGTGCTCCTCCTGCTGGGCCTGGCCAAGATCTTCCTGCTGGATGGAGGCGAGGGATCTGTGGCCAGCCGACGAGACCTGAGAGCGTTTCGCAAGGTCAGAGTGCCAGTCAGCTGTTTTCCTTTTCAGCGTAGTTTAAAACATCTATTCAAAACATCAGGGCTGTCATTTAGGAGAAAAATTAAATACGATGCACATGATAGTTATAGACTAAGGCTAGTAACCATACTCAACAGTGCTTATGAGCATTTGGCAGACATATACATATCAGTATTGTAGCGACAAAACTTTTGCAATATTACATTACATTTAATTTGTCTGATGCTTTTATCCAAAGCGACTTACAGTTAGTGCAAAAACCATAAAGATTCAAACTCCGAACGACAAATAAATCAGAATCAGAAACAGGTTTATTACCAGGTAGGTTTACACATACGAGGAATTTGACTTGACGTCATGGTGCGTACATAAAAATAAAACATGAATTAAAACACAGGTAGGGAACTAGAAAAAATATAACAGTATTTACATTGCAATGGAATGAAAAAAGGAATAAAATATGAATAAAAATGGGCAGTAATAAAAAAACAAGACAACAGATATAGTGAACATATGCATATATATATATTCACTTCTACTACACATATTGTACATAAAGTGTTATTATCACCCACCCTTAACAGATGGAAGCTGGCCTCACGCTGTCTCGGGCGGCCCGCCTCACCCACACCCTCCAGTCTCCGTGGGAGATAGCGAGCCAGTGGGTGGGCCCCAGAGAGGTTTACCCCGAGGAGACCCCGGAGCTGGCTGCTGTGCTCATGGCCCTCAGCAGTGCCAGGGTAGAGCGAGCAGACGTGGGCTATAAGGGCACGCAGCTCAAAGCCCTGCTGGTGCTGGACGGGGGGCAGAAAGTGGTCTTCAAGCCCAAGAGGTCAGATTTATTGATAACAGAATAACACACTAATATTTTATGTTTAAAGAAATGTAAAAGGACCATTTGGATGTCACCTGCTCACCTTGAATTATTGATGAAAACTTGTTGTTTTGCATGCCTCCATGAGAAATAAATAATTTAAATACAGAAAGTGAAGAGGAATTGAATCAAATAGGGGTTGCATTTAAGAACAGCAAAAGGTTACATCAAAAACATACATTTACAAACTCTCAGTATAAGAAGTGGAAAATGTATAATAATATATGTGTCATAGATCCAATTGAATGATCACTATTCTCAATACATGCATTTTCACCGAAACCTTACCATAAACACACTCCTACATAAACAGTACTCACACGGACAAGTAGCAGGCCTTTGCACACTTAAGATGTGTGGAGAGATTTAAAACAGAAGTTTAGGTGAAAACGGCCACCTTTTACTAAAACTCTTCAAGAATATTCCTAGTTTTAAAATGATTTCTTCACTGTGGATGCTTGTGAAAAAAACAAGCTTTCTTCAAGAAATTCAGCACAAAACAGAGTCAGCAAGTATCAAACAAACAACCATTAAGGTAAAGTATTCCTTTCTAAGTGTGATAGAGCTTTCTTATTTGTGTCCTTTCTACCATTCCATAGATATACCAGAGACTACGTGGTGGAAGGCGAGCCATACGCAGGGTATGACCGACACAACGCAGAGGTGGCTGCTTTTCACTTGGACAGGTGTGTCAAGAATAATTATCAGTGACATCTTTGTTGATCTATCATTAGAGCTGCTGTGTAATAATGTTCCGTTACATCCGTCCTCTCTGCAGGATCCTGGGCTTCAGGAGAGCTCCTCTAGTGGTTGGGAGATACGTCAACTTGCGAACAGAGATTAAGCCGGTTGCCACGGACCAGCTGCTGAGCACCTTCCTCATGCAGGGTGAGCACCTGTCCACCTTTTCTACTCCCCTCAACTTTATAGTTGATAAGTCACTGTTTTCAGAAGTTCCAAAGTGAGGTAGGTGTGTTATTGTAGGGGTCATTTCCTTTTCTTTTGACTCATCTCTCCACTTTCCCACACAATCTGATTTCAGTTTTCTCTCTGTCCACTTCACTTTTCTCAGCAAATTAAACCAGGACTAATTGGCCTAATCCTGTTTAGTGAGGGTTTTGCATCATACAGTTGATATTGAGTATAAAACCATAACTGATCCTTTCAAAGATACATGGATAACATGTGTTTCAAGCTAATACTTCAGTAAATGCTACATTTGTTAAAGGGGAACTCCAGCAATGTTACACACAAAAAGCAGTTCAAGGTGTGAGAAGACAACCCTGATGATGTCATTTGGGTTATTTTGTATACATGTTGATGTTTTTCTATCATGTCGATGTCATGGTAACTGCTGTTGAATATCTCTGGGTGTATTTGGCTATTATCAGCAAGGTAAATCAACAGTAGCAGCACTAACACTTGAATATTGGATTTTATCTATAAAAAGTTTCTCAATTCATTGTCCAGAAAAGGTACTATGTCATGAAACCAATTTATATTTGAATATAAAATTACCTTTACCCTGATTCTATCCATATTGCTGCCTACTTAGAGCTTTCATTATCTCATTATGAGTAGTCGTATACAAGAATTAAAAAATCTCTGCATTAAAACCAGACATCAATCAATGTTTATTTATATAGCCCAATATCACAAATGTTACATTTGTCTCAGTGGTCTTCACAGTTTGTACAGAATATCAGTATGACAATACGACACCCTCTGTCCTTAGACCCTCACATCGTACAAGGAAACACTTC
This sequence comes from Gymnodraco acuticeps, assembly GCF_902827175.1. Lineage (NCBI taxonomy): Eukaryota > Metazoa > Chordata > Actinopteri > Perciformes > Bathydraconidae > Gymnodraco > Gymnodraco acuticeps. The sequence goes on from NW_022990673.1 coordinate 858,129, forward strand.
CGGAGAAAACCCACAGTTTAAAGGAAAAAATGGGAGAAACCTCAGGGAGAGCAACAGAGGAGGGATCTCTCTCCCAGGACGGACAGACGTGCAATAGATGCAGTGTGTAAATTGAAAAGATAATACATTTACAAGACATAGTATTTTTTTATTCCATGTATTGTTAATTCTTGTCAAAATCTGCTGCCTACAATACCCACAATGCAGCTTGACCAGTTGGTGGGTCAGGTGATATTCTAATAGAAATAAATGAGAAACAGGCCACAGAGGTCTGGTATGCTCACCTGTGTCTAACTCAACACCGGCAAACAGACATTAATGTGTTAAACACAGACCACCGGATCTCAACCAGCTCACTAGAAGAGTGTCTGCTACAGTCTCGACATATAGTCTACTGTTTTTGATGATTTCAAATGTCAGCGTTGTTGTAACTTAGTCAGCAGCTCATGTTCTGCATTGTGGGTTTTAACACAACGTATACAAAGTGTTCCCAGACTGGTTGACTAGCCACATCCACATGTTTTATATTCTCTCCTTTTACAGTTACCGTCAATAAGTGTTGACCTTCACATGACTCACCGCTGTAACAACCTTTTCGGTTGTGGTAGCAGGGGGACAGAACACCACCTACCCTCACAGGGCACAGGCAGCTACACAAATGTGTCAATATGTCCACAGCACAAGTGATTAATAAAGAGTAAGTTCACAGTTAACAAACTGCTACCGGCATCAAATCATGCGGGAAAAAAATATTGGTTTTATCCGACCAGGTTATAATTATATGACGCTAAGATGTTTAAAACACAATGCAAGATAGATTGATCTGCTCACAATGTTGAAACCCCCAATCTCTCTTTAGACTATCACACCCTTTACCACAGTTTCCATTCAATTCATTTTCTACTGTATAAACCATTGAGTGCTCATTCAAAGAAAAAATGGAACTCTGTATATAAATACTTATTTCACCACAGCTTTAGGTGAATCCTAAATCCTCCCAAAGTGGGGAAATGTATTTTGTTACTGCAAAGGAAGAGTCCTGATAAAAAGGCTACAATAACATGAGTATAAAATGTATCAAATAAGGATATAGTGCTTGAAAATGGACCTTGGAAATGTTCTTGATGTAGAACAAAACGTGAAAGGCGACTTTCCGTTAAGCTGAAGTGTTTATTTCAATAATGAAATCCTTCTTCACTTTGTTATTGACCTCTGAAAGAACCTCCTTATCTAGACATGTTGCACCTCTTTCATATTTGATCATTGAGATTGTCAAGGTTGTCGTCGGGGTCAAGTGGATTTATTTGTACCGTTTGTCTCTCTCTCTCCAGGTAATAACACATGTTTCTATGGAAAGTGTTACTACTGTCGGGAAAGCGAGCCAGCGTGTGCAGAGGGGGAGACCATGGAGGGGTCTTTAACCCTTTGGCTGCCGGACGTCTGGCCGCTGCAGAAACACAGACACCCCTGGGGACGCACGTACCGAGAGGGGAAACTGGCCAGGTACGAGTCCAAAAATGAGTTTTGGTCAGCGAAAATCCTATGACTATTTTTGTTAATGTTTATCTGGAGGAAATGGAAATGTTGTTGTGCTGCTCAGCGTGAATACGTTCTCCACAGTGGTGGTTTTTAGGGTATGGGGTGATAAAGAGACTGACCTGTACTTTCCTGATCTATTAAACAATGTCACTCCTACACTTTTATTCTGAGAAAAGCTTTGAGGGGGGTTGGGTATGTTGTCATCAATTATGTTATCATTTGATGAGTGGTTAGAGATGTCCATCATACCATGTTGTGGTTTCAGTGTGGGCTGCAGAGAGATTATGGCTGTGAACGACTTCCAACTCGTATGTGTGAACATTAATATCACTATTTTTAGCCTTGAACCTTTTAACTTTAAAAAACATTTATCTGATTCCATTGGGTTTTAATCTCTCTCTTTCCAGTGGGTAATTTCACGTCATCCATTTCGTCACACTTCCTGAAACTATTTACGTTTCTATTTACAACAACACAAGTTTGACCATGTGAATAAGAAACTAGAACTGACAACTAGTTGTTACTGCTGACAAATAGCGATTCACCACTAGGTTAAGCTAGCAGAGCAGGATTGCAACTGTAGTTGTGGATGCCAATGTGTCATTTTACAGGGAATGGATCGGCCGCTGTTTGGAATTGTGTGGTTATTGTGCTCATCTGGCATGTAGATGCTATGGGACTACACAGCATAAATGTGTCTGCGTCAGGTTGTCTCTGATATAATGTATTACTGTATTCCTTCAGGCAAGGAGACGCCGTCTTCTTCTGGTTATAAAAAATTCAAACTGGCCTTTTTCTGGACATCATTTCCATATAGGATCTCATTATCAGAATACAATTGTGAATGACAGCTAAAGGGGCTATTCTGCTTAGAGATGCTTGAATTTAGGTATCACATCGTTATATGGATATCACAGACGATTCAAACGCACTCAGTGGTCAATGAGTATTAAGCAGAAGCTGAACCTTGATTAATCAATAAATGTGGTTAGGCTTTGTGCCGACTGGTGCATTGCAATACAGTTTACTCACAATGACAAGGAATTTATTATTCTAAATATGTATACACCTTGTGAATGTCATCAGAATGAGGATGAATATCTAAATAGGCTTGCTTTCATTCATTCCTTTATTCAAAGCAATACTTCTTCTTGTGTGTATGTCATTGGGGATATGAATGCAGATATCTCAGACAGGAACTCATTATTTGCCAAGCATATGGCTCAGTTCTGTCACGATAACAATTTTATATTGTCAAGCAAGGTGCTTTTGCCTGCAGATAGTTATACCTACATTAGCGAGGCCTGGCATACTACGACATGGCTTGGTCATTGTATTTGTACAGCTGATGGGCATGCTTCACTTGAGTGTATGAGCATTCTGTATGGGACAGCAACGACTGATCATATACCTGTTGCTATGTCAATAAATGTCGAACATCTACCTGGGCTAACCAGAAATGTAAATAGTGCTCAAACAGAAAAACTAGACTGGTCAACCCTCACAAAGGAAGACATTACATCCTATTATGCTCAGACGGATACATCCTTAACTAATATTCATCTACCTAGAGATGCAATTATGTGTAGTGATGCTAATTGTAAGGATGCAAAGCATAGGGGTGATATCTGCTCCATGTACAATGATATAGTAAGTGCTCTGTATGAAGGCAGTAAGCCTTACTAAAAATGTAACAATAAGACACATAACATCAGGCCTGGCTGGAATGTAGCTGAGTATCATGCTGAAGCCTGTGAAGCCACTAAATCATGGGCTATGGCAGGCAGACCCAGACAAGGGTCTGCATTTGAGTACAAGAAGCTTACTAATGCAGATACAAGTATGCTATTCGCTTCATCTGTAAAAATGAGCAAGCTATGGGGGCCGATTCCATGGCTAAGAAGCTGCTAAGTAACAATGTTATGGATTTTTGGAAAGAAGTGAGGGTTATTAATAACGGCAAAATCTCTCTACCATGCACTGTTGACGGAACATCTGGAACAGACAATATTGCGGAGTTATGGCGACAGCATTATAGTACAGTGCTTCTCAAAGTGTGGTCAGCGGACCACTGGTGGTCCGTGAGCGCCCCCTAGTGGTCCGTGAGTATATTGGTCAAATTTCACATTTGAAATAAATTAATTTAAGTTTTCCACACTCTCGCGGGAATATGTCCACAATGGAGCGAGCTTAAGTTTCACTTTCGATTGCATGATATAGCCCAGCGCAACACCTTAATCACACATGTTGCCACTTGTTTGTACCATTTGCATGCGATTTGTAATCTGTTCTAGAAAAACGATGTGTCTTTGGATATTTTTAGAGTTAGGTGGTCCGCGAGTGTTTTTTTATTGGTTAAGTGGTCCTTGGTATGAAAAAGTTTGAGAAACACTGTTATAGTACCTTATTCAACTGTGTCCAAAGTGAACTGTATAGGGTAGATGATCTTGATAGCAATGAGTCAATGGTGATAATGCCACATGAGGTGTGCCAAGCTTTAAACAAGCTGTCTGATAATAACAAAGCAAGTGGTGTAGATCATATTTCTGCTGAACATCTTAAATATGCCAGTGTAAAGATAGCTCCTCTTCTTTCTATCTGCTTTACTGCCTTTATGAGTCATGGCTTGTTACCAGACTCAATGTTGTCTGTTCTGTTAGTGCCAGCTATTAAGGACAAAGCCGGTAAAGTGGGAAGCCTAGATAACTAGGTCCATAGCATTAGCCAGCATATTGTCAAAAGTCCTAGAAAGCATTCTGCTGGACAGATTAGATGACTTTATTAACACAGCAGATAACCAGTTTGGCTTTAAGGCTAAACATGGCACTGACTTGTGTATATACGCCTTAAAGGAAATTGTCAACAAATATAGAGGTAATAAGTAATAACTCATCAGTTCTTATGTGTTTCATTGATGCTTCTAAAGCCTTTGATCGTGTTAATCATAGGAAGTTATTTGTTAAACTGAGTCAAAGAGGGGAGCCCAAATACATTGTGAGAATTCTGGTCTACTGGTATGGCCACCAGACTATGCAAGTCAAATGGGGCAATAGGGTCTCAGCCCCATTTGGGGTTAGCAATGGTGTCCGACAAGGTGGAATTATGTCCCCAGTTCTTTTTAACCTTTATATTGATGATCTGTCCAAGCGACTGAAAGCCTTTAATACTGGATTGGTAGTACTCTAGTGAACCATATTGTATGCAGATGATCTTGTTGTGCTGAGTCCATCTAGCGCTGGTCTTCAGCAGCTTCTTGCTGTTTGTTCTGTGTATGGTGTGGATCATGACATCAAATACAACGCCAGTAAGAGTGCTGTCATGATCTTTAGAATCAAAGAGGATAAATGTCTTAAATGTCCTGATTTTAAATTGTTTGATATTAATCTTAGTGTCTGTAATAAGTTAAAATATCTTGGACACTTTATTACAGAACAAATGACAGATGATGAAGATATTTATAGGCAATGCCGCATGATGTATGCACAAGCAAACATTCTCCTATGTAAGTTTAGTGCATGTACAGATGGAGTGAAGATGTCTCTGTTCAGAGCATATTGCACACCACTCTATACTGCACATTTGTGTATACCTGGTAGGTATGTTATATATACAGTCTATGTTACTACCCCAGTTCCTAAACTGTAATGGAAATGCGCCATAAAGTGAGCCAGTCCTAACAAGGCCTAACGAGGCCTAGCCATACCGAGCGAGGCCGAGTAGTGGAAATGCGCCATAACAGGGCTGGAATAGAGGGATATGAGGGATGTCTAAAATACATGATCTGTTTGGTATTGCGAGCAAAACACATCATAGAATTGTTTTTATATATTTTTATATATCTGAGACCCATAATTTATGCCTAAAAATAGCATAATACGAAACCTTTAAAACAGACAAAATATATTGAATATGTATGTGAGTGGCAATCGCTCAGCGTTGTGCGTGTGCATGGATGTCATACCATTAATTATAAAACAAGATTTGTATGGATTTGTGTGTAATCATTCAGGTGGGAGTACGATGAGAGTTACTGCGAGGCGGTGAAGAAGATGCCTCCATACGATGCGGGGCCCAGGCTGCTGGACGTCATCGACACGGCCATCTTTGATTACCTGATCGGGAACGCTGACCGGCATCACTACGAGAGTTTCCAGGACGACGGCGGCGGCAGCATGCTCATCCTGCTCGACAATGCAAAGAGGCGAGTCATAATGTCAGAGCACGCAACTTTCATTCATGGTCAGCACGTATCATTTGCAGAGTTGCTTGATAAATTAATCCAAAAATTGAGAAAAACTTTAGTGAAAAAAAGAAAACCCTTAAAATTGAAATTGTTAACCATGAGATCTAAAACTGTATATATTATATATTTTAGGGCTGTCAAACGATTACAAATTTTAATCAGATTAATCACAGCTTAAAAATTAATTAATCATGATTAATCACCATTCGAACTATGTCCAAAATATGCCATTTATTTATGTATATTGTTGTGGGAATGGAAAGATAAATGAAAGAAGGCGGATATATCCATTTAACATACGTTTATAACATTTTTCTGCGTGTCAAAATGAAAGACAGCCCACACACCTATCAATCATCAAACCGTGGGGTCTTAATTCATTACGTGTTGATTTCTATCAACGGGGGAGTACTTCAGGAAAGTCGACCGGGTGGGGGGCTAGTGGAGTACTTCGTGACCACAGAGTGTGAACGTTGTGATCAGCTGTTTTAGCGCAGTTCTCCAGTGAAGGGGGGGAGTCTCCCTCCGCAGCCGGTTGGCGTAGTTTTGGCACAATTCCGTTGTACAGACCGACGTTAACAGCAGCGCTGTCTGTGCACACGGAGACCGACTCTGTCGTCCGGTGATCTAACCGCCTTCTGGAAAAGCTTCACAAGTACGTCGGTACGCAAATGCGCTTTGTGACACAAGTGACGGTACGCATTTCAGATTACGCACATAACCTGCGTACCAGTTATGTGTTACCTGTACTACAGCAAAAGTATTCTCCGTCGGGACTTCCTGCAACAACACCACGCCGTTATCTTGATTCTGATTGGCCAGAAGACATTATCAAAGATGTTCTATTGAGAAGACGATCACTATGTGACAAAAGTTTTCAAAACCGTTTCTGGTCTTCGGTATTTCCAGACAAGTGGCTGCTGAAATCAATCTTACAAACTGCTGTCTGTGCAATTTACTCCGCGAGTTGGCGGACTTTATTTTGCTTACTTTAACATCATTTTTCATGGTGGGGCTAAGCCATTTCTTGGTATGGGTATAGCCTACCCCAGCCATACCCTGGCGCTGCCACTGGTGGGATGTATGGGGCGGGCCATTCTGCACATGCGTTAAATATTTTAACGCAATTAATTCAAAAAATTAATTACCGCCGTTAACGGGATAATTTTGACAGCATTAATATATATATATAACTGTATTCTCATTAAATAAAGACTTTAGAGTTAGATATGCCTACAGCTTTACCTGAAATCAGTTAACTGACTAGAAAAGAATGCTCTTAATTCAATCAACATGTCTGGCCTTTTATAGAGTCTCAATTTTCTTGCGAAGAATACATTTTCTGACATGCCCATAGGCCGGGAATGTGCTTCACACTACTGATTTGAATTGCAGGCTGTTTTTAATATTATTCAGACTCTTCTTTTAAATGTTGATAAAACTAAGGTAATTTTCAAAAGACACCAGAGACCACTTTGGATATTGTTACTGTGCAAGGAAAAGTACTTGAAGTGGGTGCCTGTTATAAATACCTTGGTATCTGGCTTGATGATTGTCTCTCTTTTAAACTTCAGGTCAATAATCTGCTTAGAAAGCTGAGGGCTAGGTTTCTTTTTCAGAAACAAGTCCTGTTTCTCACGTGAGGACAGGAAAAGTCTATTCTCTGTGACCTTTTTACCTGTGCTGGACTATGGTGATCTGATTTATATGAATGCACCTGCCCATTACCTGAACAAGTTAGATGCCACCTATCACAGTGCACTGAGATTTGTGACAAACTGTAAAGTATTAACCCGTCACTGTACCCTGTATGCAAGGGCTGGTTTGCCTTCACTAACTGTACGGAGGCTCAGTCATTGGTACTTGTTCATATATAAAGCCATGTTGGGTAAACTCCCATCGTACATCTGCTCTCTGATTACACAGAGAGTTGCAGCTAGCTATTGCCTGAGATCACATGATGTGGTCTTGTTACATGTGCCAAGTGCAAGGACTGACTTGGGTACGAAAGCTTTTATGTGCGCAGCTCTTCTTGCTTGGAACAGACTTCAAAAATAATTGAAACTGAGCTATTTGGTTCCACTGCATGTTTTTAAAGCTCTGATAGGTGAAATGCTCTTTGATACTGTTGGTACTTGTAGATGTCTATAGGTATGTAAATGTAGCCCTGTAAATATGATGTATGATGTCCTTTATTGTTTTATGTTGTTTTATGTTTCATGTGTAACCTACTTGCTGCAGGTCTCCCATGAAAAAGAGATCAATGATCTCAATGGGACCTACCAGGTTAAATAAAGGTTTGAAATGAAGCAATAAATCGAGCAATAAAATGAAAACAAAAATGTACTTAGATACTAACTAAGCACTTATATACTAACAAAGGACTGGCTTATCTAAAGCTAGTTGAGTAGCACTTGAAATGGTTTGGTTCTATGAAACCTGATATATATATATATGTACTTATATGATTCTGTTTTCTTTGTATCTTCTTGGTCGAATGCACTTATTGTAAGTCGCTTTGGATAAAAGCGTCAGCTAAATGAAATGTAATGTAAAAGGATACCGGTTTATAACTGACTCATGGTTAACCGTTATTTCTCAGAATTGAGGACATCAAGACGATAATCCGTCTTTGAATTTATTTTGCTTTGGTTTCTGAAACTGTGGAAAACCTTCTATTTCACAGCTTGACATCTTTTTCAAGAAATGAATCACAGTTGGCAGGATGTTAAAATGAAAACTGACCATAATTTCTTCTATTGCTCTGAGTAATCTCAGTGGGTTCAGGAAATGTATATTTGGTGACATGTCTGTGTTTTGCCTTTACATTTTTTTTTTTTTTTTTTTAATGGTTTATTTGAACCGGGACCATACTTGCTAACCTTGAGACCTCAGAAATCGGGAGGGGGGGGAGCTGGAGCTGTTAGATTAACATTAACATGCTTATTGTAGTTGTAAGTGCACTGCCTTGCGGCCTGTAGAACCATCCTTGATGGAGCATATGTGTGTGACCTTTATTTTACAGGAAAGGAGTGAGCAGAGGTTCGAGTTGTCGATTCTTGTTCTGTTTTCTGTGACTATCTGCCTCACCCTCTTTAGACTTTCAGTTGCGCTCGCTACTAAAGAGACGCGCTACCATGGTAACCAAACAATGGTGTAGCTGTATTAAAGTCCGAGTGGAAACTGTCGTGAGTAAATCTGATTTTGTCAGAAATCGGGAGAAATGCGGGAGAAATATGACCACGGGAGGAAACCGGGAGAGGGCTATGAAATCGGGAGTCTCCCGCGAAAATCGGGAGGGTTGGCAAGTATGACCGGGACAATGCACAAAATAATGCTGTCAAATGTAAATGACCAGATTTGAGCTTTGAGCTCATTTCCATCCGTAGTCCCGTCACATACAACATTTATGAACATGACAGTTATATACATAGCAAAAATAAATACATGATATGCAGAAAGAGCAAGAGCAGCATACAAGCATTTACCACATGGCAGTACAATGTAGCAGCTACGATTATATAAAGTGCAAGAGAAGATACCCGTGTGTTAAAGTGCATTTAGCGGTGATTGCACGTCTGTTTGTTTCTCAACCATTCTTTGAGTTGACCTTTAAAACTATTGAGAGTGGGACAATCCCGTATCTCAGTTGGGAGGCTATTCCACAATGAGCTGCCTTTAATGGAGTGGATTTGTATTGATTCAGACCAGATCCAAGTTATCTTTTTAATGATCTCTATTCGGTCTGTTTTTAGCTTGTCCCAAAATCAATTTCAAAAGTTGTTGACAGGTTTATTTAAATGCTGTTTACAAACCACATATTTGTCATCTTACCTGAGGACTCCCAGCAGCCATAACAACTCTCTCTTGTGGTTGGCTCTGCTCAGTGGAGGGTGTTTAAGAGACGTTGCATTTCAGAGCGGTTTCAGAGTAGGTGTGCGGTCCTCCTCAGCGCCGACGGCCAGTCGGGTGTAGCTAATGCGTCTGAAGGTTCCTCCTTACCGCAGTGCAGACCGGCCTCTGGCTTCAGTCGACTTACTTTCTTTTTTATGTTGTTTTCTCTCCTGCAGCTTTGGGAACCCAGCTTTGGATGAGCGAAGCATCCTTGCTCCTCTCTATCAGTGCTGCATGTGAGTACTCATCAAATGATCAAACCTCTATTGTTGATTTTGTGATAATAACTATCCTTGGTTAACTTGACTTATAACACCAACACTGGACATTTCATATTTAATAGAATATTCCATTCCATGCACACTTGATGTAAATAATATCCTGCTTATATTGAGTATATTGTGTTAACAGAAAATTGGCCCATCAATAGTGTTTTTATTTTTCAGACAGTTTATAGATTTTTTTATCTTCACGGTCATCTATATATTTTTCTTTGTCTCTAATGCTGGTTTATTTCTATTTCTATTTGGAGATGTTTATATTTTAGAATTGTTTATTTCTACTCTTAATTTGTTATTATGTGCAATGCCTTGTTTTGTTTTATGCTGCTGCAACAAAAAAGTCTCCCAAATTAGGATTAATAAAGTCAATCTTATCTTTATCACTATATCTCTCTGCGTCAGGGTCCGTGTTTCGACGTGGAACAGGCTGAACCTGCTGAGGAGTGGAGCTCTGAGCTCAGCGATGCGCCAGGCGCTGGCCTTCGACCCCATCACGCCCATCCTGGCTGAGCCCCACCTCGCCGCCCTGGACAGGCGTCTGTCGGGCATCATAGCAACCGTCAAGCAGTGTATGGAGACGCAGGGCCCCGACAACACTCTGATAGAGGACCAGATTATCCTCCCACACCCCTAGACACAAGGGACAGGAGAACACAGCAGGACAGGAGCAGCCAGGAGCCTCAGAGTGAAGGAGCTGGTGGTTTCAGAGGCAGAGAGTGAAGGATCCTCAGGGCACAACAGAGCCTCTTCTCTCTGGTCCTTTCCATGTTTTTCACTTTGATTCGACTGGAGAGGCTCTCTAAAAGGAATCACTGGACTCAAAGTGGTGTCACCTTAGCTATAGAAAGTTTTTCTCAGGACTGTTGAACACCATAGGAGGGTATCCGCTGTGAGAACGCCTTCCTCTGCTACTCCTGCCTCGTGCCAAATTCTGCCTCCAAGTCCGGCTTCTTTTGCAGGAGTGAACGAAGGAGGGAGCATGAAACTCAGAGAGATGGAGACACTAAAAGGAGCAGGATGGAATCTGAAAATGAGCCACCAAAGTCTCGATGAAACAAACTGTTCAGCCGTGTTGCAGACTGTTAGAAGTTTACAGTCCAAGAAACTGAAAATTAACTTCCTGTTGAATTAACAGGAAATGTTAGAACTGAAAATGTTTTTATTGGTTTTTTTCCTCAAATTGAAACTTTGATTGGAAGGAACGGAGGATTCAACCTTCCCCCATCATTGTGTACATATTTAACTAAGTAGTGACATAGAATTATGAGACAATACATTTGGGAATTATAATATTAAATGAACTGAGGGTGGGTGTGAGTTTGCGAGCGTGTATGTGTGTATGGAAGAGCGCCATATTGTGCCGTAAATTAAAAAAAGCTACTGATATGACAGACTTGAAGAGAGGGGACATGGAGGGCTGGGTGTGGGTTCATCTTCAACATTAAACTATGATCTATTTATTATTGGTTCTCTCTGTCATCTTTTTTGCCAGTTGTTTCACACAAAGTCTGTTTCAAAATATGCATTAGGCCTCTACTATAAGGACATTAGTTTTCAGAAATGTTGTTCGGGATTCAAATATTTTTATTTCAGTAAGATTTATTCTGGGATGTGTCCTCATTTAATTGCACCCTAAATTAAGCTCAAATGTAAAGTGTCAGCTCACCTCCTTTAATAACATATTAGTCTGATTTAGCTATGATTACAAACTGCAGTGTTTCCATTACCTTATGGAAACTTATGTTTGTTATAGTGACTCATTGTCTGATTTTGACCCTCAATTTTGATCAGAAGTTGGGTTCAATTCTGTGTTTGGGAGATTCAAACCTATATAACAGCTGACAGCCTGTGCTAATGTGGTTTACACATAGACATTGATGATGTTTGAAGTGGGGAGGTGTTTTTTAGTTGTGGTTTGCACACCTGTGATGAAGTCTACAACATCCAGCTGTCTTACGTTCTGATCTTATAATGTGCACACTTTGTACAGCTGGTGTAGAAGCGAAATCAAACTAAACATTTACTCAAAATAAAGTTCCTGCTGAGGCAAAAGCTAGCAAATCTCACGCAGGGAAAAGATCCAAAGACCAGCCAAGAATGTAGTTTTTGTGAAGTTAATTCCAATGATCCAACAGTACAATGACAATGCTTTACCTATCTTTTTGCCTTTTCCTGTGGCCTCCTTGTGTCTTACCCTAGTTACAAAATAACATGTCTGGTGCGCTAATCCCACCTTCACCTGTCTCCAATGAAAACCTAATCATCTAGGGCCCAAAGCTTCCTTCAAGACAAAAGCATGAAGAATAACACTAAATAATGATACATTTACTATCAACAAAAACAGCAAGAAAATACATGTTTAACTAGTAAATAATATAAATCAATAATTGTAAGAATGCCCAAAAGGTCTGAATAGTTTAGCAAACGTTTAACCTCGTTTGGATTTTTACTTTCACCTCATGTTTGACTGTGAAAGGATGTGTGGGCTGCTGATTATTAGTCAGATAACTCTTCCTCAAACTCAATCTTTACTCTCAACCTCATCCCCTTAGAATCTGATATATCTGCCTTCCTTGAATTGATATGTGAGGTCTGGCACAGATCTCGGTGTTGTCTGCTGCTGATGGATTTCCCCATTCAAGTGAGTGCTTCTGTTACAGGTCATCTTTCACCACAGGGTTTTATCACTATCACTCGACATGTTCTTCATGTTAGCGGTGTTATCAGGGATACAAAGTTTTACCTTCAACCACAGAAGGGAAACTTAATTGTGAAACCAAGAGCCCCCCCCCCCCCTCCTTCCCACATTCAGATGTTCACTCTCAGCTGCCTCTCCAGCTTTGTTTATGTGGTCAATAAGCCGGATGATGTGGGGCACCTGTTTCGTTTAGACTAAGCAGGTGTTTAACATGAGACACATCTACCAAAACATTGATTCAAACCACAGTTTTCATCGTGTCGAAGCATGCCGGGCCATGTCAGTCAAGGTGCCTCTGCACAGGGACAGCACTGAGTACCCTTATTAATTCATTTTGTTTTGACACTCAGATCTAGTATTGTGTTTGTCTGCCATTATACCAAACTAAATCTGCTCACACATCTATAATCTGTAAATACATGTTTTGCTACTTATCTTTAATCAATGTATGCACCTCTGGGACCGGGAAGCAGTCCGCTAAGTGGGCTAAAAATAATCCCACACATTCATTTGATTTCAAAGTGCTACGGATAATATATTTCTTTTTGGAATAATGTATATAGCATCTGGGATGGACAAAGTAAGCACCAAACATTCATTGTAAACTCGACACTGAATATAATAGACAGATCAAAAAGTCCCTCCACCTGCAGTCTCAGAAGTAGAACAATCTGATGTGAAGTCAGTCTTTCTTTAAAGTAAACTAATGAGACTAATCTCTCCAAATAAGAAAGCTATACCACTACTAGGAATTTGTTTAACACGTTTAGGTAAGGCAAGGCAAGTTTATATAGCACCTCTCAGCATACGGCAATGCAAAGTGCTTTACAAAATAAAATAAAAGGCATACACAGAAAATCCCATGCACTATCTGCACTTTTTAATATACCACCAGTGCAGTAGATCCTGGACCATTTTGTGAATTGCATTTACTATGTATGACATCACTAGAAAAAAAGCCTGTTTTAACTTAACAAGACATATAAGTCAATAAAAGTAGCCTTCATTATTCCTGCACTACAGTTGTCTGCTTTAAGACTGCCTCTGTAAGTGTCCTCTGTCAGGTTCTTTTTGTTCAACTTGATCTATTACAGGGAGATGAAGGTCTTGTGTCTTTGTTTTTTAGAAACAAGTCGCTTCATCCCTACACTGATGAATATTATGGGAACATGATTGAAGTACAAATGGGAGGTTAGTGTGTCAGTATCACAGAGAGCCCGTGCTGCTAACCAATCAGCTCCCTGTGCGCTGGTTTCACCCCTGCCTCTTGATTTATGTCTGTGCCCGTGTAGCCTTAGTGTGTGTGTGTGTGTGCGCGCGCGCGCACACAGGCTCGATGCATCCCCCCACCCACACACACAAACACACACAAACGCACAGGAAAAAACTTTTAATTGTCGTCGGCCAGCGGTTTCTTTCCAGTCACTCCCTCCTCTCACTTTGCCCACTCTCGTTTAAAAGCCGCTTGAAGTCATGCGTGAACTCACAGAGCAGATCGACGCGAGGAAGAGGATGCAGGCTGACAGGGGCCGCGCGCTCCATCGGGACAAGCGCACGAGGTATCTCGCGGTGATCGTGGTGCAGAACGTGCTGGTGACCGCGTGCCTGGTGGTCACGCTCTACCTGTTCTGGGTCTTTCAGGTGAGTCAGCCGTGAGTGGACTGTAGATGATGCTGTTGGTGGTTTATTATTATAAACATATATAAGATATTCCTTCAGTTTAATGATATTACCTAAGTACGGAAGTATCTCAAAAACTTTTAAAAATTAAAGTCAGAACTCTGAGGAAAAAGTCTAAAGTCTGACTTTAATCTCAGAATTCTGACTTGTTCTAACAATTCTGAGATTAATGTCAGAACTAAATTTATTTTTTAAACTTTTGATCACATCCCAACATGTATTCTCACGTGAATTATCATATTCTTCTGTATCTAAACCCTATATGAATTTAAACCACCTATACATAAATGCTGCTGGAAGTTTAACTCTTCATTTGATAATTTTCACAAATCCAGACCATCTTCATCTATTTGTGCACATATTTTTTAAAACATGCAATTAAACCAATCTTACTGATTGTCTTAAATCCATTGCCTTTGTGCATTTAATACATGGACTTTTAATGTGAGACATGAACGTTTTTCCCCATACTTTATCACACAGTATATGGAAACTTCCACAGTGTGGCTCTCTTTAATTTATATTATGAGTAACAGCAGGTTGTGCAGGAGTCTTGTTAATACAAGTCATTGTTAAATAAGACTACATGGCCACAAGTGTGATGATATGGGTGGGGCATGAGTCTATTATAATGGTAGGAAACAACTATGATCACAACGAATGTCCTGAATTTCGGCAGAGTGAAAAGTAGAACACAGGCTTACTTTTGTACATTTTAAAATTACATATTGATAACAGCGCTGAAAATGTATTGTAAATTAAGTAGTTTCTTCTTCTTGTGTTTGTCCTTTATTGAGAGCAGTCATTCTACTTTCACTAAGGTAGATTTTGTATAGAACTTACTTGATTTTTATCCGAAAGCTCTTTTCTCTGTCAAAGGCAAGGCAAGGCAAGTTTATTTATATAGAACCTTTCAACACAAGGCAATTCAAGGTGCTTTACAAAAATCAAAGACATTCAGTCAAAGACCTTCCTACAACAGAAACACGGTTGTTTGTCTAGGGAGCATCACTATTTTGGAGATAGACTGGTGCAGTAAAGTAGGCTGAGACAGGATGCCACATTGGTCATTTTGCCATGATCATATGAAACTAAAACTGTCTTCATAAATGCTACCTACACTAGTCGGTTTCACTTTGAATCTTAAGACTAAAGTCAAATTGTAATCCATAATAGAGGTGCTTCTGATTAAACAGAGCAACAGAAATGTCACTATTTAAAAGTCAAAAGGAACAGGAGTTTCTCCAGATATGACCTGGATGACTGATCATCTGTATGAACATATATGCAGTGTAACTGTATCATGACTGTGCCATTTGTTCTACATTTAGTCACTGGTGTCTATTGCAGCTTTCACTACAGTTATTAATCATCCGAGACTTTCCCTAGTTTCTGTCAGCCTTCTGTTTTTCACATCACCTAACCACCGAATCAAACCATCAGTATTTTGTGTTTTCCAGAATCAAGAGGCTTCTGAAGATAATGTACACATACAATTTAACCCAATAACAGGTGAGAAATATAACGTTTTCCTCTGACATTTATCTTTTTATTCAACACTCATATTGGAAAATGTGTACTTTTCATTTTCTCAAAAAGCTAAACTAGACTTAACCTTTTTCTCCTTTTCTATCATCCCCTTCTCTATCTCACACCCCTCAGTCATTTCAGGAAATAGGACAGCGCAGTTTGGTAAAGTTAAAAGCAGCAACACGATGAGCCTCGCTGATGGGAAGAATGATGCGATCTACATCAAATGCACTGGACCCTATGTTTTGTATATGAAAGTGTGTTACAAGAGCATGGATGGAACGGACACCGGGGGGGTCATGGAGCTGCAGGTGTTGGGGAAAGCTGTCAGCTCTTTCTCCCTGCATACTTCAGATAAGGACTGCAGGGGGCTCCACAGTACAGCCTACCTCAACGAAAAGGATGAAGCCAGTCTGCACTTGTACCCCAAGGAGGGGTTCAGGTTTGAGAGAATGACTGTGGGACTGAGCTATCTGCTGGGGAGCCGGTGTGAATACTGAAGAGCACAGATGAACAACAAAGACATAAAGATTGAAAATGAACCGGGACAATGAAGGGAGCTCTGCACATGTTTATCTGCTGCTGTGAGAACGGACACACTCAGCAGGACTCACACTGAGGGCATCCCTTTAGCTGTGTGAACTCCTCCAGCGATGCAGTTTGATTGTCAGCAAGAAATAAACAAACAAGTTGGGATTTGTTATTCTCATATAAAACTCAACTTAGCAAATAGCTACCACTTTTTTTTGTCCAACATTGGGCCACTGATCTTGAATCATTTGTATTTATTTATTTATTTCTATATAAATATAGATTATTATCACATAATAGTGAGATCAATTGTGTCAATATACTCAGGTAACTTACTATAATGTAAGATATGGTATAACATATGTTTTAACAGGTGGAACCATTCATTGTATGTCTGATGAAGGACTTATACTGTATGCTCATCATTTATCAAAATACTTGCTTATACTTCTGATAACTGATTCAAGTGTTTTTTTAAGGAAGCTCCTTGAAGTTTGCTTTTAAAAGGCACTAAGCCACATGTACAGAAGCACCTTTTTATGTGTTGAGTGATATGTTAAAGTGTTTTGTACAGAGAAAAATGTTTAAAAAAAAGCAATTTTGCAGTTGCCATAGTTTTAATAGCGTATATACAGTATATTTATTGTTAAAATATGTATTGTTTGTAATTTATTTGCAATTTGTGCATTTATTCTCATGTGAAGCCCCAATCTCATAAAGTTGTGGGGCTCCAAACAGTTTTTACTTCTCCTGGATTTCCCCACTAGACAGTCCCACTGATATTTGTTTATTTGGATGGAGAAGGGCTGGTGCTCCTCGGTAGTTAAACACATGTCAAGCAGGTTTTAAAAGCTGTAATAACCTCAGGGTAAAGACCAAAGAGGAGGCGTGAAGAGGGAACTATCTCTCTTTTGATTGTATCTGCAGAGGGCTCTCTGTGATGTTTAAAATGTTCCGTATACTGTATTAGTGATGCTATGTTATTTTAAATAAAAAAGCCATATTGTAATAATGATGTATGATATTTTTGAAGTACGCTTTAACATTGCACTGTAGTCTTCAAACCATAATGTAGATCATCTGTTCAATCACATTTTGAATATCAGTGATGGTTCAATTGGTTACGGTCTGTATTGGTATGAAAGTGAGTGGATGATTTGATATGAGAATGCTACTGCACAGTATAATAATCCAGTGGATAAACTATGTAGCTACCTCATTAGGCTTTGGCACTGATAACCTGTTGGATTGAAACTTTAATAAAATGGAGTTTCCCCTTGGCAATAATCTCTCTTTGTAATCACCTCCCTGTTGGCTCACTCTCTGTCAGCAGTTTCATCATCATTACCCGGCGTGTGTACATTTTACAGTGAAAGTGAATTGAAGGAGTCCTCTGGCGCCACACGATTTTCATCATCTGGGTTTGAAGATCTGAATCAGACAGTTGGCTTTTTTTTAGGCTGGCTCCTGTCGTTTCTAATAATAGAACAACAGCAATATTTCCATTGAAAGCCTGTTTGGGCTCAGCAAGCTTCACAACATCGGTGGAAAATACCTTCAAGAGTACACGCTGTGACAGTTGTGATGGTATTAGCAAGAAGGATGGGTTAGGAGGAAATGTGTATCTTTAGCACCAACAACTTGTAGGTACATGTTTGCACAAACAAGTCTTTACTAAAAAATAAAACCAGTTAAGTATCCATGAAATGCATTGGAGTTGTGATTATCAGGCCTTATTACACAACTTTGTATCTATCTATCTATCAAAAATCAGTATCTATTTGTTCAATTTGAAGAAAATCTAACTCCAAATATCCAATTGCAAGTGAGAGAGAGTATTTGCAAGCTTAACTGCAGAAGATCAACATATCTTATCATCTCAACAAAGGCATTAAAGGATGCAGGCCTATATTAGTATGACACAGCATGTCTGGGTTTACACACTTTCAGCCACAAGATCCACATCATTAACTCTCACTCAGTCCAAGTATTACAACAAGCTCAAAGGTCAGCTCCAACAGGCACGTGGGAACAAGCGTGCATGCGATGGAAATATAATGGAAGGGAACTTTGACCCGCAGAGAGGCACGAAGAAATGATAGTATAGTATCATTGACATATGTGATAATCGTAATATTAAAACACCATGCTACATCTGATTTACAAACCACAATAGGTGACAATATTCACGACAATTGTAACTGTCAGTTTTTATTTTCATCCATAACTTTAGCTTGCATCCATTAGCTCTGGTGGTGGAAAGCGCTGTGTCACTGACTATTGTCGAATTTTAAGATTTCATATTTGTATTTTGTGCCTCTCTACTGGGACATGTTTACATGCTTTAATGTTCCAAAAGTGCTTTACTTTTCTCATACTGCCTGTGCTGCTGCACCTCCTTTCACCCTCTGTCTAAAACCAGAACCCAGTCAGCTCTGTTGAGATTGGTGAGACAGATGAGACTTGATTTGTAGAGTCTTTGCTTCTCTCTGTACCTTTATGGTGATACTGCTCTTGTAAAAATGTTGCTTGCTACTCTTAATAGTTGTTTATTACAATGTTACCTCAGAAAGTGCAAAGGGCAGGACATGAAAGTTAAAAATAAATGGTGGATGCTACCTTGTTTAAAAAAAAAAAAACACCAACAATAAGGCTATTTTGAGGCAACTGAGACTATTTCTTTGTTTTTGTGTTTTTTTTTTGCTTTTACTATTATTATTTTCCTCCCTATCCAAGGAAGAGACTAAATTGAATGGGCACATGAGGGCCACATTTTGGGTCGGCTTGCTACTCTCCATAATATGGACCTATGTATCAGCTTAAGGTACTCTATCACTAAGAGGAAGAGACTTTCCCTCCACACTCCAACACTCCAAGGCCCAATATGAGGCCTTACATCTGGAAGTCAACGATACTTATGATTTTGGATATTATTTTGTTATACATTTTTCGGTTATAGTTTTGGATTTTATTAATGTTATATATACAACAGGGGATGTAAGAAATTATTTAAATGCAGGATTTCATGGATTTAAAATAAAGGCAATAGTCACCATGCAAAGTAAAGGGTCAATTAAAACGGTCAATTAAAGTAATTACTCTATTTTGATGTTTTTATAATTATTCTATTTGGGCTCGTACATTCAATTCCCACAAACCTAAAAAAAAAAACAATCATTTGGAATTCTTACTGTTGCAGCAAAAAAAGCAATAACTAGAAAATGGCTCAAAGCGGACATCCCTTCCCTTGACAACTGGTACGACAAAATCCATGAAATGTATGTTATGGAAATAATTACTTTCTCAATGAGGCTTCAGGAAAACACATTTGAGGAAATATGGAAAAAGTGGAGAATTGACATATCCCAAAGACGACCATCTCTTGTTTGACTGTGTTTATACACCGATTGAATGTATATAGCTGTGTATGTATGTGCACAATGCACATGTATGTGTGTATGTATATGTGTGTATATATGTATGTTGATACGTATGCATATATAGTTGTATGTATATGTGTGTGAATGTCTGTGTAGATATATATGTATATATATGTATATTTGTGTATATGTGTATGTATGTATGTCGGTGTGCCTGTATATGGGTATATGTATAGCCTACTATGTATATGTATAATATACATATATATATATGTACGTGAGTGTGTTTAAGTAGATGCATGAGTACATGTGTAGATATTTGACATTTCAAACAACCCGTGTACTTTTTCGTTTTTATTTCATTTGTTTGGTATTTCATTTGTCATTTTCGGGTCTCTAAAAATATATGATTTGCAAAACTGTACTCTTAATATAATGTGACCCCAAATAAATAAGTGGTCAAGACAGGTGGTTGGTTGTGGTTTTGTCCTGGTGAGAAGTATTGCAATACCAAGTGATAGTCCCAATCCTGAAAACATTTAAATAAGCTTAATTTATTTAATAATTGTTGCAGGCCTTTTGTAGTAAGTTGCTCAAAATGAAAATTACCCCCACAGATGTAGTCTTGCAAAAATAAAAATCAATGCAAACTGATTTATTCCCATGACTTGTTTTTAACTTTTGTAAGATGATTAAAAAGTCTGAAGAACAGGTTTCTTTCAGTTATTTAAACAGGGTTGGATGGTGCTTTAGGGAATTTTGTGGTGGCATTGATGGCTCGCCCCAATCTTTTCCTGACTTGGAAATCACCTTTTCGTTCAGACATTCATGGTTCCCAGAGGATGAATCCTACTTTGATAAAACGATGATTCTCTATTTCTTCAAGTGGCATGGCTGTGGACTCAGTGTTTTTGTGTGCAGCCGCCAACCATCCCGAGGCAGCATGACCCACCTGAAGCAGCTACATGAGGACAGTAATGCTTATACTCAGAGTGAGAATGAGGAATGTGAAAAGTGTCCAACACATCAACAGTGTCCCTCATCTCTTCAACTGTCTTTTATACCTTCTTAAAAGCTTGAACGTTGAACCGTTTACAATAAAAGTGAAGATCCATGCGGAGATGTCTCCTGAACTCATGAAGGCTCCTCACAGATCTGTTATTGTGGTCAAAGTGGGAACTCAGTGAGAATTCAGGGTAAATCCCTGTGTTTTTCATGAATAACTCAACTGTGGTTTCAGGTTTACAGCAGTTTCACGACAACAGGTTTCTCTACAGGTAGCAAAATGATGAAATACGAACATACCAACCTTTAGTGGGCGACATCTCTGTTCTGATATCTTCATTACGTATTCGTGCTGGTGATTGTCGTTAACTATACCCTGGTTATTTTAATGGGTAATGGTTTTTAAAGCTATTTTAAAAATAGTAATCTTTCTTTACATTATCTCAGAATGACTCAGTACTGCAATAATATTCTTCGCGAAATTAGAAAGTCATTTTCAGTGTCTATTTGCTTTAGTTTCTTGTAACAAATTACTTATCAATCGCAGTCACCTGGTTATAACCTTTGTACATTTTTTAGCAGATGAAGAAAATTGTAATGAAATAATTGCCCAGGAAATATGTACTGTATTGATATAGCGCTTCATTCAGTCTTTACGAGTCCTCACACTTCTGCAAGTCATCATTCACCCACACTGAACAAATTAAACATTGACTTTAATTAAGTGCATTATGTCAACAGGTTCCACATAATTGTATTAGGTTAGTTAAAAGCAATAGTATTAAGTTGAACCTATTCTTTTTTTATTGAAACATAATATTATTGCTTTCAACTAACCTAATACAATTATGTGAAATCTGTTGACATAATACATTTAAAGTCAGCGTTTCAGTTTTATCAGTGAACAGAGCAATGTGCTATTTGCTCAAGGACTAAGATCCCACGCCGTTAAGTTGCCAAAGGACATATCGACATGTTGACTGAAAGGGCTGGGATCAGTCACCCTTCCGATAAGAAGTCGACCGCAGTCCCTCACATCCACAGTCGCCTAATACTAATAATAATAATATTTAAGAAGCTTTTTATTTCTTGTGCACAAATATTAGATGTGTTTCAATGCACAATTTTGTTGCATTTTATTGGAAATACTATAGGTCTTAATAGACAGTTTTAGGACAGAACCAACCGTGGGGTTTTGGGTATATGTTTTTCAGAAAATGCACTGAGGCCTTAAGCAGTAGCAATTGGTTTGTTAAACCAAGCATTGTTCCACGTCTGAAATGTTCTACCCTCAATATTAAAGCACAAAACATAAGGTGAAGGAGGGGTGTGGTTAAATCAGCTTATTTTTTTATTTATTGCCTATGCCCCAGGCTACAACAACAAGTTTGGTGCTGAAAGTTGAGCACATCGCCAGCCTTGTCTTTTAATCGTTTCCTGTCGTTCAAAAAACAGTTAGCAAGTTTCCTAACATGTATGCCACGCCCTGATATATTTTCCATGGTGAAGATGTTACTATAATTGAGGCCAGCTTCTTGAAGAAACCTACATTCTACTTTTAAAACCTGTAGGACTAATTATTTAACTTTATTTTAATGTCCTAAAAAGGGATCAACAGCATTAATTTTAGGCTGATTTTCTTCAACTCTCCCTTAAATAGACTGAGAAACTACATACCAATCCTCACTCTGTAGATGATTAAACTGAAAACCCTAACCAACGATAATAAATATCCTAGATCAGACTGTGCAAAGAGGCAGACAGATAAGCAGTTTTACATTGCTGTGAGTTTTTTCCAGGTCAAGTGTAGAACGTGTCGTCACGCCTGTACTCCATAGGACCGAAGCCAAGACGCCGGATATACCGAAACGACAATGATGCAAGAGTTGTCCGTGTGTGGGAGGGACAATAACAGTGATGTAACAACAGCCAGTTTCTCTCAAGGAAAAGTTTCCAACTTAATAGGTAAACGAGTAGGCTGACACACAGAGAAGGAACTAGGAGATTGTTTAAAATGCCTCTCGGTTTTGCCACCCCTGCATTTTAGTGAAACATGTTGCACAAAAGAAAGAAAGAAGGGAATGTTGCACCATATGCATCATGTGCTAGCCAAGTCTTGTGAAAATATACAATACAGCCGTATACCTATATGCTGTCATGTTTATAGTAGGCTACTGCTGTTTAATGCACCTGAAAAGACATTTTCTTTATGTGACAAAGCTGCAATTGATAATATAACAAACACAGAGAGATACCTTGGCAGTGGCTTCAGTTGTTCATTCATGCTCGATCATTTCTCTGTTTTAACGGAAACTAAAGTATTTATTCGACGAAATATGCGATCTTGCTCCATGATCAGAAAGTGTGCCTGCCTGTGCAAGTAGAGCTGACAGGTCGAGGCGATCGCACTCGGACGCGTGTGAAAATGGATGTAGGCGTATAAGGGGGGATAATGAATGATTGAGTAATGAATCCTGTGGAGTGTGTATGAATGGAGGAGCGAAGCCAAAAACAAACAACGATAGTTTAGACTAGTGTTAATGAAAATACGGCAAATCCGTTTTAAATAGGAACAAACCGTCTTTAAACAAAACCTGCTTTTGCGCTTTATAGTCCAGCTCCACAGGATATAGATTAGATGTTTTTCAGTTAAGCTCTGGTAAATCATTAAATAAAGCTACATAAAAGGCCATATAATATCCCTGTGTCATTTTTAAACCAGTATTGCTGTGTGGGTGTGTGAGGGATTCCCTCTTGTATTCCTGTAAGCTTTTTCTTGAACAGGGGCGGAGTTAAGCTCGGGATTCCCACTTTCTCTTCTTGTGAGTGGGAAGATAGGGCCTATATTAATGAGCAAAGAAGCAATCTCCTCAACTAGTATCACAGTCTTTCTGCATGATGGGGAGAGACCAAACAGGACAGGAGGAAGCACTGGTGGAGGTCAGGGTGACAATTGAGCATTTGGAAGCTGAACATCAAACCAGAGGTTCACTTGCTGACCGCCGAAGCTGCTTCAAATGTGCCTTTGTTCTGGCATCGGTGATGGGATTGGTCACTTTGGTTCTGGTGGGGGGCTTCTTCCTGCATTTCTTCCTGTCACACAGCCAGGTGAGAAATACCTCATAGCATTTATTAAAAGTTCTTTATGCAAGGATGATATTTCCTGTACTGTCTCTATGTATGCATGTCTGTTGATCATTCATCTGTCTTTCTACAGGAAACCCAAACATGTGGGGATACAACAACAATACACGTTAACCCTGAACTAAGGAGTAAGCATCACTTATATAAGTAAATTGCTTTTAATATTATTATTCAGAGTTTTATTCCTCAGTGTTCTGATGGAAAATACTTCCCTTTCCTCCATAGATGGACAGGGAAGATATGACTTCTTTGAGGTTAAAAAACCTGCAACCTACCTAATCTACGTATGGCTGAGGTTCTCAGATGTCACCGAAGATGACGTCACTCTCATGCACAAGCTGGACAACGATGAAATAACCCTGCAAAAGAAGAAAATCATCGAGGGAGAGGTCTTCTTTTTAGAAAGGGCCAAACTGACCGATGGCAGTTTAAGCATTAACATCAGGTCTAACTACACTAACAGCTCGTTCCTTGTCTATAAACTGTTAACATAGTGTGGATGAGCGCTGACTGAGAAACTACTCTGTTGTAGCAGAAAGGCCATGTTAATGATAGCTGAATCGAAGCAGAAGCTGATAAGGTGAAGCCTCTCTCTGATTGACTTCTGTCGCCTGGAAGGAGGACCAACCCGGTACATGTTTCATTTCCAAATCACCGTTTGTCATATTAAAGCTTGTAAAATTGACACAGATGGAAGGAGTTAACCCACAGGTACAAATCACTATAAACGACAATTTGCTTACTGAAAATAATGCTGGCTTTGTATTAAATGTGATTTTGTTGTGAGTTTACTGGCAGCTAGATTTTAACACACTTTCATTCTGAGTATAGGCATGCCATATTGGTATTAGTCCAGAATGGTATGGTATCCAAAAGCAGCAGTAACAGTAATGCCCTCTGGAATCAATTTGTGGTTTTCTTATGCATGTTCTTATAATAAAGTTGACTTTACTATAAGCTTGTTATGCCTTTGGTTCTCTGTTTTTTTTCCTCTCAAATGTTGTATGATTTTATTTGGAATTTAAAAGAAAAGTTGACATACCTTCAAGTTTGTTTTTACTACAATACCTGCAACTCCTATCTAGATTTAAAGAGTAATTGATTGGTGCTATGGTTTCTGCTGTCCAAACTGGATGCTAAATGCTTCTGTCCTCAAGTTAAAAAAACTCTATGTTCCTTATCTGAAATATATCTTATGGTGTAAAACGTCTATAAATAAAACAAAAAAAACTTGAGAGCTGTAACCAAGACAACTGTAACAACATGAGTAGAGAGCCACCAAGGTTTTTCAAGTCCCTCTCTTACTCCATTTTGCCAACCCAAACTTCCAGGTACATGACGGGACACCTTGCTTGTTTTTGTTGTTTGCGCTCCTCTGGCAGGTGGAGGGCAGTGATCCCTTCCCTTCTTCCCTCAATCTTTGAGACTAATGTAAGTAGAAGACATGGCACTGTAAATGTTCGAACATTTAAAATATTATACCACTTAAAAATAAGAAATATTACTTTTGTTACTAAGAGTTCATACTTATTATACCTGTGTCACCTTTCACACTATCGCTGTGATCATGAGCTATGGGCTTTGTAGATACAGGTCCCGGGGTGAATCGTGGTGCAGGGGCCCTTCTCTTTTTGACCACAGGGCGATGCACGAAGATGGTGGGTATAGCCTCTGCTCTCAGCCTAGTCTTGCCCTTTTTTGTCTTGACAAACTGGTCTGCATCAAAATGTGCCTGCGGAGTGACTTGAGGTTACTTCACACACAGAACAACTCAGTTTTGTCTGCCCACATACATATTCCATAGTGGTTGAATACACAGTATTAGGAAACACTTTATACTTACTGGACATGTTATACTCATTACATACTGTATATACAATATGACCAAGAATGTGAGACAACTTTATAGAAATTCATATCACATATGTTACTGATGCCATTTGTCATACTTTGTTAAACTCACAAATAATAAAGTTCCATAACTTCAGTTGGGAACAAAGACCACACCTTATCTCCCCAAGGCAATTTCCCATCCAATAGGTGCGCTATATAGGTGTGTATAACCCTTTCTCCTGTCTGTTTATCCCTCTTTCAGCACAAGAACCAGAGGGGGATTCAATGGAGCCTGAATACCTGCACTGAGACCCTCACCCTGCACCCTGAGTCTCAACTCTCAGTGTTTTTCAAGCCTTTCCCTGTTTTTTGTATTAAACAAAACATTAAGCTTTCCCAATGGTGTGGTTTTCGTTTTGTGAAAAAGTGCAAATGCAGTGTTTGTATATAAATCACATATTTTTTTGCTGTTGGTCGTGAAATTGCTCCTGCTTCCTCCGCTCTGTGTCAGTGGGGAAGCTGTACATTCGTACTCCTTTCTCTGAGCGATTGGAGCATCCCCAGGCAGCACAGCAAACCATGGTGGCGACTAGGAGGCAGCACAGCAAACCAGGACAACAAGGAGGAAAAGGCACAGACAAACTGCATGATATGCTATTCAATGTTTATTGAATTCCATGTATTTGCAATGGATGTTCCTAAAACAACACATTTAACATCATCATCATCATCATGCTGCTGCTGCTAGTCCTTTGATAGTCACCTGTCGGTCTCCTGTCCTTTCTGAAAGCCATAAAGAAGACATTAGTCATTTAGATAACTTGTGTCCTCAATTACCATGGTTACTGAAACTACCATGACTTTAAGAAAATGGTAGACATGAATCTAATCTGAATTTTAAAGCATTACTTTAGATCCCCTCCCTCTAAATATATCAATAAACATTAGAAAGTGATGCTCCTGACTACCATACAAGTTTAAGAAGATAATATTGGTTTTAAAGAATTCAAAGCTATAAATAAACAGCAACAGGCTCTTTAACCAAGGCACTGTTAGCCTAACATGTAAACTAGTTGTTCACACTAATCCTAATATTATCACTTAATATTAGCAAATTCTATTTTATTTTTTAAAACATATTGATGTAAATACATACACATATCGATTTGTTGTATAAATATTGCAAATCAAAACCTTTATTCACTAATAATTACCAAAAATCGTAGTTCTATCTCCTGTTATCAATGCATTCACATTGCCCGCCATGAACTTCCGGGGAACGATCCTCGTCTACATGAACCACGTGACGATAACCGTTTTTGGACTTCCGTTGTCATAACTCTTCTATTATATGGCTCTGGGTGGGGGGCTTCTTCCTGACAAACAGCCAGGTGAGAAATACCTCATAGCATTTATTAAAAGTTCTTTATGCAAGGATGATATCTCCTGTACCGTCTATTTATGCATGTCTGTTGATCATTCATCTGTCTCTCTACAGGAAACCCAAACATGTCGGGATACAACAAAAATAAACGTTAACCCTGAACTAAGAAGTAAGCATAACTTAAGTAAATAGCTCTTAATATTATAATTCAGAGTTTTATTCCTCAGTGTTCTGATTGAAAATACTTCCCTTTCCTCCATAGATGGACAAGGAAGACGTGCATGCCAACCTTTCCAAATCCAAAAGAGGTAGGTTTGCGCACGGCAAATGTGCACGCCCAAATGAGGTAATCAGAAGAAATGGAACCCCAGTAATTACATGTATAAACCATGTATTTAATTGCATCATTTTATGCAATTTTCAGAAAAAGTGGTAGTTTGGTAAACAGTGACATCAACGACATGTCTGGTCTGTAAAATGCACGAAAAGTAAATGAATGGGAGATAAATATCCCAAAGTCTCCACATTTTATTATATTTTTAATGTGCTTCTGGTCCTCTTTCAGTTGAGACAGTGTAGATCAGGGGTGCCCAACCTTTTTTGAACCGAGAGCTGCTTTTAAAATTGCCAGTCTGCCGAGATCTACCAGTCCAAATAGAGAGGCGTAGCCATTAATGACAGCCAGGTAAATACACACTTCTACTTGTATAAAACTGACCTTTGTACGATTAATACTCCATCAAATACTGCAGATCCTTTATCTTACCTCTTTCTAATCTACACACATACAAGTATTTAACTGAAGTTACACAGCAGTGTTGTTGATACAGGGTTGGTGTTTATTCACACGTTACTACAGTGGGTAATGTTTTCAAGAAACATTGAACAGTGCTGCCACATATGACACAGGAACAAAAGAAAAGACTGAACCCTTTCTGCCATTATATACAAATAGTGTTGCTACAAAAGTATAAATTAGGCTTACTAATAAGACAACTCAGATCTGAAGCTACACAGGAATCTGCTGCCAAAGTGCAATAAAAAAGACAAAATTAATAGAATCAAACCCTTTTTTTGTTGCATTTTAGTAGAGTATAAAAAGAAATGCCTTTAAAATAGGATGCAAGCAACACTAGTTTCTTAACCTGAACTGATAATAGACTATAATCAATTTAAACAGAACAGATCTGAATGTTTGCATTCTTATACCATTTTGTACAATAATTATAATGAATAAGTTCAAACAAACTAAAACTTACAGCTGATTAATAACGGTATCTAACTTGAGTTTTTATTATTTCCAAAAGCTGTTGAAATGCTACCGTTATTTTTACTGTCCCCAAAAAGCGCGTCGGCAGCCTCCAGGAAAGCTTCTTTCACAACTTCGCCGTCTTTGAAAGACTTCATGTGTTTCGCAAGAACGTGACTGACACGATAAGATGCAATGGTAGCAGTCTTGCTCTTGTTGTTGGGCCTGGTGAAAATGGACTGCTGTGCATTTAGCTGTCCTTTCAGGCCCCTCCCCTTTTGGGAGCGTAGGGCAGAATTAGGAGGGAATTCCGTCTCGTAGCCTTTGTGCACTGTTTTGAAATGTCGCTCCTAAATTACCCTTCTTCGATAAAGCCACGCTCGCATTGCAGATGAGACAGATGGACTTTGAATTGGAATAGATACAAAAATAATCATCCTCCCGCTCGGAGTGAAAATTATATATTTTGGACTTTTTTTTTTGACACGGACACAGTGCTGGAATTGGGCCGGTACTCACCGGTACGCAGTACCGGCACTTCTGGTTCTGACCCATGGAGTACCAGCACTTCTTGCTCAGTACCGGTGTTGTGTCACATTATGCCTCCCCGTCATGAAATGCCCCCCTTGTCACGGGAACGCGCATTTCTAAATGACACGTTTACACCTCTAAATGACACGTTAACACCATAGGTTTACACCTTAAAACGATGTTTAAAACGAAAAGTAAACGTTCAGGGTTTTTATTAATGGTAATTTTCAGACTGTGAGTTGTTTAGTGGTAGCTCATAGTCTTGATTCTTCTGGTTTAACTTTTCGCTCCGTATTTGAGGTGTCGAAATTCGTTCGTCACTTCCTTTTCAGTTTGTTTTTTTAAATGTTTTTTTTATCATTATTGTTACGTCCTGTCTGTATAAACGTGCTTTAAAATGTATTGTTTAATTTTACATAGTTGTCATCTAATAATCAAAATATGTTTACAAATGTTACATAGTCTTTGTCAGCATATATGCTATGCGTACAAAATAAAAGTGTGACATTCATGAAACTTGCTCCATTTATTGGTATCAGTCCTAGAACCATACCCTGAAAAATGCTTGAGGGTGGGATTCATAGAAACCTCTTTTGGTGGGGGGGGCATTATATGACAGGCCTGGCCATCACAATATGCCCCCCCTTGCTATCTTACAAAATAAAAGTGTCACATTCATGAAACTTGCTCCATTTATTGGTACCAGTCCTAGAACCATACCCTGAAAAATGCTTGAGGGTGGGATTCATAGAAACCTCTTTTTTTGGGGGGGGGGGCATTTTATGACAGGCCTAGCCATCACAATATTCCCCCCCCTTGCTATCTTACAAAATAAAAGTGTCACATTCATGAAACTTGCTCCATTTATTGGTACCAGTCCTAGAACCATACCCTGAAAAATGCTTGAGGGTGGGATTCATAAAAACCTCTTTTGGTGGGGGGGGGGGGGGCATTTTATGACAGGCCTGGCCATCACAATATGCCCCCCCTTGCTATCTTACAAAATAAAAGTGTCACATTCATGAAACTTGCTCCATTTATTGGTACCAGTCCTAGAACCATACCCTGAAAAATGCTTGAGGGTGGGATTCATAGAAACCTCTTTTGGTGGGGGGGGCATTATATGACAGGCCTGGCCATCACAATATGCCCCCCCTTGCTATCTTACAAAATAAAAGTGTCACATTCATGAAACTTGCTCCATTTATTGGTACCAGTCCTAGAACCATACCCAGAAAAATCAACCAGCGCAATGACGGTCAAGCAGCTGTTATTGACAGCTACGCTATGACCGCCATCTGGAAACACACATTTGGAAGAATCCGGGTATGTACATGATTGGAATAACTTTGCTTTTGTAAATGTTGCAAATGTGCATTTTTCAACAGGAATGTAATACTTGTGCAACTACTCTCAGGTTGATCCAATGGCACACAGTCATCGTGGGAATTGTGAACGAGAACCATCATTGGATGTTGGTGGTGAGAATAGGAGCATATTTTAAGCTCCAATCTGTATCTATAGTGCTGTATACACCATATATAATTAGTGATTTGCAAGATAACCGGGCCACACATACATGCTGTCACTTATTATTGATCAAATCTAAACAATACCCTACATCGTACCTGCGTAATGTATGGTTCCTGCCTAATGCATGTTGTGTTTCCATGTGAATAATAAAAGGTAATGTACCCCCATGAGAAGAAAACCCTCTTCTTGGATCCACTTGGAGAAGGGAAAGGCAAAACGAAGGTGTGCCTGCAGTCTACAAGGTACATTTGATACAGTGTACTAGTTCCGGTGTTTTATGAGTATTTTGACAATGATGTGCTGCATCTTGACACATGTACTATATACATACTGTAGAGCCTTTATGAGGATGAAAGGCTGCAAGGTGTCAAGATGGACATGCAGCACCCTCCCCCATAATCGCCAACAAGACAGCACATCCTGTGGTGTCCTGGCCTTAAAAGTGAGTGTGAAATGCATTTAGCCAAACATTACTCTCAAACTCAAATTCAGTAGCAATTAGACTGAATATCTTGACTTGCTTTTATACATCTTGATCAAAGATGTATTGAATTGTGTCAAACTACACATATACAACATGTCATTCTTTAAATCTGTTGGGTAATTTGTCTGTATTCCATTTGAGGGTAAAATCATAGACCATGCAGTCCATATACTAATCAAGGTTCTCTTCAGTTTGCAGAGAAGATTTTACTGGGGGAGTCAATTGAGTTTGAAAGCTCACAGAAGGCAGTGCACGAGCTGAGGCTGGACATTGCTACTTCTCTCCTCAGAGAATCTGGTTTGTTACCTTTTCTCAACATTGTCAATGACTTCATGTAGTTACTTTTATTAATTGTATCTCATAAGTATGCATCAATAACCTAGTATATTAATAATGTGCCATGCAAATTGTTGTATTGTATCACTGCTTGGACCATTGGTACTGTTGACCAGGGACATTATCAGGGTTTTAAAAGCAACACAGTGGCTTAAGTATAGATTAGGGTAAATAGTCACTACATACAGTATATTGTGTATCTCAACTCCAAACAGATAACATATGAAGCATCGCAGGCAGGCATCTTCAACTGCAATTTCATATAGGCTACACACGTCACACTCTAACACACCCTTTCAATTCTGCGGTTTATTTAAGATGTGAGATTTCCCCATCTTCCTCCTTTCAATGTGCTCATTGGTGTGTATTACTTTTAACTGATATCCTCAGTTAATTTTTACCTTGAATTTATTATAATCTAAGCTGTAAAGCTAATGTGATGAACAACAAAAGAACCATGAGAACCAAACTTAAATTGATGCGTACAGTGCGAAAGAAGTTTTTGGATGTTTTGTAATGACATTGTGCAGGTTCCCATTCTAAAGAGGGTAAGGAGAGAGTGAAAGAAGGAGCAGATGGCTCCTCTGTGCTCAGATTTAATCATTTAGAAAATCTATGTGTTTGTGTGTGTTTTGCCTTTTCTTCACACAAAATAATAAAAGACCACAACAAATGTGTCCTTATATAATTGACCTTTTAGTCAAAAATTGGAATGGGTCACCTTGACCCCAAATCTGTAATGTGGTTTATCTGAAGATATTGATTACGTTTTGTCTCAACAGATGATCTAAGCAGGCTTTGCTTTTACTGCGGGATGGAGGAGCAGGATGAAGAACATTGGGTAATTTCCTATTGCACATTACAAATAAAGAAAATTAGCAGAAATATGTTTCCAGACTTTATCAACATAACATTTGCGTTGGTAATTGCTACTATATTTGGCATCTTCAGCATTAACTGATAAAGGATTAATGTTTTGCTTGTTTTTCCATACATTTTTGTTGAAAATGTATTTCTTTCTCATAACACAACATTTATGTTTTTGAAAGATTTCGATTATTGAAGGAATGGTTAGAATGTTAGTGGGAAATACATTAGAGATATTCTATTATCATAACAAAATCCCATAATGCATACCTTACATAACAAGTATTTATTGTTTTCTCAGATTTGCTGTGACATTTGTCAGCAGTGGTACCACCACCAATGTGTACAAAGGCCGCCAGTTGATCAACCGTACTTGTGCCCTGGATGCACATAATGCCCCGAAGGAACCATCATTAACTGTCCACTGTCATTTCAACCAATGCAACTATTGTTTGGCCTGTCATAAAATGCACCCCACCCCAAAAGAGGTTTCTATGAATCCCACCGTCAAGCATTTTTCAGGGTATGGTTCTAGGACTGGTACCAATAAATGGAGCAAGTTTCATGAATGTGACACTTTTATGTTGTAAGATAGCAAGGGGGGGCATATTGTGATGGCCAGGCCTGTCATAAAATTCCCCCCCACCAAAAGAGGTTTCTATGAATCCCACCCTCAAGCATTTTTCAGGGTATGGTTCTAGGACTGGTACCAATAAATGGAGCAAGTTTCATGAATGTGACACTTTTATGTTGTAAGATAGCAAGGGGGGGGCATATTGTGATGGCCAGGCCTGTCATATAATGCCCCCCCCCACCAAAAGAGGTTTCTATGAATCCCACCCTCAAGCATTTTTCAGGGTATGGTTCTAGGACTGGTACCAATAAATGGAGCAAGTTTCATGAATGTCACACTTTTATTTTGTACGCATAGCATATATGCTGACAAAGACTATGTAACATTTGTAAACATATTTTGATTATTAGATGACAACTATGTAAAATTAAACAATACATTTTAAAGCACGTTTATACAGACAGGACGTAACAATAATGATAAAAAAAAACATTTAAAAAAACAAACTGAAAAGGAAGTGACGAACGAATTTCGACACCTCAAATACGGAGCGAAAAGTTAAACCAGAAGAATCAAGACTATGAGCTACCACTAAACAACTCACAGTCTGAAAATTACCATTAATAAAAACCCTGAACGTTTACTTTTCGTTTTAAACATCGTTTTAAGGTGTAAACCTATGGTGTTAACGTGTCATTTAGAGGTGAAACGTGTCATTTAGAAATGCGCGTTCCCGTGACAAGGGGGGCATTTCATGACGGGGAGGCATAATGTGACACAACACCGGCATGCTGGCGGTACTCCGGTACTCATGCACCGTGCCAGTACTCAACACTCTCCCGCCGTTCTTATTATACATCCATATATATATATACAGCCGCCCGGTACTCAGTAGATGCGTCATGAGGTGCCGAACGGACATTCTCATCGCTATAACCGCTGGAGTTTCACAGCGGCTGTCAGCTGTTTACTCCTGTCATTCAAACAGAACGTGCTGGAGAGGGGGCGGGGCTTATCTTCTCCATGTAAATACTGTGGTGGAAACGACTATGTCAAAATTAACCTATTTGACCGTGATTTAATAGTAATACACGTTTCAAAATAATAATAATAATGCCGAAGTAACAACATACTGAAAACTGTTAGTAAAACCATGTTTTAATGCTTTACAATTTACATACCTAGATGCACGTGTGTTGTGTTTATGCAGTGCAACTCCCACCCAGTGGGTGGCTATGTAGAGTGATAGAACAGAGCAGGCACGCCCCCTAGAGAAGGAAAGCAAGTCACGTCACAAATTAGCATTTCTAAAATGTTAGCGTGGATTAATAAAAGTGCAAAAAGACAGCGGTTGTCGCCGGAAGAAACTTCAAATACAGAGAATGCTGTGCCTGTGTTGGAAATTGTGTCTGATGGGGAGCTTTCTTTGGTTGATCCTCCTGCTCCAAGTTCTAGTGCATTAGCATTAGCACTAGCTCCGCCGCCTCCTCCAGAGCCTCTAAAGTTAGCTGCTGCTGGCTCAACTGCCACCACCAACACCGGGCAAAGCGATGCACCTGACTGCTGGACAACGGACCAGGTACAATATTTTTGCAAGACCAATGCATGGCTCCTTCTTAAAGATAAGAAGCTAGGATGTCGGATATGCAGAGATGTCAAATCTTTGGGAATACACACTGGACAAGGACTGAAACTGTCAACTGAATGGGGTGAGTGTGCAGTGTCTCATTTCGGTGTTGACAAGGGCAAACAACAAGCTAGCCTGAGAAAAAAAATCAAAGAACATAAAGAATCACAAGCCCATGTAAAAGCTGCTGACATCCTTACATCTGCTTCACGTGAAACTATTCAACATCAAGTGCAGTCTATGCATACATCTGAATTAGACACCACTATCAGAGTTTTTCGAACGGCATATACAATTGGCAAACATAGCCGGCCATTCACAGACATGCCAATTGATTTGAATGTACAGAAACGGAATGGGCTGAACGTGGGCAGGGTTTTGCACTCCAATAAAACCTGTGGCGAAATCATCGACCACATAGCTCATGAGCTGAAGAAAAAAATGGCAAAAGACATTACAGAAAACCAAAGAAAACTCTGTGTTTTGGTCGATGAATATACCACTATTAGTGGTAAAACGGTGCTTGTTGTGTGTCTACGCTCAGCATTAGCTGATGCTGAGCCCGAAACGTTTTTTTGGGAGCTGATCGAGTTGGATGGAACAACGGCTGATGACATCACAAAGGCGTTAATGGAGTGTCTTGGAAGAGATTTTAACGAGGACTTTTTAGGTCAGTGTTTCGTTTCTTTTGCATGTGATGGGGCTTCAGTCATGCTAGGGAAGAGAACAGGCGTTGCTACCCAGTTGTGTAGTAAATTCCAAAGCCTGTTTGTGTGGCACTGCTCCAATCATCGTCTAGAGCTGGCAGTTGGGGATGTGGTCAAGGAGGTCTCAGGGCTCAATCATTTCCAGATCTTTTTTGACAAACTCTATTCCTTGTTCCATGCCTCCCCCAAAAATCAGAGGCAGTTAGCGCAGTGTGCGCAAGCAGTCGGACAGCGTCTCCTGGTGATAGGGCGTGTTTTGTCCATCCGCTGGGTGGCTTCAAGTGAAAGGAGCGTCAGAGCAGTCTGGGAAAACTACCGAGTGCTTCATGATCACTTCACAAATGCTGCAAACGACACGAGCAGGGATTCCAGAGACAGAGCAAAGTACAAGGGCCTGGATGATGTGCTCACATCTGCAACGTTTGTCAGCAATCTGGGACTGATGTACGATGCGCTCACAGAGCTCAGCGACCTCTCTCGGCAACTCCAAAAAAGAGAGATGACACTGCCTACAGCAGATAGGCTCTTAACTCGAGAAATACGAGTTTTTGAATCCATGGTCACCATGCCTGGCCCACACATGACTACAGTTCATACAGCTCTAGCTGAGAAGTCCTTCAAGGGTGTTGCCCTGCGTGAGAATGGCAGGCTTGTACAGATTCATGCAGGTCAGTTTTTCCGCAGTATGGTAGAGAATCTGAGACACAGAATGACTTCCACAACCTCCTCTCATGTCAGCACAAGAGAAATCCCATTACATGGCCGGGAGGCCCGGGACAATCAGCTAATCCAGGACATGAAAGTTATCCATCCTGGAAGTTGGCCTGAAGAGGAGTTAGACGTACAGTATGGGGACGTAGAGGTGCTACGTTTGTGCGAAGTGCTGAAAGTGGACAGAAGAGAGACTGTTCAGGGCTTTCGCGAATACAAGGAAACCAGGGCATCCCGTACACC
The DNA here is from genome assembly GCF_902827175.1 of Gymnodraco acuticeps. Lineage (NCBI taxonomy): Eukaryota > Metazoa > Chordata > Actinopteri > Perciformes > Bathydraconidae > Gymnodraco > Gymnodraco acuticeps. The sequence continues at coordinate 894,133 of NW_022990673.1, forward strand.
TGCTGCCATGGAGCCTCTACTGAAAGCAGTCCGAACCATCGCTGTCTCCACTAGTGAGTGTGAGCGGGCATTCAGCTGCATGAACGATATCCTTACTGCAAAAAGGAATGCTCTCTCTGTCAGCCGACTGTCCAGCCTGGTTTTCATTAAATGTAATGGACCATCACTAGGACAGTTCAATCCGGAACAGTATGTGAGGTCCTGGCTGGCAAAGGGAAGGAGAAGTGCTGATGAAAGAGCCTGTCCAGCTCCAGCCCCTGATACTGATGTCCCCAAGGCCTTCTGGAGCCTTTTCTAACAATGTGAAGTATATTGCAAAGCAGCTCACCCAGTGAGAAGACTTTTGGCATAATGTGCCGATTTGTACAGATCCTGGAGATAGAAGGACTTCAGACCAACCAGGGAGTTATCTGATCAGCTTGGTGTTCAATGTAACTCTTTACCATGGCTCAGACTTTGTTACTTGCAGTTACAGTTTCTCATTTTAGATTGTGCACATTTTGCATTTGTTTTTACATGTTCTTTGTTCATGCTCTTTATCATTTTTCTGAGTTGGAAAGTTAGATTGCATCATAGTTTACTTTATACATATTTGTATTCTTCAGTGGTGAAGTATATTGCAAAGCAGCTCAGCCATGTGAGAAGACTTTTGGCACTTTTTCGTTTTTCGTTTTCTGAGTTGGAAAGTTAGATTGCATTCAAAATGTACAGAAATACTTAATTTTGTTAAAGCTTTTTATAAAAAATGCTTCTGACCAGAGCTTTGTTTCCTTGTCATTAATGTTGAACACCACCAGAGGGGCTCTCACCTGAAAGGTCTTTGCTTCATGTGTCTTCAGCAGAAGATCTAGACTTTGATTGCTATATTTTCAGTTAATATTGACCTTACTGAGCTTTAGCCATATCCGCTGCCTATCATAAAAAATGTTAAGTACAGTGAACCTTTCTAAAATATACAGTAGTAAAGAGACAAACCCACCAGCATTATAGTAGCCAAATTCTTGTTTGTGGGCTGTATATATAAAATTGACTTGAAAAAGTTGCTGATTTTAGAGTACTGGCACCTTTTTCATTCCAATTCAAGCACTGCACGGACAACATCAGCGCCCACTGCCCACCAGCCACGCCCCGACACATGGGGTCACGCCGGCCAATCACAACGCTTTGATGCGTTCAAGTGCATTATTCTGGTACAGGAAGTTTATGTTATAGGACATTCATTTCTATTTTTAGACACATCTCGCGATCGACTGGGAATCTCCCCGCGATCGACCGATCGGGCACCCCTGGTAGATGAAGGATGTGTCAGGATGTAGAACTCTTGTGTGAACATTGGATAAAGCCAGGTTCATATTCTTATTTCATGTTGTTGACATATTAGAGTCAAAGGTTTGCACAGAGCGAAATATCTTTGTTTTGCGCCATGAATCAGAAAATACTGCATTAAAAAAGTCATTTCCTGCATTTTTCTACTGATAAAGTTTGATGTAAATAATGTACAGTCTTTCAGATTGCTGTAGTTCACTAAACAGAGACATTAACGACATGTTTGGTGTTGAAAATGTCAGAAAAAGTGAAAGAATGGGAGATAAATATCCCCAAATCTCAAAATTGTATTATATTTTGTGTGTGTTGGTGGTCCTCTTTCAGATGAGACACTGTAGGATGCTTCCGGAAAAACACTGGATGTCTTTCAGTCGCCAACATGTGTTTTCGAGACACTGATATTAACGGGGAAATCCTGCAGGACTCAAATGCCTCGTCTCTGTTCCCTCACTCATTTGGGAGTGATTACTAGGGGTGGGCGATACCACAAAATCTGGATTCGATCCGATACCAAGTATTTCAGGGCCAGTATCGCCGATACCGATACCGATACTTTTTTTTAATGAAAAGCGTCTTATGTACTTTCATATAGGGGAGAGCTGCATGACATGATTTTTGAGCTGACTAAATCTGAATTCATTTTCATGAATAAAGACAGGACAGTTTTTATAGACAAATACACGTTTTACTTTTGCTAATTTAAAATGCAAACATGAAAAATAACAATACAAAGTGGCCAAAGTAGCGAACTGTCTTCTTGCACACATCACAGTTCGCTAAGTTTTAATTGCCAGTTGTGAAATTGCTCCACACAACGCTGCTCTTTCTCTCAGCCATCATGCGCGTGTGTGTGTTGCACTCGCGAGTCGCTGGCTGCTGCTGACTGCCCTGCTGGCTGCTGTCAGTCAGCTTGATAATCGGCGTTCAGGCAGGGAGCCTCGAGGAGAAGAGGACAGCAGTGGAGAGAGAAGAAAAGAGCATACTTGTGTTCGTCTGCACATCGTTTTTTGAAGAAATTGACGAGTAGAGGAGACGAGAAAAAAAGTATAACAGTATCGATCCTATTGGCTCTAGTATCGATATTTTGAAACGTAACGTAATATCGGAAGTATCGATATTTTGGGATCGATCCGCCCACCCCTAGTGATTACCCATCAGACCCGGGGATGCAGAGGAAAGGCAGCGTTACCCCCGGTCTGCACGTTGTTTATCGTTCAGAAACACAGAGGACTGTTTGTATGATGCGATCACAGACACGCTGCAAACAGTGTCCGCCAAAAGTCAAGTCCAGTGTCTATGTAGTAGTGTCATTCTTATTTGTTATAGTTTGGGAAGATTGAAAATCGGTAGGGAAAGCCAGCTAAATCGGTAGGCGGTAGAAACATGTCAAAAGCGGTAGACTACCGCCCAAATCGGTAGGGTTGGCAGGTATGGGAAGATAGAACTTCGTTGTGATTCAAAAATGTACAACCTACCCAATCTACGTGTGGCTGAAGTTTTCAGATGTCACAGAGGAAGAGGTCACTCTCATGCACAAGCTGGACAACGATGACAGAACCCTGCAAAATAAGGAAATCAGCGAGGGAGAGGTCTTCTTTTTAGAAAGGGCCATACTGACTGCTGGCAGTTTAAGCATTAACATCAGGTCTAACTACTACTCTAACAGCTTGTTCCTTGTCTATAAACTCTGACCAGGCTGAAATCAGACTTTCCGCATGTGAGTGACACAAACTGCTGTCAGGGCTCCATATTTTCATGTGGCATTACCCTGTATATAGTGTCTCAATGCTCTAGATCAGGGGTAGGCAAGTAAGTTTGGCCTTGGGCCAATTTTTTGCTGAGCCACAAGATGGCGGGCCAGAACATAATCAAAGTCTAATTCAAGGAATTGATTTTGGTAAGAGGGTAAGAGCCCCTGTTCCCCGGTTCAGAAAGAACGCTGATATCGCTGATAACCGTCCCCATCAACACTCTGATGCGCAGTCAGATCCGCTGATTGGTTCAATAGGCGCCCAATCCAGAGCCTCTGGCTAGACCCGCCCAAAGGGAGTATCGTCCTCTCTAGCCCAATTTCAGTACCAAAGCCAGGGCTACTATCTGTATTTTAACAGACTTATCTTTTAAATTGAGGTGTAGTTATTGTTCTCTTCAAAGTTTATTTTTCTCTGACATTTTAGGGAGGATGGTCCTCCCTTTCCTCAATGGACGAGCCTCCACTGAGTAAAGTAGAGTTATTAACTAGGTAGCAGTGTTATTTAACATATTCTGATAAATATTGTCAAGTTCTCTGGGTTGTTGGCATTTATTTGAGTGTTTGCCCACATTTGAGAGGCTTGAGGGGCAACAGAGAATCCTTTTTCCTTTTCTTTATTTCAACTTTTCAAGGACACATTAGGATTCTTTCAGGTTGAAAACCTTTAAAAAATATCAAAGGACAAAATAAATCAATTACAGCATGTTTTGCTTTGCAATTTAATATATTATAACCTAAATTAATCAGTAACCAAGTATTTTACTCAAACTCAATGTATTTAATAGTTAAATAAGTACTTTAATTGACCTGGTTCCCCCCAACCACACATTTGCCATATGTGACCCGCTCTATCGAAATCAGTCGGAAGTCGCAACGGCTCATTTCAAAATAAACGTGGATTTGCGTAAAAAAAGTTTTTCGGGATTCGGGTGTTTTGTTTGATTTTAAATAAACAAAGTATTGGCTTTCAGAATATGAAACTTTTATTTCTAAAATCACACGATAAATACATGTTTGAAGCTTGTAAAGGGAAGATGACAGCTCTCCCTTGCCACTCTGCTCTTCCACAGCGCCGCTTCCCCTCCCTCCGCTGACATTATGAATGTAAGCGGATATGTCGGGACATAATTTATTTTACCGGACAAATTTGAAATTTACCGGTCATGTTTCAATAATAATAAGAATTGTGTAGCAAAGTTTCCGTTAGCAGGTAATCACCGGACTATGACTGGATATGCTGATGTTTAAAACTCAGTTAATGGGAGTAATTTGTATATTGCTTCAGTTTATAATCGTTACAGATTAACCGCCGAATCAGATTCATTTTTCAATAAATGATTCCACAAACAACAAACAACATAATTATTACATTCAAACAAACTACTTGTAGTAGATGAAGTACATTATTCAAAAGTTTACATTAACTTTGGATAATAACACGGGAGAAACGGTTCCTCTCTTTTCCCCTCTCCCTCTCTCTCTCTCCTGACAGCCCGTCAGTTTCTCATGCAGCGCACTAAACAGTGGGCAGGGCTTCAGGTGATTATGCAGCAGGCAGCAGCTGATCTGATCTCTCTCTCGGGTCCGGTTATACTTCACTCGTGTTTATGTCCATATCGATCAGATCCAGCTCTCCTGATCGGCCTTTATAGAGAGCACCGATCAAACTATTAAGAGTGAATATCGGCTGATAATGACCGGCGGCCGATCGATCGGAGCATCCCTAATTTTGACCAGCAGGTTTTGAATTTACCGGTTTTTAATGAATTTTACCAGATAAAAACCGGTAATTGCCGGCTAACGGAAACCCTGATGTGCGACTCTCTGGTCCTATGTTGTAAAAAAAAAAAAGAAATTCAAAATAATATTTTATTTTTGATTCTCAAAATTACGGGCCAAATATTATTGCTGGCGGGCCAACAATGGCCCGCGGGCAACCTGTTGCCGACCCATGCTCTAGATCAGGGGTCGGCAACAGGCGGAACGCGGTCCGGATCTGGACCCAGACGCCGACCTATACGGACCCGGAGCTATAATCAATACATTAATAGGGGATTTTTCGGTGCCTCCCGCTTTTTTAACGCTGATTTGGGTGACTTGTGTAATTCGTGGAGAACCGAAGAGTTTTCGTTTTGGGGGTGGGGGGAGTCCGTCCGTCCGTCAGTCCGACTGACGGACAACATCTCACTTCAAAAAAGAAGAAGAAATCTAGACCGCAAAACAAGCGAGTACCTGTTTTTCCTGTTTGGCCAAGGACAGGTTCCTTGAACACAACACGTGGTATATGTCTCGTCTGAAAGGAGTGCTCAGAGAGCACCGGAACGCCGCTCCAGCCCTTCAAATATTGCAGTACCCATAAGGAGCCGTACACATGCCGCAGTGTTTGCGTGGCTGTGTCTTTAGTTGTAAGCACAGTGGCGATCTGTTGTTATTAGCATCTGGTTAGCTAGCTATGCTAACGAATTTAAAGAGCTTTTCTACAACCAGGTGCAGGTGGAAGAGAGCTCTCTCCTGAGAGGCTCAAATAACCTTAGCTTAGGTTAAGGCACACCTTGATATGATCATTATAGTTATTAATGAGACTAAATGAAAAACAGGTATAAAATACTATATGACAGTAACAAAAAAGTTGTTAAAAACAACAAGAATATAGTTTAAAAGGGGAATGATTTGTAAAATATCCAAAAAGAAAAATATGCTTACAGTTCTGTTTCATATGGGTGTTGAGAGATGTATCCATAGATCTCTTAATGTTGCTCTCAAAGTGTACCAGATTGATGCTTTTAACTTCAATATTTAAAAAATAATCTTCCCTGGGGAGCATGCCCCCGGACCCCCCTAGAGGAGGTTAGGTCCCCCCTATAGGAGGTTAGGTTCCCCCCCACTTAAATCATGTTCACATGGATAGGATACTAAATACATATGCACACATCTTGTGTCCATATCTTTCTGTTTTGGTGATCATGCCACACCGTGCACGTGCATGCGCGAGTCATGGTGAGATATCTGGATTGGTTGCTTTTTCTGTGCACAGCATGAAAGAAAGGCGAAATGAATGGGCTGTGATTTTAGTTTTTTTAAGCAGAGGTTGAGTTCAATCATTTGTCCGACCCTCGGAGGATGTTGTAAATATTGAAAGGAAAAAGGTTCCCCACTCCTGCTGTAAATAATAATAAAAACCCTTGATGTATAACTTAACATCTCTGTCTCCTATTGATCTCTGAGTATATTATAAAGAATAGCCAGTTAATTGAAGCATTATAGCACAGGCCTTTGTCAGATGGTATATTACTCTGTTTTTTCTCTGCTTCGAATAGTTCTCTCTTTTTTCACCATACCTGTGTTTGCATCACTGAAACCAATGAGCACCTGCATGTGTATATGAGAACGGCCCTGACACCATTTCAGCCCAGATTTAAACTCCTGACAGGACAAGCTCCAGCTCTATTCTCACACTGAATTTTAAAAAAGTGAGAGAGGGACTGCAATATAAGAGGGAAAGAAAGAGAAACTTTAAAACTGTTCAATTGTTATGATGTGTAAAGACTGATATTGTTCTATAATCGGCTGAAACTGTTAAGTCATGATGTGAAACGGTTAACAAAGAAAAAGGGAAACTCAAGCTGCTGCTACACTTTATTTTATTTATGTAAATTAAGCACTTTTAAGATGCACATATTTTCAAAAGCTATTTTATTTATTTTCTCTATTTTATTTGTAAATGCAGCCCGAGAGGAACATTACACATATCCACAGTATTTAAGTAATGTTAATTGACAATAAATATTGTTGTTTTTGAATTGTACTTTCTTTATTTGATTGGCAGTCAGTTGTTGATTACATGCAGACGTTGATAAAGCTGCAGCTACTTCAATATATATCACACTAATTCATGAAGCAAGTTAGACATTGTGATGTTCCGGACCTTTGCATGGGGAGATTTTCTCTAACTGGACCTCGTTGAATTTTAGTTGAAGACCCCTGCTCTAGATGTTATGCAATTTCTCCAGATCCACGTGTGCACTTATCAGGAGTTAGTTTCATGAAAAGTGAAGTTGTTTCACGGCTGTGTTTGCTGTGGAGAGAGTGGGTGTGTTTGCTCTGATTTCTCAAGACTCACAAGGTGGGATGTGATTTTCTTCCGGAGGTGAGCTGCAAACAAAAGGTGCGGCCACAGGTGTTAACATATAGTGTGGATGAGCGCTGACTGAGAAACTACTCTGTTGTAGCAGAAAGGCCATGTTAATGAAAGCTGAATCGAAGCAGAAGCTGATAAGGTGAAGCTGATCATTGAATTTGAAATATATAACTATGTTGAGAAGAAATTCAACATGGAAAGATGTCTCATAACGGTAATGTTAACTCATAATGTGCTGTACTGTTTTCGCATCCATTCAAGTGTTAATCACACTCTGACAAGATAAAGTTCCTTGTTAGTCATTTTCATCTCTCTGATTGACTTCTGTCGCCTGGAAGGAGGACCAAACCGGTACATGTTTCATTTCCAAATCACCGTTTGTCATATTAAAGCTTGTAAAATTGACACAGATGGAAGGAGTTAACCCACAGGTACAAATCACTATAAACGACAATTTGCTTACTGAAAATAATGCTGGCTTTGTATTAAATGTGATTTTGTTGTGAGTTTACTGGCAGCTAGATTTTAACACACTTTCATTCTGAGTATAGGCATGCCATATTGGTATTAGTCCAGAATGGTATGGTATCCAAAAGCAGCAGTAACAGTAATGCCCTCTGGAATCAATTTGTGGTTTTCTTATGCATGTTCTTATAATAAAGTTGACTTTACTATAAGCTTGTTATGCCTTTGGTTCTCTGTTTTTTTTCCTCTCAAATGTTGTATGATTTTATTTGGAATTTAAAAGAAAAGTTGACATACCTTCAAGTTTGTTTTTACTACAATAGCTGCAACTCCTATCTAGATTTAAAGAGTAATTGATTGGTGCTATGGTTTCTGCTGTCCAAACTGGATGCTAAATGCTTCTGTCCTCAAGTTAAAAAAACTCTATGTTCCTTATCTGAAATATATCTTATGGTGTAAAACGTCTATAAATAAGCCAGACAGCCATTTAAAAAGGCTGATAACAAATATAATACGATTGCAATAGCAATTTAGCTGAGAAGCTGACTTACTCGATATTACGATATTAAGCAGTTCCCTTCGGCATCATGACGCCCACATATCTATTATCTTGGTTATTGTGAGCTGTAAATCTCTCTTGCCTAAAGAGGAAGTAAGAGTTATCATCATGATGCAATGTTTGAAGTCTACACTGCCTACCTCAAGCATCCGCCCAGCACACAAGAGTAGCACTGCTTCTATCAAAAACCAAACACAAATCCCAATGTTTATTTTACCCTCAAGGGATTTATAATCACTTGCACAGGTTCAGACTGGAAGTAAAAAATGTACATCAGGAAATAGATCGTAATAGGTTCATGAATAAAGATGATTTAATATAATTGTAGGAGCCAATTAACACTGTGGGTATAAAGGTAGGAACCTATGTTTGTGGTTAGAGGTTCCGCCGGAAGGCCATACCGTTTTTGACCACACACAGAGAACCCGGGAGAACCACACACGGAGAACACACACACGGAGAACACACACACGGGGTGTTTCTCAATCGCGAGTAAAGCTGCTGCAGAGCCTCTATTTCAAGCATATACGTCATTGAGTGCCGCCGAAGTACTGTTCCAATGTCCAGCATACCTGGAATTCTACCGAGCCCGGCGTACTTCGTTTTGGAGAAATGTTGAGTCTGCACATGTGTAGACTCCGCAGTCTTAAAATCCCCACAATGCTTTGCGCATGGACCAATTTCCCCAAATCTGTGGCGGAAATTGTAAGGCGGAGCCTCTCATATGACGCACACCTGCACACTTGCTCGCCTGTTCCACTCTTTGTTTTCCGAATGCCAGGAAGTATTCTTGCCTCGCTTCTGAAGCAAGACGCTCGGAAGACATGTCCTACCAAGCAAGCGTACTTGCGTAATTGAGAAACACCCACGGGGGGTGTTTCTCAATCGCGAGTAAAGCTGCTGCAGAGCCACTATTTCAAGCATACTACGTCCTCAAGTGCCGCCGAAGTACTGTTCCAATCTCCAGCATAGCCTACTTGGAATACCGAGTCCGCCGTACTTCGTTAGGAGAAATTTCGAGGCTGCACACGTGGGTTTGCTGTCCTGGCTCCAAGATGGTGGAATGAGCTCCCCATTGACATCAGGACGGCAGATAGCTTGCACATCTTCCGGCGCAAACTGAAAACTCATCTCTTTCGACTCCACTTCGAGCGTTAGAACTATTAACAAAGCACTTTTATACTAATAAAGGGCTGGCTTACCTAAAGCCAGTTGAGTAGCACTTGAAATGTTTGGCTCTATGAAACCTGATGTACTTATATGATTCTGTTTTCTTCAAGGTTGTGTCTTCCTGGTCGAATGTACTTATTGTAAGTCGCTTTGGATAAAAGCGTCAGCTAAATGCAATGTAATGTAATGCACATGTGTAGACTCCGCGGTCTTAAAATCCCCACAATGCTTTGCGCACGGACCAATTTCCCCAAATCTGTGGCGGAAAATGTAAGACCGGGCCTCTCATATGACGCACACCTGCACACTTGCTCGCCTGTTCCACTCTTTTTTCCCCGAATGCCAGGAAGTATTCTTGCTTCTGAAGCAAGACGCTCGGAAGACATGTGCTACCAAGCAAGCATACTCGAGATTGCGAAACACCCACGGACCACACACGGAGAACACACACACAAACACGGGATTACAAACATTTGTATGGTGAATGATAGAAAGAAGCAAGTTAAATGGAAACCAGTGAAAAGGAAATAAATGGACTGTATCGAACTGGAAACTTTGTTTCGGACTTTTATTCAGCAGCAAACTGTGTGCGTCAATTACACCAACATGGCGGATCCTCGGAGGCTTAAAGCGTTGGCTTAGCCTCTACAGTTAGTCAAAAACTAGCCTTTTTTGGAGTTATTCAAGAGGACATTTTTCGTTGCGTTTATGGAACGCTGAGAGCGGCTGCTCATCTTCTACCTGACGCCAGGGGGAGGACAACAACACGCCGGTTGCTCACCTTCTACCGGACGCCGAGAGGAGGACAACAACATGCCGGCTGCTCAGCTGTTATCAGCCACCTGACGCCTAGAAGAGGACGGCTACAACTTGTTTGCTCATCTGCTGCACAGGAAGGCGACAGGAGCAACGCGGTGAATGGTGCCTGTGTTCCGGATTAACTGGTTCCCCGATCAACTGGTTTACAGAGGTGGGGGGCGTGGCCTTCGACTGAAATACACATTTCGATCGCTTCTTCTGTCGTTTACATAAATCTTTTGGTAGCCTATATTTGGTTCGGTAGGAAGACTTTGATGCACATTCAGTGTGAGGTTGTGGTTACGATGGAGATATCCGGACGCGAACAGCGGGGACTACAAAAAGAAAAACTAGTTGACAGGGGATGTCTGTTCAAAACGTTGCAAGCTACAATAAATCATTTAAACCAGCTATTGTTGCCAGACTTATTACTGAATATCGTTCTTAATGTGATACCAAGTCCATCTGAGACATGTGTACACCTTCAGACAGCCTCCAAGTGAAGCACACGTTGTTTACTCAGAGTTTGAAAGCAGCGTGGAGAAGTCTTCAGCTGTGAACTGTAAACTGTGATCCTCTCAGGTAAACATCCGCCCAGGGAAAAATGGGACCCGCCCAGGTTAAACTGTTACGACTTCTGTGGCTATCTACCAGCGATCATGTTTAATATGAAAGACTACACACACATGTATCCCTTATGTAAACAGTATTCTGCAGCACTCATCCAGATAAGATGTGACTGTTAACTCGTTTTGCAAAGATAGCAGCAGAAATGTCATTGCTGCATGTGCTGGTACTTAGACTTTAAAATGATGATGGGTCATTAATGTTGGTCTCGGCAAACAATATTAGGAATCCTCAATTCAAACATAATATTCAGTGTGCATCGATATGAAAATAACAAAAAAGTTCATGCTGGACTCAAACCCGAGTCCCAACAGCAAAAATCACTCGGGCCATGCGCATTACTGGTGCGCCACGGATCTACACAAACTATTACACCACCACACTTTAATCTCTTGGATGAACCTTGTTAAAAAGTTCCAGAAAGATGCAACCCGACCATCATTTATAATGTGAGCGAATGTATCTACAATTATAAACACATTATAGTAGGCATTTGGATAAAAGCGTCAATGGAAATGTCATGTAGGCTAATGTAATTGACGTGAGTGTTTGCACTTATTTAATTTATCTCCATAAGGTGCCATGTTGAGTTGTGGCGCACTCATAACGCGCAGGACTTGCGTGATTTTTGCTGTTGGGACTCGGGTTTGAGTGTTCAGTGTTCAATAGCGCATTTAGTGTGATGGAGAGAGAGGGACCGGTACCAGCGGGGACCGTGATGTTAGCATCTGGTTAGCTAGCTGCACTAACGGACATAAGAAGCTGTTTCCACAACAGGCTGGAGGAGAGTCCTCCCCTGTCAGACTGAGGGGAGGACTCTTGAGTGTTTAGAACGGTTTTGTCACAAATTATTCAAAAGATTATTTCCGAGGCACACCTTCATATGATCATTATAGTTATACAAACAAGAGAATCAATGAAAAACAGGTATGAAATACTATATGGCAGTAAAAGAAGAATAGTTTAAAAGGGGAGTGATTTGTAAAATATCCATAAAGAAAAAGAAAATCTGTTTACAGTTCTGTTTCTTATGGGTGCTTGTTACGATCTCAGGCACTTAGGATGTTGGACCCAATTGCAGACAGGGAGACAGAGGTAAAGTATTGGTAAGATACTTTATTTTTCCAAAAAAAACACGATGAACAAAAAAAGGTCACTTACTAATCTCAGGATGAGATGACAAAAAATGAGACCAAAAGGAAAATCGCTCACGTAGTGAGGAACAAAACTATTCTTGAGCACAAAAGAGCATAGACCTGACCATGGCAAGAGACAAGACGAACTGACACTGAGAGACAGGGGAATTTAAACACAGGGTAACTAGACACAGGTGGGAACAATCAGGGGCGGGGCTGACACTGATGAGCACAGGAGACACACAAGGAGTGACAGGTGAAAACAATCAGGAAATTAGACACACCAGGGAAACTAACGACAGACATGAAAACACAGGGAAAAGAGACCAGACAATATACAGGAGGAAAACATGACAAGGAGAACGGAAAAACACCCACACCTAGACATAGAAACGTGACATAACATAATAATCCTGACAGAACCCCCCCTCAAGGGACGGATACTAGACGTACCTAAACAAAACAAATTCAAAATGTCCAGCAGGGTGGGTGGAGGGGGTCCGGAGGACGGGCCTTGACTAACAGCCCAGGGCACGGCAGAGGACCAGGAATGGGTCTCGGGCGGATGGCCCGGGGGTAAGGCAGAGACCATGGATGGGGTCTCGGGCGGACGGCCCGGGGGCAAGGCAGAGTTCAAAAAGGGGAACTCGGGCGGACGGCCCAGGGGCAAGGCAGAGTTCGAGGAGGGGGTCTCGGGCGGACGGCCCGGGGGCAAGGCAGAGTTCGAGGAGGGGCGAAGACCACAGCTCTCAGGGGACCGGGCAGGAGCCGGTGTTGACCGGACAGGAACCGGAGCCGGTGGGACAGGTGTCGGCAAGATCCCCCACGGAAGAGGACAAGGAGTTGGCAGGACCCCCGGCGAGACAGGTGATGTCGAGGCCTCCAACGAAACAGGACATGGGGTTGGCAGGGCCCCCGGCAGAAGAGTAGTCGGCGGGACCCCCAACGGGACAGGACACAGGGCTGGCAGAACCCCCGGCAGAAGAGTAGTCGGCGGGGCCTCCAACGGCACAGGACACGGGGTTGGCAGGACCCCGGGCAGAAGAGTAGTCGGCGGGGCCTCCAACGGCACAGGACACAGGGTTGGCAGGACCCCCGGCAGAAGAGTAGTCGGCGGGGCCTCCAACGGGACAGGACACAGGGTTGGCAGGACCCCCGGCAGGAGAGTAGTCGGCGGGGCCTCCAACGGCACAGGACATAGAGTTTGCAGGACCCCCAGCGGAACCTCCAACGACACTTGAGTGGGAACTCGAGAGAGGGCTGGAGAGGGAACTCGAGAGGAGAGTTGAGAGGGGACTTGAGAGGGGACTCGAGAGGGAACTCGAGAGGTGACTTGAGAGGGGACTCGAGAGAGGGCTTGAGAGGGGACTTGAGAGGAATCTCGAGAGGGAACTTGATCGGAGACTCGAGAGGTGACTCGAGAGGGAACTCGAGAGGTGACTCGAGAGAGGGCTTGAGGGAACTTGAGAGGAGACTCGAGAGGAGACTTGAGTCGGTCGGTACGCCGACAGGACACGGGGAGCTGGCGTCGGCTGGAGAGCCAGCAGGAGACGAGGTGCTGGAGTCGGCCAGTACGCCGACAAGACTCGGGGAGCTGGCGTCGGCTGGGGAGCCAGCAGGAGACGAGGTGCTGGAGTCGGCCGGTATGCCGACAGGACTCGGGGAGCTGGCGTCGGCCGATGAGTCAACAGGTGACGAGGAGCTGGAGTCGGGACCATGACTGCTGGGGCCGGTACTTGAGCCGGAACCATGGCTGGAACTGGGGCCGGAACCATGGCTGCTGGGCCCGGTACTTGAGCCGGAATCATGGCTGTATGGGCCAGCTCTGGTGCAGGGACCATGGCTGCATGGGCCGGTTCTGGAGCCGGAAACATGGCTGTAAGATCCAGTTCTGGAGCCGGAAACATGGCTGTAAGGTCCGGAGCTGAAGCCTGGATCATGGCTGTGTGCGCCGGTTTTGGAGCCGGAAATATGGCTGTAAGGTCCGGTTCTGGAGCAGGGACCATGGCTGCTGGGGCCGGCACTGGAGCCGGAACCATGATTGCTGGGCAAGGAACCGGAACACGGATCCATGGCTGTGTGGGATGGTACTGGAGCACGGTACCATGGCTATGTGGGATGGTACTGGAGCACGGAACCATGGCTGCTGGGTCCGGCACTGGAGCCAGAACCATGGCTGTTGGGGGCGGAGCGCAAGCCTGGACCCTGGCTGTGTAAGCCAGGTAATGGAGTATGGACGCAAAGCTGCGTGGGCCGGTACTGGAGCATGGAGCCATGGCTGCTGGGGCCTGTACTGGGGCTGGAACCATGTCTGCTGGGGCCTGGGCTGCTAGTCTGGCCTTGCGACGACTCCTCTTAGCAGCCGCTTGAATACTCCGTGGACCTCCATAAGCCAGACGAGTTCCAGCATACGACTCCTGAACAGGAGCAGGACCTGGGGCAGAAGCATGGGTTAACTTCAGACGGATCCCACCGAGGCATATGGTGCCAGGTTGGGAATTGGGGGACAGGGAGCTAGCATGCCTGGGGCTAGCAGACCGGGATCATGGCTGTTGGAGCATGGGCTGGAATCCTGGCCCTGCGTCTCCTAGAGGCTCTTTGGAGACTCCGTGGACCTCCAACAGGACCGTAGTCGGATCCGAGGAAAGGGTTAGATGCGTCGGACCAGTCCTCAGGACAACTTGTGAAAAGCTGTAACCACTCCGGCAACAAACTCCTCAACCAAGGCATTTCGGCCACCTCCATTCGTGCCCTCTCGAGAATAGCCTCTTTGTCCTTTCTAGAGGAAGTTCCTTTCCACTCGGCATGATAACATTGAAGGGAAAAGTCTAGATCGAACAGATCTAACTCAAAATCTTCCATATCCGCTGGGTCCATATTATGGTCAGTTCGTTCTGTTACGATCTCAGGCACTTAGGATGTTGGACCCAATTGCAGACAGGGAGACAGAGGTAAAGTATTGGTAAGATACTTTATTTTTCCAAAAAAAACACAATAAACAAAAAAAGGTCACTAACTAATCTCAGGATGAGATGACAAAAAATGAGACCAAAAGGAAAATCGCTCACGTAGTGAGGAACAAAAATATTCTTGAGCACAAAAGAGCATAGACCTGACCATGGCAAGAGACAAGACGAACTGACACTGAACACTGGGAGACAGGGGAATTTAAACACAGGGTAACTAGACACAGGTGGGAACAATCAGGGGCGGGGCTGACAATGATGAGCACAGGAGACACACAAGGAGTGACAGGTGAAAACAATCAGGAAATTAGACACACCAGGGAAACTAACGACAGACATAAAAACACAGGGAAAAGAGACCAGACAATATACAGGGAGGAAAACATGACAAGGAGAGAACGGAAAAACACCCACACCTAGACATAGAAACGTGACATAACATAATAATCCTGACAGTGCTGAGAGAGGTATCCATAGATCTCTTCATGTTGCTCTCAAAGTGCACCAGATTGATGCTTTCAACTTCAATATTTAAAAAAAAATCTTCCCGGGGGAGCATCCCCCCGGACCTAGAGGAGGTGAGGACCCCCCTAGAGGAGGTGAGGTCCGCCCTCCACTCATAACAAATAGCACTTTACCCCTGCCTATATGCCGTGAGCTGATTATGGAGCCTTCATTGTAACAGTAATTCAGATGCAATTAGCCTATATAAAAGGCCTCAAATTGGAAGCACTGTCTGGGCCGTCTTTTTCAGTCAATTCTGCAATAGGTAGATCTCGCCTTTCACCTAGGCCGAGGTCGGTGATCTTGGGCTTAAAAAGGTTGGTGACCACTGCTCTACAATAATAATGCGTTTTCATCATAGTCATACAATTGTTCATATTATGTGTATTATTTTCTTAAAAAGGTCTGCAGCCAGTATTATTCTTATTAGCTGTGAACACTGCCAATGACAATATGCAAGTTGGTATTGTTGATTAATCAATCAATATTTCCTTGTATTTCATATTCTTTTGTATGTATATTATTTGTATTAACACACACCGGAGCTATTAAAACAACCTATTACATGACAGTGATAAATTAAAACTTCAATAGAAACGTTACCTCCCAGACTGCCCTGCCCTATAAACCAACACATATTGTGTCGGTTACATATTTCCTTAGATGAAACTATTCAGACTTGGAAAAAATGAAAAGAGAGAATGGGAAAAACATGTTGCACTGGATTTATAAACACACCTGAGATTTCAGAGGCATTTGAACTGGCAGGTGTTTTCCTGAAATTATATGTAGTATTGTTTCCTGTTGTCTGTACTTTCTGTACCAGCAGAAATACAGGTTAACTTCCTATATAAACAATGTTTTTGTATCACTGTAGAACTTTCACTAGTACATTACATGTAGGCTATACTACACTGCAGCTGTCAGAAGTTAGCCTACCATTTATACTTTATACTAATGAGGTGATGAGTAGGAAGCAGCCCAGAATAGGTTAATGTGTTGGGCAGAAACGTAACAACAAGGATTAGAAAGATGTCGGTAATAATATAATATTAAACGAAAAACATTTGCAGCAGTGATTTCAAAATTCAAAACACAAAGAGATTGAAATTAAAAGCCAGCAATTTAACACAGACTAACAAAGAAATACAATCACTAGAAGAGAAGTGATTTAAAAGATCTATAAGATTAAGATATATAAAAATAAAGCAAGAGGTCAGATAATTAAATTATGTCTGCCAGTGGCTGCCGGAATACGCTTTAACACACTTGTACTGGCCTACCATGCTGTAAAGGAATCTGGTTCGTAGCTAACAATGCTATTTACACCCGGGTGTCCATAGCTAACAATGTTCTCTACACCCAGGCTACACATTAGATACTGTTTTGGATGTAAAGGTATTTATGGAAATGTTTCTTTGATAACTTAATTCCCTTGTGCTGCTGCGTCAAATTGTAAAAAGGCACTTCTTATCTTAAGCACTGTAGCTATTTACACCCGGGTGTTGTACTGAATGCATCTCTTCTTGCTCTTTCTACAATGGCCTGGTAAGGTTACCTGAACATCAGAGACAAGAAACACCTGTGCTATATTGTGAACATGGCTGTAAGGTCATAAATGTCCCACAGACCCCCCTGATGAAAGGGGGTTAATTAATCTGCCACAACAGTCAGAAATAAGTTATGAGACGTGATGAATTTTAGTATGTTTATTTACATAATACCACAACAGTAAACAGTGACTAAAAAATCAATTATGTAATTGTGCCCCAATCAGTCAATTTAATATGTCCCCCCAGCTGGACGCTGGCAGGATCTTCGTCTTTTGGCAGGGCTTCAGCATTCTGAAAGAAAACATTACACATTTATTTACAATATACAGTAGAAATTCATTTTACAAATGATTTCATACCCCACCCTTGTGTGGCTTTAAGTTGAACCCACAAGCAAACAAATAGACTCAATAAAAAGGCACATATAGAATCTGTGATTTTAAAAACAGTACTTTCCATCAGCACAAAAAGGCCGCAGCTTCAGCCATCCTGCTGTTTGCCAAGCGGGACTTTTTGTAGGGTCCATCCATCCAGACACTCCCCTGTTGAAACACCTCTCTCCTTCATGAAGTTTCTAATTAATAAATGAATATTAATTCATTAATCAAAAGACTAACATTAGTGAAAACATGTCATTGGCTTTACTGATTATACACTATCAATAGGAGTAATAGGAGTATAATAACTGCCGCTCTTTTGCAGGACTGGGCAGGGAGTCCATGATGTAGACCTGTCACAATTCCACTTTTGCAGCAACAAGGAACCATTGTACATGTCTGCACTGGAAGGAAAATGCAATTTTTCTCCCCAAATCGCATGGAGAACTACAAAGAACATTTTGGTGTTCGGCCAGCTTGGAGTTCCTTGTTTGAACAAAGCACAGACCTTAGAAAGATACCGTTCAGTCTCATGCTCTAAGAATGCATATGCAACATGTTCAACTGTACCATGTCCATTTTCCACTGCAAAAAATTCAAGGACAGGCTTGTTATGTATGTCTACAAATACAATGTCAGGGTTCCTCTCAAATGCACGACACATTTTCGGGGACGGAATTCTTCAAAGTCTTTTCACCCGGGTGCAAATAGACACTCCGAAAAAATAAATAAAACACACTAAAGAGTTTTACTTATGCACCAGCACTTACAGTGATATTGCTTGTTTGAAGTATATACAGTATCTCAGTTCGTTCTTGTTGTCATTAAATCGAATATTTATGGTTTATTGCACTTATTGTAGGTCGCTTTGGATAAATGTGTCAGCTAAATGCTTTGTAATATTGATTTCCATATTTCTTAGAGAAAGAAAGGTTCTGGCCTCTTGAAATGTCTCTGAGATGATAAGAGCAGGATCCGGTTACTACTCAGAAAACAATCCACTTGAAATAACCACAAACCCGGACACTAGTTTTTTTCATGTGGAAATATCGTGTCACACAGTATAGCTGACCTTTAAAATCTGCCACTCCAGCAACCCTAAAATGAATCAGTACAACACTTTTAGCTTAGGATTCATGCAAACCTTATTCCTTACCATGAAACTAGGTTGGTAACGTGGCGCAATGTCCAGTAGTCATACAGTATTTCAGGAAACAGAGATACATTTTATTTTTTGTGGTCACCAAAGAAGATTTAAGTAATATCAAATGTGGAACAGAAAGTGAATTAATTATTAATAAGAAAAACTATTTTAAATGTAGATTTTCAGATATTTAGCTCAACATTGCACAAAACAGCACATATTCATATACTCATAATACATTTATTTATTATAATTGTATTAATATGCTGCACAATTTAGCTGAAGGGCTTTGGCATCATTTTGGCTTCTATTCACATTAAAATAATATATGACCTTTTAGGGACAGCTACTGTATTTAGGCTTTTATTTAACCAGCAATGTGACCTCCAGGGGTTTGTTTTATATGAATGTGTTACTGTTAGGATTCGGGAAAAGGTAGGACCCAAATGCAGTTAAAAAGGGAAGCTCGTCTCAAAACAAAAGCGAGCTTTATTAAAACAAAGCTGTTGGCATCAAAAAACAAGACAAAAACCGTGAATCAAAAACAGGTAGCATGAAGTGACTAACATGGAGAGTGAGAAAATACAACAAACCGACATGGAGCACAGGGGAAGACAAGACTAAATACACAGAAGGGTAATCACAGGACAAGACACAGCTGGGCAGGGGAGGCAGAAACACAAAGGCAACAGATGAACACAATCAGACACATGAGGGAAAACACAGGAAGGAAGACAAGACACAGGGGTTGCGGTCGGATAGTTTAAAAATCAGCTCCTAAGTTCTAACCCTATCTCCTATTCCTTGACCTCTGAGTGAAACGTCACGGGGTTAAGGGATAGTGGATAGGAGAATTCAAAAGGACTTAGGAGAAGAGACTGCGGTACTTAGAGAATCCGAATGCACTTTCACTATCCGACGTGTTTATGATGCGCCAGCAGACGTCATTTTGTGCGTCTGCTGCTGTGGGGAAACTATGGAAACTACAGTTTTCTATACAGCGGACTACAACATGGATGTTTAATAAGAACCACGGACTCATCTGACTCTGCACCGTGCTCTGATGCTGTTGCTTTGCTTTATGAACGTGGACAACAGAGAAACATATTCTTCAAGACCAAAGTTGGAATTGAAATAAAAAATTAAAGTGAAACTTATGCTCGTCACCCTCTCCCTCCGGTCCACATTAATGATCCCAAATCTAGAGAATTCGAACGGCACTTATCATGGCTGCCACTGAGGGACTTCCGGGTCATTTCACTCCGTTAGGAAGGTTCCTAAGCTAAATGGACTATTCGACTTCAGCCAGGGAGACCAGAACTTCAACATACAATCATGACAAGACAGACAACTAAGATGTGACAGAAAACTAGGATTGTGACAGTTACAACATGAGTAATGTTAAAAATACATGTTATTACATATCTAACCACCATGTAAACCCCATCCTCTGACTAATGTTTGCAGGCAAAGTTAAAAGTGTGCTTGTGTTTATTAGACACAGGCATGACTCCAGTTTCCCACCGGGCTAGCCAAATCATGAATTAAAAAAAAAACTTTTCCCAGGGGCAGAAATGAAGAGGATGCAGACTTGGAACATTTACTTCCACTTTCCAGGAGAGGAAGTCTGTCTCACGTAGTATTTTTCCATTAGACACACAAAGACTTAAAAAAAAACCTATGCTGTAGATAATTGAATTTAAATGTGTTTGTACTTAATTTCTTATAGTTAAATGTGTGTGTACTCTTGTTCTGTTAAGATTAAGATCAACTTTTTTTTATCACCGAGGGGAAATCCAGGTTTTGTTCCAGCTTTGGATCAATGACCTATTTTGATGTATTCGTATGAGGAAGAAAAGTCAAGACTTTAATTTTCTGAGAATAAGAACTCAAAAAAACTGCAGGTGAAGAAGAAAAATATACAGATATGTAACAGAACTCACAAATATGTAGAAGCAAGATTAGCTTGTTTCAAATACCCGGCTATATGTGATATTATAGCTTTTTAGTACATTCCAAAAACTCTGCAGGTGAGGCCGAATGTTGGCTGGCTGTGAAGGTGACGTTTTTGCTGTTCAGGTTTTGCATTACTTTAATTGCTTCCTGTTTTAAGTGTAAGTCTTAATAACGTTTAATAAGAGCGGATATAAATGATTCACAAGAGCACAGGCCAGTACTTGTGAAATGTTATAACAGTGAATGGAACTTGGCTGGCTGGGCTGCTTTAGATAATAACGCACTTCCTGACAGACCCAAAGTGTGGTTCAGAGGACACCTCAAGTGACATTTATTTTTTGCCGTTGATCATTCGCACATTTATAACCACTTCTTGAGAATCAGATCAATCAGTACATGATCGCAAACATGAGCATATGGGTAGGAGTAAGGAGTGTATTTGTCTCTTCTTGTGCATTTGGGAAAGTCTGTGGTGTGATGCTGTACGTCACAGAACCTTTTTATTTTCCACCTAGACCACAGTCCATCATGCTGCCCATTTGATCAGTTATATATAGCCTATCTGTAAATGTATGTTTATATATTAAACCTGGTCTATAAATCTTCTTCTTCTGTGTGTGTGTGTGTGTGTGTGTGTGTGTGTGTGTGTGTGTGTGTGTGTGTGTGTGTGTGTGTGTGTGTGTGTGTGTGTGTGTGTGTGTGTGTGTGTGTGTGTGTGTGTGTGTGTGTGTGTGTGTGTGTGTGTGTGTGTGTGTGTGTGTGTGTGTTGAAAATGTAAAGCTCGCCTATAGTCCCACCACCATCATCCATTTCTTTAACTTTTGATCTTCTGTGGGAGGTTATAATATATCTACCAATATCACCGGTCTGTCTTTCCGCTGTGACACATAAACATCCCCTCGAGACAGCCGATCTCACACCACACAGGTCAGCTGACTTCCTGTGTAGCTGCCGGGTGTCGAGGGCAGGTGAACAAATCGTCCATTCATTGTCTCTCTGTTCCCCCACACATCACAACAACAGAACAGGTTAAGACGAATCTATGTTACCTAACAATCCTGAGAGATTGTTCCGGTTGGAAACACTTTTGGCACCTGCTTGGGATCTACGCTTCACTATTGCTGTCAAAAGAGCAGGTCTAATTATTGACAATTATAAATGATCATTAATAAAATGTTTAATTAGTCAAATCATAAATACGAGCTGACATTATGTGGCACTATAGGTTAATAGGTGCATTAGCTCATTACATTATAAATGGCTTTCAGAAGGAATTAATCATTATCAAAATAATAATAATTATAGTCATTCATTATATCAAATATAGTGTAACTACACTGAACAAAAATATAAATGCAACACTTTTGTGTTTTTGCTCCCATTTTTCATGAGATGAAAGAGATCCCAAAGATCTAAAACATTTTCTATATACACAAAATAACCATTTCTCTCAAATATTGTTCACAAATCTGAAAAAATCTGTGATAGTGAGCACTTCTCCTTTGCCGAGATAATCCATCCCACCTCACAGGTGTGGCATATCAAGATGCTGATTAGACAGCATGATTATTGCACAGGTGTGCCTTAGGCTGGCCACAATAAAAGGCCACTCTGAAACGTGCAGTTTTGCTTTATTGGGGGGGTCCGAAAACCAGTCAGTATCTGGTGTGACCACCATTTGCCTCACGCAGTGCAACACATCTCCTTCGCATAGAGTTGATCAGGTTGTTGATTGTGGCCTGTGGAATGTTGGTCCACTCCTCTTCAATGGCTGTGCCAAGTTGCTGGATATTGGCAGGAACTGGAACACGCTGTCGTATACGCCGATCCAGAGCATCCCAAACATGCTCAATGGGTGAACATGCTGGATGTGGAGGTCCTGGGCTGGTGTGGTTACACGTGGTCTGCGGTTGTGAGGCCGGTTGGATGTACTGCCAAATTCTCAGAAACGCCTTTGGAGACGGCTTATGGTAGAGAAATGAACATTCAATTCACGCGCAACAGCTCTGGTGGACATTCCTGCTGTCAGCATGCCAATTGCACGCTCCCTCAAAACTTGCGACATCTGTGGCATTGTGCTGTGTTGTAAAACTGAACATTTCAGAGTGGCCAGCCTAAGGCACACCTGTGCAATAATCATGCTGTCTAATCAGCATCTTGATATGCCACACCTGTGAGGTGGGATGGATTATCTCGGCAAAGGAGAAGTGCTCACTATCACAGATTTTTTCAGATTTGTGAACAATATTTGAGAGAAATGGTTATTTTGTGTATATAGAAAATGTTTTAGATCTTTGAGTTCATCTCATGAAAAATGGGAGCAAAAACAAAAGTGTTGCATTTATATATTTTTGTTCAGTGTAGTATGATTATAGGTTTCCATATGTGATTATTTCCCTATACCTAAAGTCTACAGTTTCTCACGGAAATCAGTATGTGTTGGTAATGAAAATATTAATACCATAATTGATCTGTGAACCAGCAAAAACACAGTGGCAAAACAAGATGTCAAGAAACATAGCCAAAGGGTTTGCCAGTGGCCTGTTTCCATACCAAAACTACACAAACACTGTATTTTGTGATATCCCTTTAAAATCATTTATCAGCCACTCAAAACGGTTTTCAATTTGTATGTCATCAGGTCCATCCATCCATCCATCTTCTCCCGCTTATCCGTGGTCGGGTCGCAGGGGTAGCAGTTCCAGCAGAGAGCCCCAAACGTTCCTTTCCCTGGCCACATCAACCAGCTCTGACTGGGGGATCCCAAGGCACTCCCAGGCCAGCGAAGAGATATAATCCCTCCACCTGGTCCTAGGTCTACCCCTTGGTCTCTTCCCAGCTGGACGTGCCTGGAACACCTCCCTAGGGAGGCGCTCAGGTGGCATCCTTACTAGGTGCCCGAACCACCTCAACTGGCTCCTTTCGACACGACGGAGGAGCGGCTCAACTCCGAGTCCCTCCCGGATGACTGAACTTCTCACCTTATCCCTAAGGGAGACACCAGCCACCCTGCAGAGAAAACCCATCTCGGCCGCTTGTATCCGCGATCTCGTTCTTTCGGTCATGACCGGTCATCAGGTCACCAGGTCACCGCAGGAAAACCATACAGATGGCCTTACTTCCACTTGGTAAACGCGCCGCAGATTTGGACACACACCCGCAGGACGAAAACAACTGTGCAGGAACTCTCCCCCGCAGTCAAGTGCAAACAAGCCTGGACACAGTCAGTTACACCTGAGCAATTTTTTCCAAAGTCAAATAAAGGGCAACTTCAGTAGCAGCCCCCATCAGCCAACGTACAAAAACAGGATTTTGAATTACTTGTGGAAAGTCCAACACTATTGCAACACTTAAACTGAATCATTCCTCATCCCTAAACTAGTGAAAAGGTATTTCCATGGGGAACAAATGATGGCTTAGTCACTTAAAAACCCTGAGGCCAACAGTTTACCTTGTAAGATTGTCCCACTCTTGACCTAACAATCAACATCGGCCCTTCTGTTGTTTCCCCGACTCAGACTGCAAGGAATCTGGGTGTGACCCTAGAAACAACCTGTCCTTCACTGCAAACATCGCTGCGACAACCCGCTGCTGCAGATACACTCTTTACAACATCAGGAGGATACGTCCCCAGCTGACCCAGAAAGCGACGCAACTTCTGGTCCAGGCTCTCGTCATCTCACGCCTAGACTACTGCAACTCCCTCCTGGCTGGTCTACCTGCATGTGCCATCCGACCTCTGCAGCTCATCCAGAATGCAGCGGCTCGTCTGGTCTTCAACCTTCCAAAATGTTACCACACCACGCCGCTCCTCCGCTCCCTCCACTGGCTTCCAGTAACTGCTAGAATCCACTTCAAGACACTGGTACTTGCGTACCATGCTGTGAATGGATCTGGCCCTTCCTACATCCAGGACATGGTTAAACCGTACACCCCAGCATGTGCAGTGCACTCCGCTCTGCATCAGCCAAACGGCTCGCTGCACCCGCACTGCGAGGGGGAACCAAGTTCCCATCAGCAAAAACACGTCGGTTTGCTATCCTGGCTCCAAAATGTTGGAATGAGCTGGATAGAAGCGTCAGCTAAATGCAATGTAATGTTGGTTTTTATATGCATTTGGGACAACATCTGAAAGCACTTTAAGTTATAGATCCTTTATTGGAATAGGTTTGCTTTCGTATGTCCATCTCATTTGGGGTGGTTACTCGTTCTGCAGTTGAAAACCTGCAGGATGTTGGCATATGATCTGATTCGTCTCTACTAGGAACCTTTCACCACCACCCTTTTCTCACAGACTTTCATACAATCTGACTATTGCAACCAGTGGATTTGTCCCCTGCTTGTTTTCTGCATGCACCAAGGCACAGCCGTTTGGTCCATGTTTATAATGACTCTTTTCTTGCTGGGATTTAAAAAAAATTCATTAATCAATTTATTGTTGTGTACTGCATCCATGTGATTCTTGTAGGGTTGATAATT
Organism: Gymnodraco acuticeps; assembly: GCF_902827175.1. Classification (NCBI taxonomy): domain Eukaryota; kingdom Metazoa; phylum Chordata; class Actinopteri; order Perciformes; family Bathydraconidae; genus Gymnodraco; species Gymnodraco acuticeps. The sequence goes on from NW_022990673.1 coordinate 919,084, forward strand.
CAGCATCTCAAGTTTAGGAAGTGTGGGAAAAATACTGTTTCTAAAGTCCAGAGAGATTCTTGTTTTACAGAGAATGGAACGATAAGGATTGGGGGAGTCCCAGAGGTGCTGCCGGGGCTTATTCACCTCCCACCTTGTCTGTAAAAATCAGTTTCATATCAAATATAGGAGATTTAATCTAAGGCTTTTTGATGTTGACAGTCATAAAAAGTGCCTTAGTTTGGTTGAGTTTGAAACACATTCTATTTTGTTCGTCTGAACCCTAAACTCAAACTTTACAATAACTAGTGATACAGAGTTTGATACAGGGCAACACACCTCAATTTAAAATCATTATTTAGTTGATTTACCTTCAAATAAATAGCAGTATGTGAAATTTCGGAAGGAAAACATGCTTCCTGTCAGATTAAATATATGGGTTAGAGAAACGGTTTTCCGCTGGCCGCATCACTGAAAAGGGAACTATACCCTTAAATAAGCACATTTGCAGCAGGTGAAGCAAAAATGTTCCCTAAAAAACTAAACCTACATGTATGAGTACACTACATCAACATCTGGAGATGTCATGATAAAGGCCCCTGACAGCTTGGTTTTAGGTATTCCCCAATAATTGTAAATACTCTGTTTCTGTTTCAACACTTGGGAGCCCACACCACTGATAAACTGCTAAAAATAATACCATATTCCTGATAAACTCTGATTTGTCAAGTTGCCAATGACGTGCTTAGTATAACGCTACACAACAAAAACAAACAGCATTTGTTGCATGGTCTGGTTTTTATAGAAAGAATAGCACAGCATAATCTTTTAATGCTGAAATGCTGCATGAACCGCCCTTAATTATAGAAAAAAACTAGACATCACATGTTACTTTCGCTGTGACCTTGCTTTGCAATGATCTTAACCAAATAACTCATATATATCACTGTTTATTTATTTCAAGATATGCAACCTACATTTCTGGTAAACTCATACTTTCCATTTCAATCACACAGAGAGGAGTTGGGCACATTTCTTGGACAACACACCCACACTTTTTGTTCTGTGCTCCCAAAACAGTAAGTGTGATGGCTGTGGGGAGAGGAGAGCCGCGTGGAAAAGGTTTCTGCTGCGGGCTTAGTCATTATGAAACATATGTGCATCAGAGAGGACACTGTCAGAGGGACACTAAAGGAGAGAGAAGACCTACTTAAAAATCTGCACTATGGAAAATCAACAAGTGTGCTGTGTGCATGTGGCAGAGGTGAAACTGCCGAGAGGATGCTATTGGCAGAGATCGAAATTAAGAGACGGATAAGAAAGGGAGAGGGGAGAAAGAAAGTCAGACAGAGAAACAGAACGAGAGATTTCCCAATATAAGGACAGGGGAGTCCCCCAGGCTCCAGTACTGCGGGGCTTTATCTCACCTCCAGCAGGCTTTATCTCACACCATGAGGGGGCTTCTGTTAAACTTGTTTATCGTTGCTTTTCCTAGGTTTACATAGCTTCAAGATGGCATGGGAAATCCCCCCTGCATCTCTCCCCAGTATCTGTGAACTCTATTAAGCTTCATAGTCATGCTAAAGACATTTTCTGAGCAATTTATATAGATTGAATGCCTACTTCTCAATTCCAGGAACCCTTCTGCTGACTAAAATAACAATTATTGGTGGACCCCCTACAGTTGTTGTTGGTAAACTGTCAGAATAACGGTACAGTCCCAACAACAATTGGATATGGGAGAAAGTTGTGGTCTCAGTTACAATGAGTGTTATCTTAATAATGAATAAATAAAGGAATCAGATCACATTACATGAAACAATAAAGGTTTCACTGACCCCTGTGTGCAATTTTGGTAAATGCACAAAAAGGATATGAATAATAAACTGAAGTAAAAGTAGTCATACCAAAGTGTACAAATACTGTACAATCCTGCATTTATAATGTAAACAAGTGTTTACATCAAAACATGTTTAAACCTTTTAAACGTATACTAGTTTTGTTTTAAGAATCTACAGCAATGCATTTAACTTCCTAATATTGTACTTTATACTGCAGAATGTCAAGAGTCATTGGTCGCTGGTTATATGTGACTAGAGACTATTCTCTGTTGGATTTTAGCAATGTGGGATAATTTTAGTCCATTATAAAGAGTATAATAAAACTCACCGGAGACAGCAGAGAGCTCTTCAATAAAGTAAACTATATTGAGACTAATAAACAGAGGTGGGAGAAGTACTTACATAATGTGTACTTGAGTAAAAGTAGAAGTATAGTGTAGTAATACTCTGTTACAAGTAAAAGTCCTGAATTCAAAATTGTACTCAAGTAAGCATCTAAATATACTTAAAGTACCAAAAGTAAAATTGTGCAGATTGATCCATGTCAGAATAATATACAATATATGTTTTGATTATAATTATTCATGAATTCAAGTGTTATAAAAGCTGGTAAAGGTGTAGCTGGTTTTAATTACTTTGTATACTGCAGGGTAGCTTGCGAATTAACTCCAGATGTGACTAAATTCAGATTTAACAGTTGATTATATTTCACACAAGGTAACTAAAGGTGATACATAAATATAGTGGAGTAAAAGTACACGATTAACCTCTGAATTGTAGTGGAGTAGAAGTACAAACTATCATAAAATGGAATTACTCAAGTCAAGTACAAGTATCTCACAATTGTACTTAAGTACAGTAATTGAGTAAATCTACTTAATTACTCTACAACTCTACAGATAAAGTATTTTGGATGAAGCACATGTTTGTTTTAACAGCCACACTTGTCATGTTGAGCACTAAGAAAGCATGTGTATAACACTTTCGTATAGTTTTCATGCGTAGGTTTATTTTTGTCTTATTTGTATATTATTCATCTGTTTGCAACTCATATACATCAATATTGACAAACAGTGACATGTACTATTCCAATTACTGTAGACTATTCTGCACTGTTTCTATTATATTCTATTATTTTATATTTACCTGTACTGTTTTATCTGTTTTGTTGTGTTGCACTGTTGGATGAGCCTGTGACCTAATATTTTCATTGTCATAAATACATTGTAGCTATGCACACATGACAATAAAAGCCTTGAAACTTGAAAATATTGGTGTAGTCATGTTTGGGGAGGATTCCCAATCTCCGCCACAAGGGGGCATCGCCTCTCCAGTGAGACTGCATGGTGTGGCCTGAGTGCAGCCAGCTCGTCATTATAAGAGAAGGCCGATTGTGATATGTGCCCAAACCGGCCCAAACGCACTGAAACATGCACCTAATGTATGTGTATACTCGCATAAACCGAACTCCCACACTCACACACAGCAGGCATACCTGGGTACAGACCGGTACAGACAGAACGAGGGTCTCGGTGAGAGTTTAGACAGTATTGTCGTGACTTCAGGAAACAAACAAGGGCTGAGGTCGGGCTTGGTTGCACTTGTCTGACGCGCTATCAAAATAAAGAATTGCTGGGATTAAAATGCGCTGAAAAATAAGTGTTTTAATGAAGAGATTACATGATCAATTTATTACAACTTGCATGTAGCAATTCATGGAAATAAACTCATTCTCGAGCAGGTGTGTCATCATCTGCAGTTGCTACTTTAAATGTTCCTGTGTTTTTAAATAATATTGGAATGTTACTTTAAATTAACACTTGCATTTGCAAAAGTGTGTTATTGGACATCACATCTAGTAAGTGTGTGTCCAAACCATTACTATATTTGGGTGATGTACCGTTTTGTTTGCTCAAAATTAGGATGTTAGAGAGATAAACGCTCACCGAGATGAGATGTAAATGGCCGTTAAGTCATTTAAGGGTATTTGCTGTTTGACAGAGTTGTTGCGCATTCTTCCATTTTCTTTGTTTTACGGCAAGAACGATGTAATCCCTCCAAGTGCCAACCAGGATTTCCTGTTTACCTGTGACTGACACCTGAAACATCTGACCAGTGTTAACTCATAGACTGGCACATACCGCTCTCTTGGGGTAAAATACTGTAAGTGTATAGGATATAGTTACATACATGAGAAAACATAGAATTAAAGGGAAATGGAAACACTTTTCAAACTGCTTTCCATGCGACAATATTCCCATTAGGAAATGTATTTATCTAGTCTATTTCCAATGTAAACGATCGAGATACGCGAATTTATTTTTTTAAATACGTGCGTAATGACCATGGGCGCTTCCATTGCTCCGGGACTTTCCCAGTGACGTCACTGAGTGGCTACGGCTTCCTGGGCCAAAGCTCAATAACAAACAACATGGCGGGCAATGCACCAGTAGTTTACATTAAAAGAAAACGGTCCTCGTCAGGAGTTTATTGTATTGCCCCAGGCTGCACAAATGGATTTTATACGAAGAAGGAAGAAGTACATTTCCATAGGCTGCCACTAACGGATGAGAAGCTGCTCAAAGCATGGGTTATTTCCATGAAACGGTCCGATCCGCCGCTGAATCAGTACGCACGTGTGTGCAGCGAACACTTTAAAAATGACGATTATGTCCACAAAATTAGGTTTGATGAGTCTGGATGCTTGGTTCAATACAAAACATCGGATTTGAAGCCAGGATCTGTTCCCACAATATTCGATTTCTCAACGTATGCAGTCGGGAACACCGACAGTCCCAGCACGTCGGCCGCGCAAGACGATGACAGTGTCAACAAACGTGAAGTTCGAGCCACCAAACGAGTTGCTTCAGCTGCAGAGAGAGAGGTAAATATTGCAGCACTACCAGATTACTAGCTCACACATGTATTTACTGACACAGTGTGACCAGTGCTGGAATTGGGCCGGTACTCACCGGTACGCAGTACCGGCACTTCTGGTTCTGACCCATGGAGTACCGGCACTTCTTGCTCAGTACCGGCATGCTGGCGGTACTCCGGTACTCATGCACCGTGCCAGTACTCAACACTCTCCCGCCGTTGTAGATGGTCAGTAGATGCGTCATGAGGTGCCGAACGGACATTCTCATCGCTCTAACCGCTGGAGTTTCACAGCGGCTGTCAGCTGTTTACTCCTGTCATTCAAACAGAACGTGCTGGAGAGGGGGCGGGGCTTATCTTCTCCATGTAAATACTGTGGTGGAAACGACTATGTCAAAATTAACCTATTTGACCGTGATTTAATAGTAATACACGTTTCAAAATAATAATAATAATAATGCCGAAGTAACAACATACTCAAAACTGTTAGTAAAACCATGTTTGAATGCTTTACAATTTACATACCTAGATGCACGTGTGTTGTGTTTATGCAGTGCAACTCCCACCCAGTGGGTGGCTATGTAGAGTGATATAACAGAGCAGGCACGCCCCCGAGAGAAGGAAAGCAAGTCACGTCACAAATTAGCATTTCTAAAATGTTAGCGTGGATTAATAAAAGTGCAAAAAAACAGCGGTTGTTGCCGGAAGAAACTTCAAATACAGAGAATGCTGTGCCTGTGTTGGAAATTGTGTCTGATGGGGAGCTTTCTTTGGTTGATCCTCCTGCTCCAAGTTCTAGTGCATTAGCATTAGCACTAGCTCCGCCGCCTCCTCCAGAGCCTCTAACGTTAGCTGCTGCTGGCGCAACTGCCACCACCAACACCGGGCAAAGCGATGCACCTGACTGCTGGACAACGGACCAGGTGCAATATTTTTGCAAGACCAATGCATGGCTCCTTCTTAAAGATAAGAAGCTAGGATGTCGGATATGCAGAGATGTCAAATCTTTGGGAATACACACTGGACACGGACTGAAACTGTCAACTGAATGGGGTGAGTGTGCAGTGTCTCATTTCGGTGTTGACAAGGGCAAACAACAAGCTAGCCTGAGAAAAAAAATCAAAGAACATAAAGAATCACAAGCCCATGTAAAAGCTGCTGACATCCTTACATCTGCTTCACGTGAAACTATTCAACATCAAGTGCAGTCTATGCATAAATCTGAATTAGACACCACTATCAGAGTTTTTCGAACGGCATATAAAATTGGCAAACATAGCCGGCCATTCACAGACATGCCAATTGATTTGAATGTACAGAAACTGAATGGGCTGAACGTGGGCAGGGTTTTGCACTCCAATAAAACCTGTGGCGAAATCATCGACCACATAGCTCATGAGCTGAAGAAAAAAATGGCAAAAGACATTACAGAAAACCAAAGAAAACTCTGTGTTTTGGTCGATGAATCTACCACTATTAGTGGTAAAACGGTGCTTGTTGTGTGTCTACTAGGGGTGTAACGGTACACGTACCCGTACCGAAATTATTCGGTACGGGCCCTTCGGTTCGGTACAGGTGTGTACCGAAGTGTACCGAACGAATATAACGTTAAACGTAAAAAATTGAGAACGTGAACAACTTTTTGGAAGTAATCTCAGGTGCTGCGTCGCAGCATTCAGAGTAATTTGGTCACATTGGGTTCAACGCGTCATAGAGCGAGCAAGTCATTTCATTGGATGAGAGGCATACTATGAGAGCTGGTCAGAGGGATGCGTTCAAATGTAGTCAGTAATTTGAGGAACTGTCGAAAATTAATGGCGAACGCAGATAAAGTTGAGCTCGAAAATCCTCCAGCATCATTGAAGTCTCCGGTTTGGGAACATTTTGGTTTCGCAGTTACGTACAAGGATGAAGGACAAAGACAGGTGGACCGAACCAAAGCTGTTTGTCGGCATTGTTCAACTAAAATTGGTTACGCGGCTGGCAATACATCAAACTTGCACACTCTTGAAAAGGCATCACCCGAACGTGAATATCACCGGTACCAAAAGAAAAAAGACTGAAGTGCAAATCCAACTCCCGCTAGCATTTAAGCCTCCACCACTCGCAAAAAGATCAGACCGAGCCAAAGCTATTACAAACGCCAAATATCCTTATGTTGCCATGTTAGCAAAGCGCTACCTGGCTGTATCTGCTACCTCTGTCCCTAGCGAGAGGGTGTTCTCCACAGCAGGAGACATTGTTAGTGCCAGCAGATCTGCCCTTTCGGCAAGCAATGTGGACAAGTTAATTTTTCTTTAAAAAAACATGAAAATACAATGACAAGCAAGTCATAATGTCAAACTGGCTGCTTAGGTACTAGTACAGTACAGTTCAAATACAGATTATTTCAGTTCATCGAAAAGCTGCACCTTAATGTTTATTTTATTATATTTTGTATTTATTTGAGTGAATATTCACAGTTTAATAATAATTAAAAACCCAAAACTAATAGTTTATGTTTTGTGAGTACTAGTAGCCTACAGTAAAGTTCAAATACAGATTATTTCAGTTCATCGAAATGCTGCACCTTAATGTTTATTTTATTATATTTTGTATTTATTTGAGTGAATACATTATTCACAGTTTAATAATAATAAAAAAAATATATATATATATGTTTTGTTCTGTGAAAAAAAATTCTGCTGTACCGAAAACGTACCGAACCGAACCGTGACCAAAAAACCGAGGTACGTACCGAACCGAAATGTTTGTGAACCGTTACACCCCTAGTGTCTACGCTCAGCATTAGCTGATGCTGAGCCCGAAACGTTTTTTTGGGAGCTGATCGAGTTGGATGGAACAACGGCTGATGACATCACAAAGGCGTTAATGGAGTGTCTTGGAAGAGATTTTAACGAGGACTTTTTAGGTCAGTGTTTCGTTTCTTTTGCATGTGATGGGGCTTCAGTCATGCTATGGAAGAGAACAGGCGTTGCTACCCAGTTGTGTAGTAAATTCCCAAGCCTGTTTGTGTGGCACTGCTCCAATCATCGTCTAGAGCTGGCAGTTGGGGATGTGGTCAAGGAGGTCTCAGGGCTCAATCATTTCCAGATCTTTTTTGACAAACTCTATTCCTTGTTCCATGCCTCCCCCAAAAATCAGAGGCAGTTAGCGCAGTGTGCGCAAGCAGTCGGACAGCGTCTCCTGGTGATAGGGCGTGTTTTGTCCATCCGCTGGGTGGCTTCAAGTGAAAGGAGCGTCAGAGCAGTCTGGGAAAACTACCGAGTGCTTCATGATCACTTCACAAATGCTGCAAACGACACGAGCAGGGATTCCAGAGACAGAGCAAAGTACAAGGGCCTGGATGATGTGCTCACATCTGCAACGTTTGTCAGCAATCTGGGACTGATGTACGATGCGCTCACAGAGCTCAGCGACCTCTCTCGGCAACTCCAAAAAAGAGAGATGACACTCCCTACAGCAGATAGGCTCTTAACTCGAGAAATACGAGTTTTTGAATCCATGGTCACCATGCCTGGCCCACACATGACTACAGTTCATACAGCTCTAGCTGAGAAGTCCTTCAAGGGTGTTGCCCTGCGTGAGAATGGCAGGCTTGTACAGATTCATGCAGGTCAGTTTTTCCGCAGTATGGTAGAGAATCTGAGACACAGAATGACTTCCACAACCTCCTCTCATGTCAGCACAAGAGAAATCCCATTACATGGCCGGGAGGCCCGGGACAATCAGCTAATCCAGGACATGAAAGTTATCCATCCTGGAAGTTGGCCTGAAGAGGAGTTAGACGTACAGTATGGGGACGTAGAGGTGCTACGTTTGTGCGAAGTGCTGAAAGTGGACAGAAGAGAGACTGTTCAGGGCTTTCGCGAATACAAGGAAACCAGGGCATCCCGTACACCTGCTGCCATGGAGCCTCTACTGAAAGCAGTCCGAACCATCGCTGTCTCCACTAGTGAGTGTGAGCGGGCATTCAGCTGCATGAACGATATCCTTACTGCAAAAAGGAATGCTCTCTCTGTCAGCCGACTGTCCAGCCTGGTTTTCATTAAATGTAATGGACCATCACTAGGACAGTTCAATCCGGAACAGTATGTGAGGTCCTGGCTGGCAAAGGGAAGGAGAAGTGCTGATGAAAGAGCCTGTCCAGCTCCAGCCCCTGATACTGATGTCCCCAAGGCCTTCTGGAGCCTTTTCTAACAATGTGAAGTATATTGCAAAGCAGCTCACCCAGTGAGAAGACTTTTGGCATAATGTGCCGATTTGTACAGATCCTGGAGATAGAAGGACTTCAGACCAACCAGGGAGTTATCTGATCAGCTTGGTGTTCAATGTAACTCTTTACCATGGCTCAGACTTTGTTACTTGCAGTTACAGTTTCTCATTTTAGATTGTGCAAATTTTGCATTTGTTTTTACATGTTCTTTGTTCATGCTCTTTATCATTTTTCTGAGTTGGAAAGTTAGATTGCATCATAGTTTACTTTATACATATTTGTATTCTTCAGTGGTGAAGTATATTGCAAAGCAGCTCAGCCATGTGAGAAGACTTTTGGCACTTTTTCGTTTTTCGTTTTCTGAGTTGGAAAGTTAGATTGCATTCAAAATGTACAGAAATACTTAATTTTGTTAAAGCTTTTTATGAAAAATGCTTCTGACCAGAGCTTTGTTTCCTTGTTATTAATGTTGAACACCACCAGAGGGGCTCTCACCTGAAAGGTCTCTGCTTCATGTGTCTTCAGCAGAAGATCTAGACTTTGATTGCTATATTTTCAGTTAATATTGACCTTACTGAGCTTTAGCCATATCCGCTGCCTATCATAAAAAATGTTAAGTACAGTGAACCTTTCTAAAATATACAGTAGTAAAGAGACAAACCCACCAGCATTATAGTAGCCAAATTCTTGTTTGTGGGCTGTATATATAAAATTGACTTGAAAAAGTTGCTGATTTTAGAGTACTGGCACCTTTTTCATTCCAATTCAAGCACTGAGTGTGACCTTATTAATTAACGCAATCGCGTCCAAACTAAATGGTAGCTATTATTATGACGTACAATGGAGAATTGGGGGTGTTCTATAGCTCAACTAATTAAACTGGCATACACACGCTCATCTGTCGAAAACAGCCCTAAAAAGGCTAGTATTGCTGGACTAGGTGTTCAATGGATGGTATTGCCAAGATGTATGAGGTGTTGGAAAATAATACAAAATATATGTCAACTGACCACTGAGACCGAGTCGGTACTGGAACTGGTGGTATCCCACTCGGCGAGTTCAGAACCGTTGGTACTTTCGGCGGATTCCGGATCGTATGCCACTCTAGTATTCGACTAGAGTTTCGAATCGGTTCATAAGCATAGGCCATGGGATGCCTGGTAACTGTAGATGCTTCCACATCAATGTCATCTCCCGACAAATAGTCAAATTCATCGTGCAAAACGTCGATCTCATTGCAAAATTCCTCCGCTGCCATATCTGCTACGTTGTGTTGACTTCCGGTATGGATACCCGGAGCGAAGACCCACCCAGTGACGTCACCATTTGGGACTCCCCTAATGGCGGCGGCCTGGTCCCGGAATTCCCCACCCGGCCGGCGGATAATTAATTTTCTTTTGGCGAGTAATATCATATACAATAAATATTACGATCAATATCCATTGTAAAATGAATAAACTCCCGGAATATTATAGCTGTAATTGGTGTTTCCTTTCCCCTTTAACATGATGGCTCCTACAAGCACTTGTATTTGCTTTTATTTTATTATATTCACCATTCATATTAACAACTTGGCAATTACCCTATTATGATTCTGATTGTAATGCTGCCTTGATGGCCAGCTACATTTGTTTTGCTGGAATTATGCAGTCGGCGTCATGGGGGGTCATTCGCGGGCCATTCCCCTTCAAATGAGTCACTGTGCCCCCTCCCCAACGCAGGGCGGGCAAGCCTTGCCACTTTGCCGTTTTTTCGTTTTTTTGTAATCATATGAGTGAAAACGTTTCCACTAAAAGTTTTTGTGTGTGAAATAAATCAGAAATAAAGAATACAAATATAAAACACAACCTGAGGTGTGCTCACTGCTGATTGGTGTGTTGCTTGACCAATGACCCAGACTTTGTTTTGTCATCATTACGTGGCTGTGTGTTTAGATCAGGGGTGGGGAACCTTTTTCCTCTCAAGGGCCATTTCAATGTTTTCAACATCCTCCGAGGGCCGTACAAATGATTGACCTCTGCTTAAAAATACTAAAATCACAGCCCATTCATTTCACCTTTCTTTCATGCTGTGCAAAGAAAAACAACCTTTTAATCCAGATATTTTACCATGACTCGCACATGCATTCACGTGCACGGTTGTGGCATGACCACCAAAACAGAAAGATATGGACACAAGATGTGTGCAAATGTATTTAGTTTCCAAATATTTTTGCACTTTGAGAGCAACATTAAGAGATCTATGGATACATTTCTCAACACCCATATGAAACAGAACTGTAAGCAGATTTATTTTTCTTTATGGATATTTTACAAATCACTCCCCTTTCAAACTGTATTCTTGTTTATTAATAACAACTTTTTGTTACCGTCATATAGTATTTTATAACTGTTTACTTTATTCTCTTATTTTTGTATAACTATAATGATCATATAAAGATGTGCCTTTACCTCACTGGTTGTAGAAAAAGCTTCTTATAATTGTTAGCATAGCTAGCGAACCAGATGCAACAACAACAAAGTTAAAGTCAAAGTTATTGACTGTATGATCAGTATGACAGATGAACAGATCGCCACTGGGCTTTCAACTAAGACACAGCAACGCAAAAACTGCTGCATGTGTACGGCTCCTTATCGGTACTGCAATTTTTGGAAGTGCAGGAGCGGAGCGGCGTTCTGGTGCTCTCCGTCAGAACTGCACCCCTGTCAGACGAGACATATACCAAGTGATGACACGTTAGGCTTGTGTTGTGTTCAAGGATCCCGACCTTGGCCAGGAAAAATAGGCACTTGCTTGTTTAATTTTTTTGCGGTCTAGATTTCTTTAATTTTTTTCTTTTTTGCGTGTGTTTGTAAATGACCTCGAGGGCCGTACCAAATTGTCTCGCGGGCCGTATACGGCCCGGGGGCCGCAGGTTCCCCACCCCTGGTTTAGATGAAAGCCCAGTGGTGATCTGTTCATCTGTTATACTGATTATACAGTAAAGTCATCGGAAATAATATGATATACAGTACAGTACAAGAGTACTTCTTCTGGGTCTCTGTGCTTCATTCAAGCTCGGCTCTGTGTGTGTGTGGCACGAGCGCATTTTGTGAGTGCGCGAGCGGTAACGTGGAATGTTGTTGTTAGCATCTGGTTAGCTAGCTATGCTAACGGATATAAAGAGCTGTTTCTACACCAAGGTGAAGGAGAGTCCTCTCCTGTCAGACTGAGAGGATCTTATAACGTCAGCTCAGTGAGATAAAGGACTCTCAGTGTAAGTTATCTCAGTGGGTCTCAAACGGTTTGGTCACCATTTATGTAAACAAGTATTTGCGAGGAACACCTTTATATGATCATTGTAGTTATTAAAAAATAAGAGAATAAATGAAAAACAGGTATGAAATAGCCTGAAACTATAGAACAGTAACACAATAATACAGTTTAAAAGGGGAGTGATATGTAAAATATCCATAAAGTAAAAGTACATCTGTTTACAGTTCTGTTTCATATGGGTGTTGAGAGATGTAGGCTATCCATAGACCTCTTAATTTTGCTTTCAAAGTGCACCAGATTCATGCATTTAACTTCAATATTTAAAAAAACTCACTCAATCTTTTCTCAGCTGCAGCTCTGCCGATTTCTCCTCCCTGAGACGGCGGGACGCGGCGAGGCTGTGAGTCGGTGTGTGTGTGTGTTCCAGTGGCGAGCCGTGACTTTTATACCTAGGCCCCCCCTTCCCTCGAAAAAAAAGAAGAGATATTACGTCACAGCGTATACTTCAGCGGAATATCAAAACAGCGGCCCGGGGTGCAAAACGCATCAATGACAGCGACCCTCTACCACACAAAACAACACCATTTATATAAACACCTATCATGACAGGGCACCCACAGCCAAGTAACAATTACAAATGAATTAAGTCGGCATGGCGGCCCACATTGAAAATGACTTAGGCCTACCTTTGATGATAAATCACTGAAACACAAAGTCCATCCTCCTGTTCTTTTGGATGAATCACTTGATGGCGGGGTCATGATCCTTTGCCACTCCAGTTTATCATTGTAACTCAATCTTGAAAATGACTCGGTTAATAATTTCGCAACGATGTCATCACTATCACTGAAATGAGCCATCATGAACGAACTTATGCTAATCATAAATCTATCGATCGTAAATCTATCGATTAGATTTATGATTAGAAAATAATAAAAGTAGGGTAGAGATGTGGATATTATCCGGCTGAACAAAACGTGCATTTATCTAACAGGTTCGTTTTCCACAGACCTTATTTCGAGCTATTTTCCAAAATTCTATGGAGAAATCCCATAGCTTTCTGTCGAGGGAATCCGAGCGAAGCTCACTTCCGGGTTTTAGGATGCATCACTGCACCACTTGCATAGACCTCACAGCGGGCGGAACTTGTCATAAAGTCCCAAAAATAAAGCCCGCCCATTTAGAGGAAAGATATGATTGGTCAATTGTACTGTCAGTTGACATTACTCTCTCGTTGAGTTACTATAGCTGGCCCTCTGTGAATGTAGTCTTTCACACACACACATACGGGTTTTGGGCCGAGGGCGACACCGTACTTCCGGTATCCGCCATTTCACACGAGGTGCAAGCAGAATATCATAGTCTATTGCCTTAATCAATATAGTCAACTCTAAAATACCACATATATGCATTGGCATGATAATATTATTGTGACAAGTGGGGTATTCACCTGGTGTTTCCAGAAGATAGACGTAGATGCTGCCAAAATCGACCGAAGGCCACTTTCGAGAGTCGTTTTTCCATACATCTGCAGGCAGTCTGTAAGGGCAATCGGACAACCCACACAGCTCTAGTTTACGCTGGTAACGACCTAGAGCACACCCCTCAAGTCCAGAGATGTAATCCGAAGACATGCAGCGATTTCTTCGGTCGTTAATTCAGAAAAAATACCTAGTGCGCTCTCCCTGGCTACGTTAGCTAGCTGTTTATATTAGCACCTCCAGGATATTAGCACCTCCAGGAAAATGGCGTATTTATATATATATATATGGCGCGCGTTGCATTGTGGGTAGCTCGTGACGTCACTGTGTGTGAAAGAAGAGAGGGACCAACAAGCTTTCCCGTCTTCACATAACTCGCAGAGACGGCATTTAACCCTTCACATTCCAACAGAAACTGAACAGGCAGATTCGAAGGATTTATTTCTTTGGAAATATTATTTTAAATACAATTAAATCAAGTTATTTTGGTAAAACTAATGAAAAATGTAACAACAAAAAAATATATAAAATAATATAATTTTTTAAATGTTTTTTTTTTAATGTTTTCAAATATTATTTTTTAGAATATCTTAGGCCCTCACAGAGGGCCTAGAGGGCCCTGACGGCTCGCCACTGGTGTGTTCGTGCTGGTTTTGGGCTGGGTTTAGCTGTGACTCGCTGTCTCGCAGACGGCCACTGGGCTCATAGGGAGGGGGGGTGCAGGAGCTCCAACAAGCCGTTTAGGACAGAGAGTGAATACACATAGTATACAGAGATGCTGTATGAGAAACCAATGTGATTTTGAAAAATTGCACAATATAAATCTATTTTAGTATACCTCATACCTCAATTATGATCAGTAGAAATGGCCATGACATGGGACCTTTAACTATACTGACTGATCCTGAACACTGCTGTTGAATTTATAAATAAGTCCACCAGATGGGGGAAGATATCTATCCTGCTGCGGTTAACTTACTCTCATAGGTTTTAAACATCTGCCTTAAAACTTTTTTTTTATATATATATATATAAATACAAATGAACAAGTATTCCGTCATAACAGTTTTCAAATAAAAGTACTGAGAAAAAAAACACCAGTGATATCAGATTAATGCTTTAGTGTTTGAATACTTAAACAGCTCTTTGACAGATATGGACGTTTTGAGTAAACTTGTCCAATATTCATGAAAGAAAACAAGAAGTGTGATGTACATGTTTTCCTATTTTCTAAACTGGTTGTTGGTATGAATGACTGATCATCACAGCAGTGCCATAGAAGAATGAATGTTTCAGATAAAAATAGTTTTGTATAGAGATATGGAGGTTTCGAGTGTTTTTGTCCAATATTCATGAAAGAAAACAAGAAGTGTGATGTTATAAACACATTGTTTTTATTGTCATGCTGCTGTTGCCCTACTCTCATAGGTTCAAACGTCTGCCTTAAAATATTTGTTTTCATAAATACAAATGAACGAGTATTACATCAAATTAGCTTAATTTGGATTTTGTCACAGGACATGTAATATTGTCTTAGATCACTTACATTGGGTCTGTATTAGGCAGGGATCACTTCACAGCCAGTGTAGAGGAGAGTGGTTACAGCAACCAATAATATTTTAAATACATGTCAGTTGTATTTTAAAATACTTGAAAAGTGTAAATTACTATTTAAATCAGACAGTGCTTCTAAAATGATGAGTTTTGCAAGCCAACTTTAATTATATATATATATATATATATTTATTTAATTACTTTTGCACAATCTTGCATGAGATCTGGCATGACTGTGGTGAGCAATCTATAAAATGTTCAGAGGCTTTAAGGTGTCGCTTTGCAAGATATTTGACTTTCAATTTGGTCTTATAGAAAGCCTCAGGGCATATCTCGTGAAGGCACTGTGTTACCACAAAGTTGGGGTTTTAAACTGTTTGAAACTTCAGCATTAAAAGGTCTGCCTTGCATAATTTGCTCTCGCCTTCGAATGCAATTGTGTGCCTGAGTCTAAATGAAAATATTGTTTTGAAGATTTACCCTTTAGAAAACAGTTCAGCATCAAATAGATAAACGTAAAAGAAACCTTGAGCCTTTGCAGACAGGATCATAAAGATAATAGATTTTTATGCTCAGAAAATGCAATGCTGTTTCTCACATGGATACAGCCTTTTTCACCTTTAGTAAGACCCCTATATTCGTATATTTTAGATACTCTCAAAAAATGACAATTTCTTTAATCTAGATCCAGATTATAGGATCCTGTGTTAGGGTTAGTGAAACAGACAGGACCCAAATGCAGATTGAACAGAGAAAAATACCTTTATTTCAAGGTTGTAGGTGACAAAAAACAGAACACTACCCTGAGAACACAGTCTCAGACAAACGAGAAACCAACAATGACAGACAGCAAAAACAGAACTTAAATACAAACAATAACACAAAACTAGGGCCACCAGGGTGGGTGGAGGGGGTCTGGAGGATGGGTTTTGGGCTGACAGCCCAGGAGCACAGCGGAGGGCCTGGAAGGGATCTCGGGTGGACGGCCCGGGGGCAAGGCAGAAGCCAAGAAGGGGGACTCGGGCGGACAGCCCGGGGGCAAGGCAGAGTCCATGGTGGGGGTCTCGGCCGGACGGCCCGGGAGCAAGGCAGAGTCCATGGTGGGGGTCTCGGGCAGACGGCCCGGGGGCAAGGCAGAGGCCATGGAGTGGGTCTCGGGCGGACAGCCCGGGGGCAAGGCAGAGTCCATGGAGGGGGTCTCAGGCGGACGGCCCGGGGGCAAGGCAGAGTCCATGGAGGGGCGAAGACCACAGCGGGCGAACTCAGGGGGGCCGAGCATGAGGGCGAAGGCCGCGGCACTCAGGAGGCCGCGGCACTCAGGAGGCCGGGCTCGAGGGCGAAGACCGCAGCTCTCAGGGGTCCGGGCTCGAGGGCGAAGACCGCGGCTCTCAGGGGGTCGAGTTCGAAGGCGAAGACCGCGGCTCTCAGGGGGCCGGGCTCGAGGGCGAAGCTGGCGGCGACGGAACAACTCCGGAGGACGGGCAGGAAAGCGCTGACGGGACAGCTCCGGAGGCCGGGCAGGACCCGGTGTCAGACGGACAGGAACCGGAGGGACAGGCTTCGGCAGGATCCCCCACGAAAGAGGACCAGGAGTTGGCAGGACCCCCGGCGAGACAGGTGACGGCGGGACCTCCAACGGAACAAGACATGGGATTGGCAGGACCCCGGCAGAAGAGTAGTCGGCGGGACCCCCAACGGGACAGGACATGGAATTGGCAGGACCCCCAGCGAAACCTCCAACGGCACAGGACATAGGGTTGGCAGGACCCCCGGCAGAAGAGCAGTCGGCGGGACCCCCAACGGGACTTGACATGGAGTTGGCAGGACCCCCGGCAGAAGAGTAGTCGGCGGAACCCCCAACGGGACAGGACACAGGGTTGGCAGGACCTCCGGCAGATGAGTAGTCGGCGGGACCCCCAACGGGACAGGACACAGAGTTGGCAAGACCCCCGGTAGAAGAGTAGTCGGCGGGACCTCCAACGGCACAGGACATAGGGTTGGCAGGACCCCCGGCAGAAGAGTAGTCGGCGGGACCCCCAACAGGACAGGACACAGGGTTGGCAGGACATTACATTACATTACATTGCATTTGGCTGACGCTTTTATCCAAAGCGACTTACATTCGACCAGGAAGACACAACCTTGAAGAAAACAGAATCATATAAGTACATCAGGTTTCATAGAGCCAAACATTTCAAGTGCTACTCAACTGGCTTTAGGTAAGCCAGTCCTTTATTAGTATAAAAGTGCTTCGTTAATAGTTCTAACGCTCGAAGTGGAGTCGAAAGAGATGAGTTTTCAGTTTGCGCCGGAAGATGTGCAAGCTATCTGCCGTCCTGATGTCAATGGGGAGCTCATTCCACCATCTTGGAGCCAGGACAGCAAACCCACGTGTTTTCGCCGATGGGAACTTGGGTCCCCCTCGCAGCGAGGGCGCAACGAGTCGTTTGGCTGATGCAGAGCGTAGTGCACGCGCTGGGGTGTACGGTTTAACCATGTCCTGGATGTAGGAAGGGCCAGATCCATTCACAGCATGGTAAGCAAGTACCAGTGTCTTGAAGTGGATTCTAGCAGTTACCGGAAGCCAGTGAAGGGAGCGGAGGAGCGGAGTGGTGTGGGAGAATTTAGGAAGGTTGAAGACCAGACGAGCCGCTGCATTCTGGATGAGCTGCAGAGGTCGGATGGCACATGCAGGTAGACCAGCCAGGAGGGAGTTGCAGTAGTCTAGGCGTGAGATGACGAGAGCCTGGACCAGAACCTGAGTCGCTTTCTGAGTCAGCTGGGGACGTATCTTCCTGATGTTGTAAAGCGTGTATCTGCAGCAACGGGTTGTAGCAGCGATGTTTGCAGTGAAGGACAGGTTGTTATCTAGGGTCACACCCAGATTCCTTGCAGTCTGAGTCGGGGAAACAACTGAGGTGCCGATGTTGATTGTTAGGTCAAGAGTGGGACAATCTTTTCCCGGGAGGAAGAGCAGCTCAATCTTGTCAAGGTTGAGCTTGAGGTGGTGAGCAGACATCCACTGAGAGATGTCAGCTAGACAAGCAGAGATGCGTGCAACGACCTGGGTCTCTGAGCGGGGAAAGGACAGAATTAATTGGGTGTCATCAGCGTAGCAGTGGTAAGAAAAACCATGCAGGCTAATGACTAATCCGAGCGAGTTTGTGTACAGGGAGAAGAGGAGGGGACCAAGAACAGAGCCCTGAGGGACCCCCGTAGTTAATTGACAAGGGTCGGACTCAGACCCTCTCCAACTCACCCTGTAGGTACGGTCTTTCAGGTATGAGGTGAGGAGGGAAAGTGCAGAGCCTGAAACTCCAAGTTTTTGGAGAGTGCGAAGGAGGATCTGATGATTCACCATGTCGAATGCAGCAGACAGGTCCAATAGGATGATGACAGAGGAGAGGGATGCAGTTTTGGCAGTGTGCAGTTCCTCCGTGACAGCAATGAGAGCAGTTTCTGTGGAGTGACCTGCCTTGAAACCAGACTGGTGCGGATCCAGAAGGTTGTTCTGATTGAGATAACAGGAGAGTTGTTTAAAGACAGCGCGTTCAAGTGATTTAGACAGGAACGGGAGGAGAGAGACAGGCCTGTAGTTTATAACATCAGACGGGTTGAGAGTGGGTTTCTTTAGGAGAGGGTTTACTCTTGCCTCCTTGAGACTGTTTGGAAAGTGACCAGAAGTTAGAGAAGTGTTGATGAAATGGGTGAGAAACGGTAGAATATCAGGAGCGATAGTCTGAAGGAGGTTTGAAGGGATAGGGTCCAGAGGACAGGTGGTAGGGCGGGCAGAGGTAATGAGGGTAAGAACCTCACTTGGAGAGAGAGGGGAAAAGGAGGTAAGTGTGTTGGTGGAAGGAGGGTCTGGTGACCCAGCGGTGAGTAAAGGTGAGTCAGAAAAAGAAGAGCGAATATCATCAACCTTTTTTTCAAAGTGGGTAACAAAGTCGCTTGACAGAAGTGAGGAGGGGGGAGGAGCTTTTGGAGGGTCCAAGAGGGTGGAGAAGATGGAAAATAGTTTTTTAGGATTGGAATAGGAAGATTGGATCTTATCTTGAAAGAAAGTGCTTTTTGCCTGAGAGATTGAAGCAGAGAAAGAGGAGAGGAGAGCTTGATAGGTTAGGAGGTCGTCACGGTGTTTGGATTTCCACCATTTCCGCTCTGCTGCCCTAAGGACGGTTCTATTAGCACGCAGTGCATCATTTAGTCAGGGAGCAGGAGGGGACTGACGAGCCTGCCGAGATGTGAGAGGACAGAGCGAGTCCAGAGTGGATGAGAGAGTAGAGAGGAGAGTTTCTGCAGCAGAGTTTGGAGGCAGGAGATGGAACGAATCAGAGGAAGGGAGGGCTGAGAGCACCGACGAGGCAAAGGTAGAGGGGGAGAGGGAGCGAAGGTTACGGCGGACAAGTGCAGGATGGGAAGAGATTAGTTTGTTATGTTTGGAAAGGGATAGAGAGAA
Source organism: Gymnodraco acuticeps (assembly GCF_902827175.1). NCBI lineage: Eukaryota > Metazoa > Chordata > Actinopteri > Perciformes > Bathydraconidae > Gymnodraco > Gymnodraco acuticeps. Next base: position 938,746 of record NW_022990673.1, read on the forward strand.
TGAAATGAAGAAGTGATCGGATGTGTGGAGCGGGTTTACAGAGAGGTTAGAAGTAGCGCAGTTCCTTGAGAATATGAGATCAAGGACATTGCCAGCTTTATGAGTCGGTGGGGACGGAGACAGTGAGAAAGCAAAGCCGGTTAACAGAGATGTTAGTTCGTCTATCTTCCCCGTCTGGAGGTTGAAGTCTCCGAGAAGTACAGCGGGAGGGCCAGTTTCAGGGATGAGTGAGAGGAGATTATCTAATTCCTCCAAGAAGTCCCCCAAGGCGCCTGGTGGACGGTAGAGAACAACAATGGTTAACTGTATAGGATGGGTTACTGTGACGGCATGGAATTCAAAGGTAGAAGGAGTGAAGTTAGGTAGCTTGAAGAGGGAAAAGCTCCATTTGGGAGAGAGCAGGAGACCAGTGCCACCTCCTCTGCCAGTGGGTCTGGGTGTATGGGAGAAGGAATATGCAGTGGAGAGAGCTGCTGGGGTGGATGTGTTGGATGGAGTAATCCAGGTCTCAGTGAGAGCAAGGAAATCCAGAGACTGCAGGGAGGCGTAGCCAGAGATGAAGTCAGCCTTAGGAACAGCTGACTGGCAATTCCACAGGCCACCAGAAACTAGATGTTGGATCTCAGTGGAGCACGTGGGATAGACGAGAGCAGGCCGGTTATATCGATTAGGAGATACACGGGGCCAGTGATAATTGCGAGAAGACACATGAACAGGAATGGAGAAAATACACATGATTATAGCATGAGGGGCTAGAAAACTAAAGAAAAGATAAATAAGACTCCAGCTCAATCAGAGTAGGATTTGCCTCCTCTTTGCCTCCCTCGTGACTCCCGCAGGACTCCAATGTCTTTGTCAGTCTTACTCCCGCAGGACTCCAATGTCTTTGTCAGTCTTCGGCTGTCTGACGCTGAAGCTGACGCTCCAGGAAAGAGCTACCCAAAAATGGACGCCTGATTGCTCAGTTCACACAGCTGTAGGGCCACGGCCCTCTAATTAGTTAACTATCTACAGCTGATGGGCGACAATAGACTGGCCGTGCCTATATTAATGCAGGCTTGAGTGCTGAGACCTGTAAAGCAGGTTTCGCCTGAGCAGATCTGAGATTTAAAATCTCTCAAACGCGATTTAGCCGTTTAAGCTACAATAACAATTTATACAGAGTCGAATAAATGAAACAGAGAAGTCTAATTAAACAAGAATATAACTTACAGTGGTTGCTGCGTCAATAGGTAATGTCATCACCGGGTCCAGATGCACACCAGGACCCCCGGTAGAAGAGTAGTCGGCGGGACCTCCAACGGCACAGGACATAGGGTTGGCAGGACCCCCGGCAGAAGAGTAGTCGGCGGGACCCCCAACGGGACAGGACACAGGGTTGGCAGGACCCCCGGTAGAAGAGTAGTCGGCGGGACCTCCAACGGCACAGGACATAGGGTTGGCAGGACCCCCGGCAGAAGAGTAGTCGGCGGGACCTCCAACGGCACAGGACATAGGGTTGGTAGGACCCCCGGCAGAAGAGTAGTCGGCGGGACCCCCAACAGGACAGGACATAGAGTTGGCAGGACCCCCAGCGGAACCTCCAACGGCACTTGAGTAGGGACTTGAGTGGAGACTGGAGAGGGGACTCGAGATGGAACTGGAGAGGGAACTGGAGAAGAGACTCGAAAGGAGACTCGAGAGGGAACTCGAGAGGGGACTCGAGAGGGGACTCGAGAGGTGACTTGAAAGGAAAGTGGAGAGGAAACTGGAGCGGGAACTCGAGAGGGAACTCGAGAGGTGACTTAAGAGGGGACTCGAAAGGAAACTGGAGAGGGGGCTCGAGAGGGGACTCGAGAGAGAGAACTTGAGCGGGAACTTGAGAGGGAACTCGAGAGGAGACTTGAGAGGTGGCTTGAGAAGGGACTTGAGAGGAAACTGGAGAGGGGACTCGAGAGGGAACTTGAGAGGAAACTGGAGAGGGGGCTCGAGAGGGAACTTGAGAGGAAACTGGAGAGGGGGCTCGAGAGGGGACTTGAGAGGAAACTGGAGAGGGGGCTCGAGAGGGGACTCGAGAGGGGACTCGAGAGGGGACTAGAGAAGGGACTAGAGAAGGGACTAAAGAAGGGACTAGAGGAGGGACTAGAGGAGGGACTAGAGAGGGGTCTTGAGAAGGGACTAGAGAGGGGACTAGAGAGGGGACTGCTGGGGCCAGACGGAACACACCGAGACGTATGGTGTCAGGCTGGTAATTGGGAGGCAGGGGGCTAGCATGCCAGGGGCTAGCAGGCCGGGAAACAGGTTTGACCTCAAAGCTGCCCAAAAAGTCCTCCACCCACTCGGGTAGCAACTCCCTCAACCAGGGCCTTGAGGTTACCTCCTGGCGTGCCGCAGAAATAACTGACTGCCTCTCTTCACTACTGGAGGCATATCTAAAGTCATTCCTCAAGCATGTTAAATTGTACTTCACCTCGTACAAACTGTCTGCTGGGTCCATTCTTGGTTGGTTTCTTCTGTTAGGGTTAGTGAAACAGGCAGGACCCAAATGCAGATTGAACAGAGAAAAATACCTTTATTTCAAGGTTGTAGGTGACAAAAAACAGAACACTACCCTGAGAACACAGTCTCAGACAAACGAGAAACCAACAATGACAGACAGCAAAAACAGAACTTAAATACACACAAGACTAATCAACGAAACAAGAGACAGGTGAGGAGGGAGGAGAAAACACAGGGGCACCAGGTGAACACAATCAAGTAAACAGGTAGGAGGGAACAGGTAGGGAACACACACAGGGCCCTTCTCACTTCTCTTATTTTTCATTTCCTCGCTCCTCGGTCTCGGTCTCACCGGAAGTTGATTTGTCTGCGCCATCTTGAGTAGCGTCCCAATGGCCTTATTTTTGCCGGAGGAGCGAGGAGCGATAATGGAGGAGCTATAATCGAGGAACCACCAGACCATCCTCCGATGAAATCCTCAGACACTCGCGCCGCCCCCTTACTGTGTATCGCTCACTGATTGGACGATGCAGTGCATGCACTGATCTGATGCTTCTTGACATGAGAGCAGTTTCGCAGCGGAGTGAAGAAAATACATGAACCTCACGGGAGTCAATCCTCAGTTTATACCGTGTTTTGTTTCAATTAATGTATCATTTAGTTACAAATATGTGATATATCTGAACAACAAAGTGGTCAAAAATCATTTTATTCATTTTTTGGAAACATTTTCATGGTCGCTTTTTTCGTTTTACATTTTCATTTATTGTCATTTCCAAGGGCGCCGGAAGCAGGGGGGCCAGGGGGCCATTGGCCCCCCATTTTACGGCCCTGCCCCACATTTTCGCAGCAGCGGATGCCACGGAACACTGTACACATCCCGTTTCAATAATTCCCCTCTACTCTAAAGTCGCATCTAAAAAGAACGTCATCTGATCTAGCTGTGTATATTTTGTTATTGTTGATTGTTATATTCAATCTCATTAGCATTTTTTAAGCTTGTAAAGGGAAGAACACAGCTCGTCTCTCACTCGCCACTCTGCTCTTCCACAGCGCCGCTTCCCCTCCCTCCGCTGACATTATGAATATATGGCGTATAGTAATCATAGATAACACGGCAGGGTCCGTTACAGTTTGTTTTTATCTGATTTCAAATAAACAAAGTCTTGGCTTTCAGAATATTAAACTTGTTTCGGCAAATTCAGATGATAAATACAGCTTTGAAGCTTTTAATGGCATAATTACAAGCGGAGAACGGAGTAACTTGACGTCACAGCAAGCATAACAACAGCCGGTGTTTCTCCTGAGAGTTTTCCCCGGGAAACAAACGCAAAAATACACAAACACACACACGTATACACACACACACATTCGCGAGCTTCCCCCACACCAGTAATCCAAACGAAAATATCTTCCCTCCGTAGGCCTAATACTTTGATCATTTGCTCCGCTAATAATCAATCAGATCGATCCAGAGAAGAGGAAACTTTAAAGGCCTTTTTCTCAAAATGATGACTCGGTGACAGTCATTATATAATGTGAAATATTTTGCTTAATATAGCACAAAAACAATCCTGATATCATTAGAAAGCTAGGAATCTCCTCTTTCCAACAGTGTATACAACTCAAAATGTGTCTTCGGATCAATGCGACTGATTTCGATGGAGCAGGTCACTTTGCATTAGGTAAAATACAGGCAGACATAACAGGAAGAATATGTACATTTTAATCCAATCAAATAGGACATTGTCACACCATTCAAATGTATCCATGTACATTACAACCAATAACAAAGCTGAGATGTGTTTATTTGTTACGTTGTTTACGTTATGTGTTACGTTGTACAGTGTGTGTCAGCCGTTAACCTAGATAGATAAACTTGCAAACATGTCAGAAGAACCGGCGCATAAGAAAACAAAATACAGTCAAACTAAGCTGAAATTCAACAACTTCAATGTCACATCCCTGACATCCACAACTCCGGAGCCTGGTCCTTTAACCATAGAACCAGCGCAGCCAGATGAACCCCAGCAGCAGCTCTGCGGCCGCAGAGCCTGTCAAAACCGCCGCCGCCGGCATCGTTGAACCGAAACAGGCTGGTTCCGACTGCATGAAGGTTTGTTGTCGGGACATTGTGACGGGCAAATAAAAGCTTATTTGGGTAAAGAGAAAGGTACTTCAATGCAGAATGGTACAAAAACAGAGAGTGGTTAATTATTTGCAAAACCACTAAACGAGCCTTCTGTGAAATATGCAGATGTGATGCTGTCAAACGGCTTGTAACTTTCTCCAAATGTGGAGATGACAGCTTTGTAAATACAGAGTTAATAACTGGAACTTTTCACAGAGCTTACTTCAGTCAAACACTAGTCAACATTCAGCTTGTCAAACAAGAGCGTAGCAGGAAAAAAGAAGAGATGGAATGAGCAACTGCGCTGTCATATGTGGGCTGGTCTGTATAGTTTAATGTACAGGAAAGGAGTGAGCAGAGGGTTGAGTTGTCCATTCTTGTTCTGTTTTCTCTGACTATCTTCCTCCTGAAGACCCTCTCAGACTTTCATTTGCTCGCGCTACTAAAGAGACACGTTACCATGGAAATCAAACAATGGTGTAGCTGTATTGAAGTCCGAGTGGAAACAGTAACATTTGGTGCGTTATGTTAGAATGAAACAAATCAGATTTAGTCAGAAATCGGGAGAAATGCGGGATAAATATGACCCCGGGAGGAAAACGGGAGTCTCCCGCGAAAATCGGGAGGGTTGGCAAGTAGGCTATAATAATAATAATAATAATCCTTATATTTATTATAGCGCTTTATCAATGACTCTCAAAGCGCTTTACAAATACACATTACACATACATGTAATGGTCATCTATGTCACATACACACGCACTTTTTGGCCCCCCACTACTGAAATGAATCCGGCGCCGCTGGTCATTTCCATTCAGTCAGTCATTAAGTGCTATTTAAAATGTTAATTTGCTACATATACAAACAAACAAAGTGTGCAATCCAATGAATGTTAATCTAACTGGGTTTTGATAGATAACATATCTCTTTTTCTTCTCTCAATTATTTTATTTCTATTGTGCACTCTAATCAATATTAATCCAACTAATGTTCGTTTATACATTTTAAGAATGGCGTTTATCTTTTTTGAGAATTAGTTCTTATTTTATTTTATTTATTTGGGTCTACAACAGATGATACAAATTATTGTGTCAGTAAATGTGTACTAACAGAGGCGGGGGTGTTTGTGGAAATAACGGGGACAGAGCTGGTTGCTGTCAGACGATCAGCTGTGCAGCGTCATCACAAACGGACGTCGCTTCACGTGACGCTCCGGAGGAAAGGACGTCCCATTGCTCTTAAAACTAATATCCCTGCTTCTCGTGGTTTCCTTGCGTCCCTCCATGCTTCCCTGGTGGGAGGGACTAGCCACAGGGAAACGACGCAAGTGAGGGACGCAAGGAATCCATTTAACCGAAGTGAGAAGGGCCCACAGACAGGAAACCAAGGACAGATCTAAACAAGACAAAACACAACACAGACAAAAAACAAAAGACAGATCTAGACAAGACAAAACACAACACAGACAGATCGTGACATCCTGCAGCCTTATCTGGTTCCAAAAAGCTTGACAGGGGCTTTGTGTCGGGGCTGATATGGAGACAGACAGCATCATAAAAAGATAGGTAGAAAGGGATTATTGGAACAATATGCAACAACAAGTCTGTTGATTGCAGTTTAAGTAGTCTGAATTATGCTAATTAACTTGCTGAGTAAAACCATGAACACCTATTCATCTGTGGGTCTACTCTATAACTTTGTTGTATTGCATCTTGGAGTGGGCCTGAGAAACGGAACGGATCAATTTTGACATGACATATTTAAAATTAACCATTGATCTGTTTTCGGAAATGTTGCTTTTATTTGCTATTTAGTAAAAATGGAAATGATCCACTCAGCAAACTCTACACAATATCCCTTACTCATGCTTTTTTCACGCTAGCATGCTGATGAGAAACGGTACACAAAACGTTTTTTCTCCTTTGATCATTAACCCCTGAGCCTCTGTGAGCAATATGTGGTTAAGCACAAAATGACTATACTATACTCTAAGCAAAAATCGACCTGCACAAAAGAAAGACCCTTGTGATTTTCACACAGGAAGGAAATGCACGTCAAACCTCGTTGTTCAGTCTCCTCATCTGTGCCCAGCCTGTGCATCTTCTCACACATCACTGTCATAAATGCCTGTGGTGTACTGAAAAAAGAACAGTGCATAGAAGCTGTCAAACTGCAACTAAAGCAGTTGCAATGATGCAAGTGCACTGCTCTGTGGTCTGCAAGCTAAATGTTTTGAATGATTTTGTTGAAAAAAAATCAAGATTTCTGCTAATGCTTTGTAGAGTTTAACTGCATTTTTCAAAAATGCAAACCTTCTTGCTTTATAACTCTTCTGTCTCTCAATGGAACATATGTAAATCAAGTTCATTATCAGGACTAAAGCCACATTTGAGTTGGTTTCTTAATCTAAATACTTTCCAGTGGTCATAAACAAAGGTCATGTGGGTGTAAACACGGCAGACTGCTCAAAACATTAATTATTTTTCAGATTTGTTCAACAAAAAATGTCACCATGAGGTAATCAACTTAAATTATTTATTTGTTTACTTCCAAACAACCATTTTACCAACATTTTTCACATATTTTGACATCATACATGTCAGATCCACACTTTAATAAATATTTTAAAAAGGCTACAAATTAACAAGCGTGTTAGTGTTAACAGACTCTACATTTTATAAAAGGGGGGGACCCAAGTTCCCATCGGCGAAAACACGTGGGTTTGCTGTCCTGGCTCCAAGATGGTGGAATGAGCTCCCCATTGACATCAGGACGGCAGATAGCTTGCACATCTTCCGGCGCAAACTGAAAACTCATCTCTTTCGACTCCACTTCGAGCGTTAGAACTATTAACGAAGCACTTTTATACTAATAAAGGACTGGCTTACCTAAAGCCAGTTGAGTAGCACTTTAAATGTTTGGCTCTATGAAACCTGATGTACTTATATGATTCTGTTTTCTTCAAGGTTGTGTCTTCCTGGTCGAATGTACTTATTGTAAGTCGCTTTGGATAAAAGCGTCCGCTAAATGCAATGCAATGTAATGTAATGTAATAAAAGGCACCTTGTGTGAATGTGTGGAAAATGCTTCAATTGATTTAACCACCAGTTTTAAATCTGTCTATAAAGACAGTGTGCAATATTTCCCTGGGTTTTAACATTGCAGACCATTTCATATTAGACTATTCAGTGCAGTCTTTATACATTCTAGCAATTAAATCAGCAATTTAAGCTATTCAGATACATTCTGATCAGTTTATATTCTGATTTTGGAGTTAAATTAAGAAATATAAAACATTAAACCATCAGATCTTGTAGAGACCAAAGAAGTTGCCATAATATGCGTGACTAAGATAATCTGGGTGAGATGCATTCACAAATACTCTGTCGAATTTTTGCAGCTTCAGGGCGGAGCCGAGGTAACTCTCTGTGGTCCAGGCGTGTCTCGGCTGAGAGCATAAACCCGCTCTGTGGGCCTCCATCAGGGTAAGAGGCGAGCGGTGTCCTGCTCTCCTCACAAACACCGAATGTATGAACGATGAGGTAGGAGAACAATGCTGAAAGATCAACTCCACCCGTGAATAAATGTGGTAGAGTCCCGTCTCATTGACTTGCAGGGAACCATCTTCAAACCTGTAGGCCACGGCTCCAGTGAGGAATGACCGCGCTGCATGAGGATCCCAGCGCAGAGTCTTAGGGAACACTAAGGTTTCAATCCGCCCTGCAAGAGAGGAGAAATCCTGTTACCTCTTTCTGTCCTATGTAATATAGAGAATCTGGGGATTGGTTTCTTTTTTATTGTTATGTTACCTGTCACATGTGCTGCAGGTCTGTTGTTCTTCTCTTCAATCAACTCAGGTTTATCACCTGAAAACAACCATCAGGTTAGAGTCATATCATCTTTTTCACTCCATTGGGAAAGATATGTGGTGAGTGGTGTTTATATTTACCAATTTGCTTCTGAGGTGAATCAAACTCAATTTTTGTCTGAGGTGTAGTAAACTCAGTCGCAGAATGAACCTAAAGTGAAACACAGGAGAAACAGAGAATTCTCAATACCACATCACAGACTGTTGACTCTCAGTGCTTTTATCTCGAAGCCCTCAGAGCACAAGTCAAGAGAGGAAATCCGGTCTCACTGGACGAGAGACCACAGATGCAGCAATAGGTTCCCTGGTTTGCGTCTTTAAAGGTCACAGCACAGCTGAAATATATTAACTCTTTAAATCATGTCAAGAAGAAAAAAAGTGAATTCATTATTAAACTTTGCAGTGTTAACTTTCCAGCTCGGTGTTCCACTCTCCCACGTTACACCTCTAGACTCTTGTCTCCGTGCAAAGGTGAGATAACCTCACCTTTTTTTAATACGCAGCTTTATCTCCAAAAAAAAACTTCAACGCAAAGTAATGCATTCGTTTTTGGGAACCAATGACATTGGAGTCAAAAGAGATGTCCAAAGAGTCATCACTTACCAGCTCTTGACCTTCTACACACAGCAGTCACATATTTACAACTTCAAATCTATTTATTTGCCACACACTGCTGTAGTGATAATTAGCTTGAATACAGTAAGTCAGAGTGATATGAAATTCGGTTACAAATGAAATTGAAACCACTCTCTCATGCCTTCTTCCTTTGACTAGTACATCCATCACAGCCTGTTGTCCCTTACCTTTTTTAACTCTCTCAGTTCTTCCTGCATGTTCATAATCTGGTAGGCTTCAAACCCCAGGGCCGCAAACACAAGCAGGAACAGCATGAGTACGATCAGGGACAGAGCGGGGCTGACCCCCATGCAGCCCCGACTCTTCCCACGGCTCCTCACCCTCTCCTGGGGGGGTGGGTAGGACCAGCAGGGTACAAGATTCGGAGGCTGGGCAGAGTGCTGCGGCCCTCCACCTCCATCCACAAGGAAAACCTGTGGGAACGGATAGCTCTGGTCAACGCTCATGGTGCAGGTCCAAACTCTGTTTGCATCTAACAGCTCTGCACATGAAGGTGTGTTCTTTTGTCTTCTCACCTCTTGTCTTAAAAAAAGAAGCTTCAGCTGTCAAGTCATTCACCACCCACAAGTCCCTCCCACACGCACCATGGGCGGAAGACAAGTGCTCATTACTTGTCATTAATTTACACAAGCCAATCAATTGTAATACCAGCCAATGTATCCTGTTCTGCGATTCTACATAATTTTTAAAACTACCTGTCACTCTAAACTAAAACAAAGTTTAAAGTTAGCTATGTGCTTACTTATCTGTGCAGTGTGCATTTCAAAAGCTGTAGCTCAGTCTGAAGGGAACGGAAGCTAGAGGTTAAGATGACCCCCACCTCACTAACCACCATCAAGTCAAGATCAGAATGAGACCTTTTCACAAATTCCACGAAAGGAAAGAGTGATCAGACACAGTCACCTGCCCAGCATTTCACATGCAGCGCAACAGGTCTTTGGCACAGGTAACATAGTGTGCAACATAGCCTACAGTGAATTTGTTTTTCCTTCTAGTTGTCACTGAACTTCTTCACATCTGAATCATGCCCTGAATCTGAACATTTACCCCTAGTTTTTAACCATTTAATAATGCATTTTCATTCAAATGTGTGTTAGTAAACAATGATGCGACAGTTTCAGTAGAACACAGCGCATTGTTGGTGGGTAGATTTTGCTGCCACATGAAAAGAAAATGTGTCTCTACATTGGCACTGCTGCGTTTGAAAAGCTTGTAGTGTGAGACAGCGATACTTCAGAGGTGAAAATTAACCCCAGATAATACCTCCGAGATGAATTTACAGGAAAGCTGAACGCGTAAGCACCCTTTCGTCCCCACTCAGTGAGGAGTTAATGCCGTTGTGGTCTTTCTGCCACTATTGGGTTTCTTTCATAGGATAAAGATCAGTTACGCTGCTCCTTCACTGTGGTTGCAACAGTTTCCAGTTGTTTCCCCAATAAATATTTATTAGCACCATTAAGTGGGTGTTAAGTGGTTTTTGATAAAGGGCATTTTTTCAGCTTCATAGATGGACCTTAAAACAAGACATGCAGCATTGCACTGGAGGGCTGCCTCACGAATGCTTACACTACAACGTTGTTTAACTGTGTTGTGTTTTACATTACTTTTGAAGCAGAGCTAGTCTTGTACATTGTGTACATTTGTATTTATATGTGTTTAATTCAGTAACTACAAACAGCTCTCAGGCCTCTCTGTCCACTGAGTTTCATTTCCTTTCTCCAGGCACCTGCAGAGACAAAGGGAAACCCACCTTGCATTCTGCATTCACAGCTCTAACTGAAAGGGCAACTATACGTCAACCTTAACCATAAACTGTTCAGGCATTCTGCGCTCTACAAGCTGAAGTGTCTGTTTCCCAGAAGTGACATGCAGCCCTGACAGCAGCAGCGGCAGCACTGAGTGTTTAAGTGGGAGGGTGGGGTTGTGGGGTCTAACCAGGCCGTGTTCAGTGGCTCTGCTCTAGTTATTAAAACCAGACAAGGTGACTAAAAAGATTAACTGAATCAGCAAATATATCAATGAACGCTGCCTGGTTCTCACCGTCTTCCGTCTCTCTGTTGCATAACGGAGAATGTTGTGGTCATGATGACTGAAATTACAAAGATTTTTGAACCTGAAATTTATGACATTACTCATGTCTTTCGTGCAAAGATGAACTTTCCCTTACGCATGGCTTGTGAGGAAAATATTAAGATTTTCTGTGTACTCATTACAAATTATGACATCGTGATCCATAATCGAAAAGTGTAAATAGTCACAGAAACTTAAATATAGAAAATATGGGCCTATCAAAATTATGACAGGATTAAAAGGAATACGAATACAACTTTAACATTTCTAACATAAATATCTCACCTGCATGACCCAACACTATTAAGGAAGTCTTTAAATTAATTCAGAGCAGAAAGGGGTTCCATAAAACACTTTATTGCATTTAAAAATGTAGAGGACCATTACATTTCACGATCATCACGTGTCGCAGTCCTCATCAGAAGAAGAATAACAGTCAAGTCCCAGGACATGGCCTTTCCTCTCCTCCGCTGTCCCAGTATTGGATGATATCCTTTCTGCGGCCTCACAGTCTGAGTTACGCTCTTGCCCAACAACACATCCCATCCTCGCACCACAATGGTTCTGTGTGTCTCTGCTCTGGGTTGACTGTGTTTGCATTAATGAAGCATTAACAAGGTTGGGCAGGCCAGACTGCAGCACCATGGCGAGGCTCTGTGTTTGAGAGGAGCCCCGCTGAACCGGCGGTCCCCTGAACGCAGCAGCCGCGATCGCCAGCTTTGTGTGGTCAAAGGAGAGGGGCTGGTCCTGGTCTGCACTCACTGCCTCTGAGGGGTCTGAGTTTGGGTGGGTGGGGAAAGGGGTTTGAACCCTGGTCTCTGATTGGCTGAGAGGTCGCTGTTTCTCAGGGGCTGAGGTTTTGAAATATCCTGTCAAATTTCCAACCAAGTCGCTTTCACTTCTACATGACTGACCGCTGCCTTCATGAGAGTCACAGGGCCGAGGTTTTTTATCTGTAAATAGGAGTGAAGATACACAGATTGAGGTCAGCTGCTGGTGTGTTAAAGAAATACTTTACCCATAATGAAATGTAATCAGAAAAAAAGGATATTGAACAACTAATAGCAAAATACAAATATACAATACTGCATGTCTGAAAACGTTTTTTTTTTTACTGTGTATTCGCACATCACGAGACTCTTCAACAAGTTAATCAGTTAAATCAAACTTGTGTCCCAATTTGACTTCCTGTCTACTAGTGTGCATGCATGTAAACATACGTCGGTGTATAGCTGGAAATATTTATTGTTCTGTTATATCAGATGAAAAAGTTATATTTACTTGCAAGTTTTAAATTAAATGAAAAAAACACACATTTTGTTAAATTTCTCCACTATTTAATTCTTAGAGGACTATAAAAAACGCTTAACCGTCTGGTTATTCATGTATATCATGCCGACTTGCAATGTGCTGCCTATATTTGACAATTCTTTAAAAGACTCAAAACAGGATGATACTTATAATATATTTCTAGAGCCTGTTAATATGCAAACTGAACCCAAGCTTTCACTGCGTGCGAGAGATACGTCATAAGCTTTAACACACTGACCGATACTTGGAGTGTCGTGCGTGTCTGCTCTCCTCTTGCAGTATGCTCTAGGAGTCCATGGCTTATGTTTGCATGCTGGGTCGAGAACTCGTAGTTTGGTGATGAAGCGTTTGTACTCTTTCTCTAAAGACTCAATGCGCAGCTGGAACTCAGCAATCTTCCTCTCCGGGTAGTGAGACAGCTGGGATTGCTGAGAGAGAAGACGTACAGGGAAAACATTATTTCAGTGTCATTAGAAACGTTGTTGAATTAATGTGACACAGTACTTACAATTGACTTACCTGCAAATAATATTCTATTTCATTCTTGATGCCGAGGATCCACTTTTTCACAGAGGAAGCTGAATTGAGCGTAGACTGCAAAGAAAATGGTTGGCTCAAATAAACTAGTCGAAATAAGGCAATTGAGGTGAAGTTTTATTGATTGATCAATGATCATTAATAACAATTAATAACTTTTCATTACCAGCTTGGGTCTCCTCTCATGTACATCTTTGATGCGTCCCTCTGTAAATTATACAAAGAAATGAACCATTAGTTTAGCAGGAGCTTAGTGTTTAAAATGAGCTACATGGTGAATGCTAGGAAATAAGCACTGTAAGGAAATGTGAACTAGCTTTTCATGTTACTTCCAAAAGGCAGCACCTTTCATTACAACCGGATGGAGTAATCTAAGTAAAAACTGTGAGTTAGCATCACTGTAGCTAAAACTCAAAGCTAGCACTCCGTATCTTTGTTTATTGCAAATATGAATTAAATACGGCATATACTTTGGGCTTCTGGCTGCGTACCCTCTCTCTCTTTCTGAAGCCACAGTCTGTTCAATTTTCCTTGTTGCTTCTCTTCGTTTCTGGCCATTTTAAATCATGATCCAGAGTCTGCAAGAGTAAGGCGTCTCATACAAAACAATGTCACGTGACACAAAATTATGTCACATGACTTTCATACCGCGAGAGTAGGTCCCCAACGTTAATTGCATTGGTCATTACTATAAAGAGCACTAAAAACCACAGTCGGACATTTTTTCTGTTCCTGGGGTTTGTATGTAAAATGGATATTATTTATCAATATATACGTTATCATAATATTAGAGAATATAATACTATCCTATTTTTAACAGTAAGAAAATACATGTAAGGGCATTTTAGTTGGTCAATATGATGCCAATTTCAGATACTTTGTATACAACTGGGTAGATTAGCAGTACAGTATACTACATACATCATATAAGCATACTGGTACTCTATGTATGAATGTTAAATTAATGTAGGGGAGTAAAAAGTACAATTTGCCACATATTTTTTGTGTACTAGAAATACAAAGTATACTTTTTATTTTGTTTTTATTTAGCATTAAATGGAAATACTCAAGTTAAGAATGATTATGTTAAAATGGAATTTAAATACAATACTTAAGTAAAGGTACTTTGTTACACAACTGGTTGGTAGTTATACAGAGTCAATGTATCAGTAGGCCTCAGGAGATTAAGTTTGGTCATTGCTAACTTAACCAACTTGCTAAAAATCAACAACAATATCTCCACAGTAATGTTGCAGACTAAAAATGACTTCCGTTAAGATGGCGCCTTGGCCCTTCAAAAACATATATCCATCCATCCATCCATCTTCTTCCGCTTATCCGTGGTCGGGTCGCGGGGGTAGCAGTTCCAGCAGAGAGCCCCAAACTTTCTTTTCCCTGGCGACATCAACCAGCTCTGACTGGGGGATCCCAAGGCGCTCCCAGGCCAGCGAAGAGATATAATCCCTCCACCTGGTCCTAGGTCTACCCCTTGGTCTCTTCCCAGCTGGACGTGCCTGGAACACCTCCCTAGGGAGGCGCCCAGGTGGCATCCTAACTAGGTGCCCGAACCACCTCAACTGGCTCCTTTCGACGCGAAGGAGGAGCGGCTCAACTCCGAGTCCCTCCCTGATGACCGAACTTCTCACCTTATCCCTAAGGGAGACACCAGCCACCCTGCGGAGAAAACCCATCTCGGCCGCTTGTATCCGCGATCTCGTTCTTTCGGTCATGACCCATCCTTCATGACCATAGGTGAGGGTAGGAACGAAAATGGCCCGGTAGACAGAGAGCTTTGCCTTCTGGCTCAGCTCCCTTTTCGTCACAACGGTGCGGTTAAAGCGACTGCAGTACCGCTCCCGCTGCTCCGATTCTCCGGCCCATCTCACGCTCCATTGTTCCCTCACTCGAGAACAAGACCCCGAGATACTTGAACTCCTTCACTTGGGGTAAGGACTCATTCCCTACTTGAAGTGGACAGTCCATCGGTTTCCTGCTGAGAACCATGGCCTCAGATTTGGAGGTGCTGATCCTCATCCCAGCCGCTTCACACTCGGTTGCGAACCGATCCAGTGAGTGCTGAAGGTCGCAGACCGATGAAGCCATTAGAACCACATCATCTGCAAAAAGCAGTGGTGCAATCCTTAGTCCACCGAACTGCAGACCCCCTCCCCCATGACTACGCCTCGAAATCCGATCCATGTATATTACAAACAGGATTGGTGACAAAGCGCAGCCCTGGCGGAGGCCAACCCTCACCGGAAATGGGTCCGTACTTACTGCCGAGGACCCGGACACAGCTCTCGCTTTGGGAGTACAGAGATTGGATGGCCCTGAGTAGAGACCCCCTCACCCCATACTCCCGCAGCACCTCCCACAGTAACTCCCTGGGAACTCGGTCATACGCCTTCTCCAAGTCTACAAAACACATGTAGACCGGATAAGCGTATTCCCAGGCCCCCTCCAGGATCCTTGCGAGAGTAAAAAGCTGATCCGTCGTTCCACGACCAGGACGGAATCCGCATTGTTCCTCCTCAATCTGAGGTTCGACAATCGGCCTGACCCTCCTTTCGAGTACCTTAGAGTAAACTTTCCCGGGGAGGCTGAGTAGTGTGATGCCTCTGTAATTGGCACACACCCTCTGATCCCCCTTTTTAAAAAGGGGGACCACCACCCCGGTCTGCCACTCCTTCGGCACTGTTTCCGACTTCCACGCAACGTTGATGAGACGTGTCAACCATGACAGTCCCTCAACACCCAGAGCCTTCAGCATTTCCGGGCGGATCTCATCCACCCCCGGGGCTTTGCCACTGTGGAGTTGTTTGACGACCTCAGTGACCTCCCCCCGGGAGATTGGTGTTGATCCCCCGTCATACTCCAGCTCTGCCTCTAACATAGTGGGCGGAGTTGTCGGGTTCAGGAGTTCCTCAAAGTGTTCCTTCCAACGCCCTAACACTCCATCAGTTGGGGTCAACAACGTCCCATCCTTACTGTACACAGCTTGGATGGTTCCCTGCTTCCCCCTCCTGAGGTGTCGGACAGTTTTCCAGAACAACTTTGGTGCCGCCCGAAAGTCCTTCTCCATGTCTTCTCCGAACTTCTCCCACACCCGCTGCTTTGCCTCGGCCACGGATGAGGCTGCTGCCCTTCGGGCCTGTCGGTACCTTGCAACTGCCTCGGGAGTCCCCCGGGATAACAAATCCCTGAAGGCCTCCTTCTTCAGTCGGACGGCTTCCCTGACCACCGGTGTCCACCAGGAGGTTCGAGGGTTACCGCCCCTTGAGGCACCTAGGACCTTGAGAACACAGCTCCCCGCCGCGGCTTCGGCAATAGAGGCTTTGAACACCGACCACTCTGGTTCAATGTCCCCAACCTCCACAGGAATGCCCGAAAAGCTCCGCCGGAGGTGTGAGTTGAAGGCCTCCTGAACTTGGGCCTCCTCCAGACGTTCCCAGTTCACCCGAACTACACGTTTGGGCTTACCAGGTCTATCCAGAGGCTTCCCCCGCCACTCGACCCAACTCACCACCAGATGGTGATCAGTTGACAACTCCGCCCCTCTCTTTACCCGAGTGTCCAAAACATACGGCCTCAGGTCAGATGATACGATAACGAAATCGATCATGGACCTTCTGCCTAGGGTGCTCTGGTACCACGTACACTTATGAGCATCCTTATGTTCGAACATGGTGTTTGTTATGGCCAATCCATGACTAGCACAGAAGTCCAGTAACAAACCACCACTCCGGTTCAGATCAGGGGGGCCGTTCCTCCCAATCACGCCCCTCCAAGTGTCTCCATCATTGCCCACATGTGCGTTGAAGTCTCCCAGCAAGATTAAAGAGTCCCCTTCAGGAGCCCCATACAGGACTCTTTCCAGGGTCTCCAAAAAGGCCGTATACTCTGAACTGCTGTTGGGTGCATAAGCACACACAACAGTCAGAGTTTTCCCCCCCATAACCCGCAGGCGTAGGGAGGCGACCCTCTCGTCCACTGGGGTAAACTCCAACAACGAAGCACCTAACCGGGGACTTGTGAGTATCCCCACACCCGCCCGGCCCCTCACACCTTGAGCAACTCCGGAGAAGAATAGAGTCCAACCCCTATCCAGAAGTAAGGTTCCAGAGCCGACGCTGTACGTAGAGAAAACATATATATCGTTTTTAAATCTGTACCCACTTATTAAAGTCTGTTTATTTGGGCCATGATGTGTCTCAGTGTATTGTTGTGACAAAGCACTTTCTGGTGTAATATAATTGAGTAATGAAAGAAACGGTGACATAATGGAAAAGTGAAGTGGGGGGATAGAAAATAATTACCAAGAACTGCAAGTGAGGAAACCCAAAGCTTGAAAAAAAAATTCCCACCATGATCATTTAGGTCTCCAGTGGTTTTGGTTTTAGTGACAGTCAGTAACACATCGGCGGAAGGTGCATCATCAGCAGATACCATCTTCCGACCCTTCAGCACCATCTGCATCTTTGCAGAAATGTTGTCAGCAAAGCCATGAATTACTGAATATTACGTCTTTAACAGCAGATTTGTTTTTACCTAAACAACTGCGCACGGATACATAGCTACTATTGCAAGACCTCCTTTCAAGAACATTACACATCAAAGTAAAAAAACTGAGCACTGAATCAATACAGACCAACCAGTAGTTCAAGCATAACATTAGTGTAATACATATCAGCTTTTTGAACAAATGTGGGCATCACAAGTCTACAAGACATGTCTGTAAGATTCATGGCTAATTTACTTTAGGAGGACAAATCTCTGACTTGAAATTGTTACTGACCCACATAATTGTTTGAATCTCCTTTCACATGAGGACTGTTTCAGATATTCAATTTTATTGGCTTAAGTCTTTTGGAAAACATATTTTCTTTAGTGATTAGAGTCCCTGCTCATGAGCACATAGTTTATAAAAGATAATTAAGATGGCTTTTTCTTCCTGTGCTTTGTATTATTAACTCCCCTTACGTAATTTGATAAGAAACGCATTTTGCATGAGTAAAATTGCAATGCACTCATGGTCTGGTGTGTCTCTACTCTTTGCCACCTGCAGAGGTGTCTTCCCAACGTTAAGATGTTCCCAGCTCGGCCCCAGTCTCCTCACTACCTCCCGGTGTCTGCCTCGTGCAGGACAGTGCAGAGTAGTTTCTTTACTGTGATGTCTTTAACCACAGCCTCACGAAGAAGCATTGCCACACGTTTGTGGCCCCTCTCAGCTGCAGCATGAAGTGGTGTTAGCCTCCATGCATCCCTCTCCATTGTGCCCTTGTTGTTGAGTTACTGTAGAATAGCTAAAACCACGCTGGCATGCCCACCAGCTGCTTTGGTATAGAGAAGCGTGGAGGCGTGTTTGGGTTGGCTTTGGCCAACAGCAGTAAGTCTCAAACAGCTTCCACAAGGGAAGAGGTGGCCTAGTGCAAGGCCGACTACGCATTTACCTCAATCAAATATCTACCTACAGGTTTGATAATTACCTGTGGTCCAGCGCCCAACAACAAATCCATTTATGTTTATTACACTGAGCTGCCAGGTTCAGAAGGGTTTGGGGTCCAGAAATGTTTGTTTGTTTGCCTTTTGCAGCAATGTCTGCACTACACTGCAAGTACGTATAGAGACAGGTGCAATGTTAAGGGAATATAAAGTGGCATCCAATTTAGCCTGTTTGGCTTTCAGCACTCTGAAATTAGATTAAAATACTTTGGCTATTATTTTATGATAACATCTGGTTTCCTTCTAGAAATCAGCCTGAAAGATGTGGTTCAGACGGTTGCTGCTACATTGTTGGTTTAATCCATAGACTGTATGGTTAATCACTGACACACATGGTTGAGTGGGGAAATAATGAATCGTAAGACGACACTGACCTCTAGTGTTGTTGTTGCTGTCTGCAAAACTAACCAAAAATTAAATGTACGCTGAAGTAAAGTTATGCAAAATATTACATAGTTGCCCCACTTTTGGTAGTACAAAAACACAACAAAGTACAAAAAACACAACAGAAAGCTGCTTTAGTGTATTCTCGACAACGTTTTGTTTGCAGTTTTTATAGGCCTAACATTAAAGCCTATTTCAACTTCATTTAAATAGCCTAACAATCCTAAAACCACAGCCAATCAGATCATAGCATGCAGCCCAAAGGGCTTCACAGAGCAAGATAAGACAAATAAATAAAAGTTACTCAACATAATCAGTTCATGGTCTGACTAAACAATTAGATCAATGAGCAATACAAAAAATAACCTGTTCCCAGAATCAATATATTCAAAAATGTATGAAAACCAATGTTTAAGACCTAAAAAGTAAGGCAACACACATTTTAAAGCTCCAAGTAAGAGCCAGGCTAAAACGATATATCTTTATTTTCAAATGATTTATAGAGCTCAGACTCAGATTACCCAAAACTGAGCATCTATATTTAGATATTGGGTTTTCAATTTCATTCATTTTTTATGTGGAAAATGGAATGCATCTATTCACTTTGCTTTCCATAGGATACGTTTTGTTATAGGTTACAATCTTTTCATTGCTTTGTCCAGTGTGGCCCCCTCGGATAACTTCTCAGGGCTCACGTTGGTATTATTACGCAGAGATTATAGAGTCGACTCACTTCCCGTAACACACGCCTCCTCGGTCGTGACGTAGATCTTCCGAGCGCCCCCTCTCCTTATATGGTAGGGAAGGACTCCGCTTTCCGGGAATGATGTCACGCTGCCCCAAATTTGAAAAAGATCCGAACAGCAAAATGATAGACCCCATTAAAATCCTATCACGTAAATGCATAATAAATAATAACAATTGTGACAGTCTTTGGACCTAACAAATGACTTAGAATAAATCTGCTTGCAACTCTTTTTGATATCTCCTATATCTCTTTTATAATCATATCGACATATGTTTATGTTATGTTGTTTAATTTTTAACTCATGCTCTTACTGAACAACTTCCCAAATCGTGATCATGAAAGTAAATCTAAACCAAAACATTCATTGCATATGCTTTTATAACAGTGGATATTGCATTTACCTAATGTATTTTCCTTTGTGTATGAATTTATTAAATAGTCGCTAACCAGTTTTACATGTATGTGTTAAACCATGCTTTGAAAATTCTCTCTATGGACTTATAAGCAAAAAATATAAGAAGAATCAAAGAAATAAGAGAAAATACAAAATAAAAAGGATAAATACATGATACAAGACATATAAAGCTATTTATTTTACGATAAGGCTTTATTGTGTATCAGCATATCTAATCTTTAAAGACTCCATTTGATAACCTGTCCTGTTTTTATAACACCTCATGAAATGTGTGTTTAAATTTTCAAGCAAAAACTGATGGTCCTATTCAAGCTGCAGTTGAGGCATGAAGATTGATAATCTCTGTGGTCTGTGTCTCCCTCTAGTGTTTGTTTTGGAGCAGGACGCAATAGTGGCTGATGATTGTCCAACATAAAACTACTACCTGAATGCAATATCTGACCTATCCCATTCACCTGCTGTAACTATCTGCAGGACCTGGTGGTTTACTGCAATAGGTGGCTTTACTTTCAGTAGTGTACAGCCCATAGGTATAGCCACTATTATTATTATAAAAAACAAAAAAACATTCTTTCTGAACTGTTCATATCTGAACATACTGGGATGGATTTTGGCAGCCTTACTGATGGAAACACATTTTTGACACCTTTGTCATTCCCTGAATTCAAAGGCCTAACAATACGTTTCTGACTTTGTGTTTCAGTGTTTGTTGTTGGATCCTTGTTTACATTTTGATTATGTTTGTTCCTTTTAAGTTACTGTTTCTGAGAGGAGCTTATTCTCATTGAAAGTACAGTATCTGATAGCAGGCTACAATGTTTCCTTAATTGCACTCTTTTACAAAACCATGGTGGTTTGTTTTATTAATTTGATATTTAGTAATGTCTCATTTATGGTGTAGCCTTTATCTACTCAGGACCTAAGACTTTATTCAAGGCAGTTTTCGACATACTGGAGTATGTTTGAGTTAACACTTCAAACAGGGGAGGAAGTATTGTTGAATAACTGTATGGTGCAATGGAGCATAGCCTGTGATTTTCCTGTTATGTGTCAAATCAGTGACACCTCGTATGTCTTCAGTTGAGATTTATCACATACTTCAACATGTTGTAACTCTGACAGTGTTGTATTTACACATTGTTAACATCTGAGAACAATGGGAGGTTTTTGTTCATATACGGTATAGTTATGTGTGTCTTGAGACAAAATAACCTGGACTTGTATTGGCCTCCATCTGTAAGGTAGCTTGGTCTGTCAGCTGACACACAATTACTTAGCATTGATCAATACAAGCACTAATGGAATTTACCTTGAGGTACTGGGAACTGGCAGCTCTTGCAACATGTTGCAACATGTTTTATTGTTTGAGCTCCTGACATGGCACACCCACTTTTTTTCTGTCACACACTTTCAAGAACACAGAGGCAATGTTTCTTCATTTCATCTGGTTTATTTTCTTAAATATTGATTTGTTTCTGAGTTGCTCAGAAAATAAAACATAAAACAGTTCAACAGTATTTCATATTACAAAGGGTAAACATAAGTACTCCAAGTTGATCTTATATACATATAAAATGAGTGAAACCCCATTAAACAACTTTAGAAAGTAAATCTTAAAGTTTTCTAACTGCATTTCTTACAATAAAGAAAAAAGTACTTTGTACTATATCTCAGAAGTCAGGCAGCTTTTGTTACAACTTTTCAGTCGTTTAGAGTTGGCCTACATGCCCAAGGCAGAGGCCATTAAGCAAGAAAAAGTCTCTATTGCATGTTCTTAAATCCTCTAATACTGAATTTCTCCTTTGATGGTCATGATAAGGTTCATGCAGAGCTGGGTGTAAATCAAGAAAGTTCAGTCTTGTCCAGCTCTGTAAAAACAGCAGGAAACAGAAAGCTATCCTGCCTGCATGCCCTCTCTGTTTCATGGCTACTGTCACTGTCCCGGGTCCATCTCTGGCACCGGGAAGCCCGTGGCCCTCAGGAACTTCAGTGCGGCCCCGGTCCTGCCAGTGTCTCGCCACATCATCCCAAATCCCGTCCGGATTTTCAGGAGATACGGCCACTCACTATCACAGGACGCATCCGTTTTACTTTCAACAGTATCCCCTCTCTCCGCCGCCGCTGATGACACCGCCTCAGAAGGTCTGGAGCTGCTGCGTTAACATGAGCTGGCACCCGCTGTTCACGTGGTTCATCACTTTCTGTTTTAGCTGGGCCACCTGCTCCCGCAACACGTTGGCGGTGGACGAGAGCTCCGAGTTCTGGGACTTGAGGTTCTTCACTTTATCCTCCAGCCTCGAGATGCGCTCCAGCTTCCTCTTTCGGCACTTGGAGGCAGCGACGCGGTTCCTCATTCGCTTTCTCTCGGCCTTGATGCGCTCCTGGTTCTCCATGTTGATCGGGGAGAGAGGAGGCGTCTCCCCCGGCATCTCAGGCACCGTTTGGGGCTCCTCTTTGAGCGCCGAGAGCCTGGAGGATGGCTGTCCGTAGATGGGAAGCTGTGGCCCGACAGAAGAGAAGGACATCACAGGGGCTGAGGTGGTGTAATTTGGTGCCGGGTTAAAAGTGTCCAAGTCCTCATAAACAGGCGAGTCCGAGCGCATGGCTATGTTGTTGTTGTAAACGGTGGCACCGGCAACAGATGACACAGGCGGCAGGGAAGTGTTGACACTTGTCTGAGAAGCTGAGGTGACATTCAGAGTGCCAGGCATGTGTTGGTGGTGGAGCTCAGCCAGGGCTCGGACAAACCCCTCGGCGAAGCCTTCCTGCTCATCGGTGACATTCTTGGGACACATGAACTGTGTAGGAGTCGGCGTGGTGGTGATGAGTCCGTTGCTGGACTGGATTATAAGCCGCTCCAGCTCCGGGGAGGCCAGCTTCAACAAGCCCACATCAGGGGAGGTGAGGATGTCGCTGGCTTTGGCGCGGAGGTGAGGTTTCAGAGTGCCCGTCGGATCGGAGAGGTTCAGTGTCATGTTGTGTTTCAGCGCTTTGGGATTGCTGTATCCATAGCCGGCGTTGTCTTGCTGGGAGAAAGCGTTGAGCGAGTCGTCATAAAAAGTAGTTTCCATCTTGGCATACATGGAAGAGAAGCCAACGTAGCTAAAAAGTCTTTATCAAAATACGTTTTCGTTCCCCTCCTTCTCAGGGAAAAACACCGGTTTCCAATCGTCCTCTCTGTGCGTAAAGACGTCCAAACTGTGAGTGTGCTGGATTTAGCTCTTAGCTATGGTAGAAAAGCTTTCGCCAAGTATCCAGACTAGTTTTGAGTCAGTGAATGAAGTTCTCTTGTCAGGCACCGACCCTGTCTGTGGTTCCTGCTCTGCCTGGGTGTGTATATACTCTGAGCTGAGCAGCGTGGAGGCAAACCTTATCTGCTGCTGCTGCCTCTCTAAAAATAGGCATTATGTCATGACAGGGCTCTCCCATTGGCTGAGGGGCGTGTCGTGGGCGGAGTCCGGCCCTCCCGATAAGGCGCGTTGCCTTGACTACCAACCAGAAGATTCTTAAACCCGCGGTGGATTGTGGGATTAGGTAATGCTGCAAGGAGAGCGTAAACGCAGTGCATTGTGGGATGACGTATTGAGTTTGAATATCTTGTTACCCGCTTTACTGTCAGTGACTGGCGGTCAGGACAGCCAGTGCTGCTGCTGTACCTCCCTTTTCTTACCACCAGTTATTTCGTTTATTTTATAAACATTAGGTGTGCAATATACTAGTTTATTTATTATACTGTACGCTACTTCTTAACCTATTTTCATATTTCTTCCTTGTTTGTATTTCTATTTGTTTTATCATTAAATTTGACATACACTGTTGTGTGTTGAAGGCTTGTAAATATTCTTATTTTCCCAGTTTCTTCCTAAGGTATAAATGAATGAAAACATACTAATTATAGCCTAACAATAATCAAAACGGTAATCAAAAAATGTGCATGTATAATTCACTGCTTATTTATATATTATCTGGATGTTTATATACATACATAAACAAGTATAACAAAACTGTATTAACCCTTTAAAAAAATGTTAATTAATATTTTTAAGGCCATTTAAAGTAAGTTGAATTATCAATGTCATAGAATGATTAAGGCCTACATCATTACATTCTATTTGTTCTAGTTGTGGTTATTTTTTACAGTAAATTCAAAAGTTAAACTTTCTATTTTCTCTCAACATATATTTGAAAATCAATCTTGCTTTTATAACAGCCATATAGAATACCACATACCAACAGTGAATGACAAATTACACTCCTCTTCTATCCTTCCAATTAAGTTAATGTGTGTTTATATGGCTTCAAAGCATTCTATTTGAGACAGTTAAAACAAACATTCTCACAAAATGAAGCTTTGCCAGCTTAGCCTGACTTTGAAATGCCATTTTGTAACAAAGTAAATGATAATGGCTCTTATATTCTATTTATTAAGTTACCTCACTATTAACCACCTTTATAGTAGCCTTTTTATTAAAAATGTAAAATGACATGAATAGATTATAGGGTTCAGTGTATCCTTTTCTATCTTCTATTCTGGAAAGTGTCTATATTACAGCTGAATTGTAGCTTTAATTTATTTGGGTTAGAACCTTTATATATACAGTCTATGGTTAGAACTGAAGAAAGTTGAAAGCTAAACATTAAAAAAAATATTGAATATAAAATCCTTTATATGAAAAAAAACTATATATTTTTCCGTGTGCATAATGCACTCATCGTGGAAAGTCGAGTCTGCATTTTGTTTCTCAGTCTGGGACAACATGGTGGTCTCTGGTTGGTGGTCCCTTATAAATAGTCTTGTATAGCACTACACAAAAACAGTATTTTTAATGGGTGGGAGTTAAAACTTGACACCTAGGCAGGTTAATGTAAACATAGACATAATTACTTATAAGAAATGCTTTAAAGCTTTTTTATTTACGTGAAGTGTAAAGCCAAGTCCATTTTATTGAGTCATGTACTTTGGTACCTACCAGTATTTCCTCTCTGCGGTCATTAGGAGACAGATTTAATAGCACTTTTTTACTTTTACCACAGCATATAGCAGCGTCTGAAAAGCTACATTAACGACCCTTTTATTTCTGCTACAACTACAAATTGTAAAAGATAGATCTACCGACGTCTGTTCGTCCTCATAAAGAGAAAGTACATTTCCTATTATCCATGTCAGGGTGTGTAATTAGTGTACTGTAGTCCATTGTCCCTTGGCCTTTGGTCAGAAATCACAGCTGGTTTAATGGCAGGAGGTTATCCGGTGTGTCTTACGTGTTCGCCTCTAGTCCTCCACACTCCCACTGTCTGGGTCATTTTCTGCCCTGCCAGCTTTACCGCCTACTATCTCCAGCACAGCACGTCTAAATATGTCCCCCTTGTGTGACAAGTAAATCAGTCCCCTGGCGCTGGCTGGCTCAGAAAGGCACCTTAGGAGGATGAACCTGATCGTAAAACACCACCACAGTCTGACTTTTTATGGCTACTAATGTTGTCTTTATGTACTGTTGTATATGTCAAACCACTGCCATCAATAGGGCTGGATGTAAGCTGATCCAACTCGTTTACTTAACTGATCGTTTGCAGGTTATTTTTTGATTGAACTGCATGAGAGAAGATTGTTTTACTTTATACGGTAATGCATACACTAAAAGGTTAAGTTGGGTCGCATAGAGGTTTTTTGGACTGACATGGCATATAACAAACCTATTTTAAAGGATTTTTTTCTCCATTTCTCAATTTTTCCTTACAGTCTTTCTTATCCTTTCATTTTCCTTACATCCACTTTGTCGCACTTTCATATCTATTACTCTGGGACAAAACGAGAGGAAGCAGAATAAGGACAAGTTGTTAAGGTACTTGTTTACACTCAATGATCAAATGGAACAGTTTGAAATATGTATCCACTTTTTACTCATTCATCTATTCATGACTGCTTTTCTTCTGAATTAAAGCACATTAAATAATCATAAGTATGAGTTATTGTGCCTCACACCTGACAGCAGGGATCCTCGTGTATGACTTCACCCGTTGTCCCAAATAGACGAATTAAGTAAGGGTAAAAACCAAGATGTAATTTAAATGTATTATCTTGTTAAAATTGAAGCTCTTTTCAAAGTAAAATCCTATGGCACAAAGTAGGACCTTGGTATATTTGGATATAATAATGTTCAATACAGAACCCTTAAATGTTTCAAGGCTGCAGCGCTGAATAAATTGGGTCTGCTTTTCTTCTCTGTGCTTTGCGTAACGTTATTAAGGGGTAACCATCCACAGCATAGTAGTTTGCCAAAGTAATTTTCTGTGTAGGAATGTATGGGAGAATATGCATGGAGGAACACTTCTGTTAAAGTCACTACACACAACGTGAAGTTAGGATTTCCTGCTGCTGGATATTTGGTCACTTGTGGTCACATGCAGTACTTGTTGTCCGTGCATGAAGCGGCAGAGGCCTATGAGGGGAGAAGTCGATTGTTAACAGTTGAGAAATGTTTCAGAAAGAGGCCACATCCAAGTATTCAAACAAGTTTAGTATGATTTTTTGTGAGAATCTGTCTCATATTAAAGGTGTAGTGATTCTTTGTCAGGCTGCAGGCCATATTTCTCTAATTAAGGCCGATTCACTGCCACGAGTTAAACAGGTTCCGTTTTTTTGAGACTCGCTGTTCTAATTTAATTATTTTAGGTTGGTGGAGCTCACTACAGTTTTGCAGGACTCTGGGAAGTGAGGTTTCAACACGTTGGAAAAATATATGTACAATGGGATTGATGGATAGGGAGCAGGAACACTTACTTAGTACTTTCCATCTGTGGAAAACCTATAACCCATAATCTTATACAAAATCTGTATGATATAATATGGCTTAAATAATTAAAAAAATTAACATAATGATGGCGCTAGTTCAAACTAATCATGGGATCAGCAAAGTTATGCCAATTTATCCTGACTTGTACATCCATGTTTGTACCAAATTAACTTGCAATCATTACAATAGTTATAGTTATATCATTTAAAACCACGTCAAACAAAGTCTTTGGGGTCCATCATGGGAAGCCAGATTGTTTGAATAAAATTCCCTGCCAACCCTGCAGGTATATTTATGTGTAAACTTCAAAATGCTGATATCCTAGAGGATAAGTCAGAGAATTACCAAAGTGATTAGGATTTATCCTCTGGGGACCGTGAACATCTAAAACTTCATGGAAATCCAACTGACTGACAATAATATGTATTATTCAAAGCTGCTGCATGCTTAATTATTGCACATTCATTTGGCTAGTTTGCAGTTTGACCTTATAAATATTTAAAACACCTTTTCTTTATTTCATTCGACAGATCTTATGATTCAAGTACTTTTACCTGGATCTGGATCAGTGTCCTAATTTCAAGATTAATAATGGCTCACACTATGTGTTTTTCAAATAACAAGTTCCTGCTCAGCTGTATCCTGACCTGAGGTGGTACACTTTCTTCTGAGTTGTCTTTAGCCTTTCCTCCCATCTACCCCTGCTTCTCGTGGACTCTTTTTAAACCACTGTCTTCTTCCCCTCTCTCCTGACTTGCACCCCTGAACTGTTTTTCCCTCTGGACTGGATCCCACATGTCCTCCACTTACAGCCCCCCCACAGTTAGCCTTTCTCTTCTCTCCCTCTCATCTTACTCCTATCAGTGGTTGTCCAGGCAGCAGGATTTCCCCTGTGATGGAAACAGGCTGCGGCCCAAATTGTATTGTTCCAGCAGTTATTTTCAGTAAAATCTGAGTGCTTTCCGTGTTTGGGTCGGTATCATTAAAAGTTAAAGGACTGGCCAATGCACTGCAGTACAAAGGACATGCACACGTGTAAAGCCAATCAAAAAAACCTTTTTTGGGAGTCAGTACGTCACACTGAAAATCCCTTAAGGTTTGCAAGGTGAATAAGAGAGAACGGGAGACGGACCGTTGAAGCTTTTGAGACAGTGCACACTCACAATGGTCTTACCCTGTCAGAACAATTGTTGTTTCAGCTGTAATGTGAAGGAAAGAAAAGCAACCAGCTGTGGAGATTGTGCGTCAGCCTGGCTTGTAAGCAAACACATATCGGTCTACTTTTACTGTAAGTTTCATGCATTTGAAAATGTATTTGTGGAAAGCAAAATAGAGGATATTTGCACCAATATTTAAATCAATGTGAATTTGATATATCAGCGATAACAAACCAGAGGTAATCCCACTGGGAACATGGAAACACTATGAAGCTCAAATAATTTGATAAAAAATCAATTACGATTTACTATAAAATAAGAACCACATGAGTCCAAAGAGCTGAGCACCACATGTTTGATTACAAGTGTGTGAAAACTATATGCACGCAGAGAGGTTGAAAACTGTTTAAAGTAAACGATAAATAGATGGTAGTTAGATTAAAGTATAATATGGTTTGAAATAGATGAAGTAAGGTTGAGATTGTTAGCAGAGACATCGGTTTGGATTCAAGTTGTAGTTCTATAAATACTACTATAAATGACAACTTAACCAAATCAAAATGATATATGTCTGACGAAACATGTTGAGAAACCTTTTGTAAATGATAGAGAAGGAATGTTGACCAATTTACTTCCCCCTAATAAGATGTAAAAAGAGAATACATAGCCTGTAGATGGATTTACACTCCAGGACAAAACAATGATATTGAAGAGCCCCTTTCTGTTTTTTTTGTTCTTTTCCACTTCTCGTTCTGTTAAACTACATCTATAATTAGTAGTACACACCAGAAAGGTCAGTGTTTTGAAATAGTCCTGGGAAAATGGATGAGTTGAACTTTTATAAACTTGTTAGATTTCTTGTGTTCCATGTTCAAGTCAAGTTGGTTCACAATAATTGTGTGCATTTGAGAGTATGTGTGTGTTTGAGAGAAGCACATAGAGACAGAAAGAAAGAGACACACACACACACACATCTCAGCCATTTCTTAATGAAAAAGGAAAGACGCAGCTAAATGACAAACGTCCCTCTTTCCTTCTAGATTTACGACATGGTGTAAAAGCTGGAATCATTGTGTTTGATTACTACACACACACACACACATACACACACTTACAGTGAATCTCCCAGAGTGATGTTTCATTGTTACGCCCTTCACCAAGTGTGGAATGAGTGTTTGATGCCCGCCTCCGACAGGGTTTTTCGCAGTTTTAATTAATTTGCCCATAAAATGAACCATGATTCCCTGCAGCCTCTTTGGCACCCTCAGCCACAAAAGACTTTATTAGATTTGACAATTAATCGTCACTAACTACCCAGACTAATCCCATTTTAGATTTATTGTACAGAATCATATGGAATATCGATCGTCTCTCCCTCTTTTTGACCCTTTCAGCGCACCGTAACTCACCCGGCCAGTGTACAATGACATCATTGGGTAAGGGTGGGCACACTGCAGGTTCTTTGACTTTGCTTTTGGGCCACAGATGCTGTTTTGTCGTAGCTAACAGAGAGAAGCAAGAACACAACTTCAGTTAAAGGGTTACATAGACTGAGATTTGTATGGTTTTGTGGGCTGCTTGTCTTCATGCGTTTTTATTTGTTGTTGCAGAGTAATTTAATCTATGAGAGTGAGTCTGGGCCTCATTATGTAAATTAAATAACCTCATCTAGAAAGAGAGGCGAAGTGAGCTACAGCAGGACACACACACACACACACACACACACACACACACACACACACAGTAGTGTACACTCAGAGGCACACAGAAGCACTAAAACACACATGCACACATAGGAGCAGGCGAAGTAAATGGCCTTTTGGACACAGCATAGTAGTTTGTGTGCACACATGCAGCCTGTGTGTGTGTGTGTGTGTGTGTGTGTGTGTGTGTGTGTGTGTGTGTGTGTGTGTGTGTGTGTGTGTGTGTGTGTGTGTGTGTGTGTGTGTGTGAGTGAGTGATTGTGTGTGTGTACACATTCTCAGAGACCTGTTTGAGTCCTCAGCGGGCTCTGCTCAGCCTGTAACAGGGAGGTGAGTGTGTGAGTGTGTCACCAGGGAGAATGATCGATAGCTATTAAAATTCACCAGTGCCTCAATCCAGACGGAGGACTATTTGTGTGTGTGTGTGTGTGTGTGTGTGTGTGTGTGTGTGTGTGTGTGTGTGTGTGTGTGTGTGTGTGTGTGTGTGTGTGTGTGTGTGTGTGTGTGTGTGTGTGTGTGTGTGTGTGTGTGTGTGTGTGTGTGTGTGTGTGTGTGTGTGTGTGTGTGTGTGTGTGTGTGTGTGTGTGTGTGTGTGTTGAGCCATGATCAAGCACTGTGTTTGTACAGGTGGGACACTGTAGGCAGCACTGCTAACCTGTTCCACTCCATTTACCTCTGCAAGCTGGAGGAGCACGAGGTGTGTGTTTTTATTTTAGTCTTGAGCTGCATTTGTGTTGTTTGTGTGTGTTGTGTGTGTGCAAGTGTGACTGGGAGGCTGTCAGTGTGTGTTTGGACTGCTGGTTATTCTAGCCTGGCTTTTCAGAGGCAATAAAAGGTAAATGGAGAAGAAGGAGCGGGGGGAGTGACAGGACTGAAATATTGTTTTAAGTCGAGCAGCAGATTCAATCTGAGGTCGATAAAGACCAAAAGAAAGAAGAATTTGTCCTTTTTTTATGTTGAAGAAGAGAGAACATGAATACAGGTTAGATGCTTTACAAAAAAGCACTGAAGGCCCGATGAAAATCTTGCATAAACTATATATTTAGGCTTTATTGGATATATGATAAGTATATCCAATAAAGTATAAGGGAATCTGATCTTGCTGACTGCAGTCCTATGAAACAAGAGACATCCAG
Source organism: Gymnodraco acuticeps (assembly GCF_902827175.1). Taxonomy (NCBI): domain Eukaryota; kingdom Metazoa; phylum Chordata; class Actinopteri; order Perciformes; family Bathydraconidae; genus Gymnodraco; species Gymnodraco acuticeps. Next base: position 969,616 of record NW_022990673.1, read on the forward strand.
CTATTAAAAAAACAGACTTCTGTCTTTTCACTTATTTTTTGCTCTCTCTATCTCTGTCTCTGTATCATGCTCACATGTTTGTGCGTTGTACACACTCTCACACAGATCATCCTCACCACCCTCCTCTGAGACAGCCATGAAACCTGATCACAGATCAATATTGAGTGGTGTTATGGTTGTAGGGGAGGGGGATCAGATTTTGAGGGATGTCTGGCTGTTGGTCGAGGGATTTTATATAAAACCTTATACAGCACTAGACCATAGAACATTATTCTTTCTGATTGAGAGGCAGCTGTCAATTACAGTGACACACCTCAACGATTCTTTCCAGATTATTTGTTTATTCACTTCTTCAAATGTTTTTTCAGGCAAGCCTCGTACTTTTTCTGATCAATAGCGTATGTGGCCGCACACTTCAGCATTTATGACACAATGGCAAATGCTAAAACATAGTGTAACCGTAGCATTAAGAGTAGCAGAGGTAATACAGTGATCATCTTGTCTAATATTAGTAATATCAGTTACACAGAAATATTTACCCTACTTTTGCCTACTTTATTCATTTTATATGGTAATACCAGGCTTTAGCAACAAAACTCCTGAGTGTATTAAATCATCTGTAATATATTTAATAAATTCAACTTTGTACGGGTAATACAAATCTATTATTCGTTTTTTCAGAACTAACTTGTGGTTAAATTAAAAGGAAAATACTGGACTCAGATGACAGGACTAATGTCATCCATTTGTTTTCCACATTGGAACTCTGTGCTGTGTATCAGATACTCTGTATTATTGACACCAGAGACCCATGGGAGACACTGTGTGTGTGTGTGTGTGTGTGTGTGTGTGTGTGTGTGTGTGTGTGTGTGTGTGTGTGTGTGTGTGTGTGTGTGTGTGTGTGTGTGTGTGTGTGTGTGTGTGTGTATGTGTGTGTGTGTGTGTGTGTGTGTGTGTGTGTGTGTGTGTGTGTGTGTGTGTGTGTGTGTGACCTAGCATTACTATGCTTGTGGGGACCTAAATCTGTTTACACAGTCACATGTGGGGACTCGCCTCCCTTATGGGGACAACATGGAGGTCCCCATGAGGGGAATCATTAATTTTAGGGTGAATACTTGGTTAAGGGTAAGGGTTAGGGTTAGGCATGTGTTGGTTATGGTTAAGGTTAGTATAAGTCACCAGGAAATGCATGTAAGTCAATGTAATGTCCCCTGAAGTGATGTATACATGGTATGTGTGTGTGTGTGTGTGTGTGTGTGTGTGTGTGTGTGTGTGTGTGTGTGTGTGTGTGTGTGTGTGTGTGTGTGTGTGTGAGTGAAGTACGTGTTTGTTTGCTGCTAGGTTGGGAGAGGCTGAAGGGAGGAATCAGCGGTACGTAGCTGTCTACCACTCTCATTCTCTGACTTCCCCCTTTTAATGTTCAACCCATTTCTTTTCTAAATTATACTTTTTTCCCATGTCTCAATTCTCAGTGTTTCCTTTCCCTCGCTCGCCGGTATCATTCGCAGGGATTTGCTAATAAATGTTTTGGTTGTCCTGTTGCCGTGCCAACCGAGCAACAAATATTTGGAGCTATGTGGCACCTTCCACCAACATTCCAGGATCTGCTGTTGTGGAAAAAAGTTATTCTGTTAGCTGTCTCTTTTTCCTCCTCCTTCACTCCACGTCCAACTCTCTGACCCTCTCTCTCTCTCTCTCTCTCTCTCTCTCTCTCTCTCTCCCTCTCTTGCTCTCTCTCCTCCCTCACCCTTCACTGTCTCTCCCCTCCTCCCTTTCTGCCTCCCTCTAGATAAAAGGACTCTTTGTCTCCTGGTAAAATGAACTTCAAACAGTAGTTGGGACAAGTGGTTCTGTCCGACAGCAGGAACACACACTATAACTGGGCACTAATGTAGATTAGGAGGAGCAACTGCTTTGTTATTATAACTGGCTAAAGTGAGTTTATACATGCCTATGCTCTGCTAAAATATCATTACCCCTCCCCTTGTGTACAGAAAATGCTCTGGTACTCGGTAACTTAAGTAAGTCTTGATTTAATGTGCTCAAGGTTGCGCAAATAGTAATCCATAACCTGGTGTCAGTGCGATGAGCAGCATTTACAGTATCAACAGTCAGTGGATGCAATAATGGGAACATCTCTCACTATCAAATACAACATAACCATATAGGCATGTAACAAAACCTACCTCAACGCTGCATGGACTTCTCTCTGATAGATAGCGGGAAGTGACATACTTAGGTACTATGTGTACGTACAGTTTCAAGGTAGTTTCACTTTGCTAGAGTATTTCTATTTTAGGTTACTTTATACATATTCTGCAAACCACAACTCCTCCAAGTAATGTTGTTTTGTTTCTGCTTAGGAGGACATTATCTTTGACAATGTAGTATATAGCACTTGAAAGCTACTGTTACATTTATAGTGCAGATTAAGATATTTGGAAACAAAGAAACTACATTAAATGTTATATTCATATAAACCATGATGTAGATTGGATGGACCATTTTATTTGTTTGCAGATTGAAAATTGAGACCAGTAGAAAGCTCTGAGTTTCAGAGGCATAAAGATTGAGTTGTCAGATAAGAACTTCTCCTTATTGATGTGCCACTTCGATTTCATTTCAAGTTTCTCTTCTGTTTGTGCTTTGTGAGTCTCAATCAGTGGATCCTCAGTTAATCATTGGATTAAGTTTTTACTTGGCCAAGTTATCGCTTCGTTCCTGAAAGGCGATCAATTCTTTCAGCGTGAAATCTGAAACTTCTGACAATTGATATACAAGCGGTGCCTGGGAATAGGCCTGTTTAAGGATTTACGTGCAAGCTTGCACACAGATACTGAGCACACAAACATGCACACGCACAGACACTGATGGAAACCAGGAGCAGAGGAGCTCTGTGAGGCATCCCACTCATCTGGTCTGTCTTGTACATTTTGATTTAAGGATTAACACCAAGATGTGACATGTGTGTATGTAGATATATCTCATCAATATAAAGCACCATTTATCTACTTATACTCACTGACTGTTAGTTATGACTTTGCCAATGCCGTTGCTCCATTGATCACCGTGCAGACAAGAATTATAATCTGAATTTACAAAGAGAGACAGCAGGGAGTGTTTTTATAAATTGAGCTTTTTGGCGTCCTCTAACTGCTCAGGGGTCAGGATTTATGAGACCAATGCTGTTATACGGTGTCTGATGTGCTATCAGTTTTTTTTGGTCTGAAGTTACACAGTCTCCTAATTAAATGTGTCCTTTGTGTTTTATAAGTGCCTTTGTACAGTACACTCCTGAATTACTAGAAGACACTGACCGCCTCCAGTCCGTCTCTGATCACACCGGTCAGTGTGCACTGGATGTTATTCATTTCTAACTTGTCATTTCTTAAGAAGTTCTTAGAAGAGGGAGTGATCTTGCAGAATGTGGTATGTGTGTGTTTACACATTATTTCAGTTTGCGGTGGCTACGATCAGTGGCTAACTCTGTGGAATGCACTTCCGTAATCTCAACCAATCATTAATCTGTATTTACTCAGTGTAGCTCGGAGCACTCTGGCCGTGAGAAATCTTTCCCAAATCACCTCTCTACTTTAGCACACTTATGTGTGTGTGTGTGTGTGTGTGTGTGTGTGTGTGTGTGTGTGTGTGTGTGTGTGTGTGTGTGTGTGTGTGTGTGTGTGTGTGTGTGTGTGTGTGTGTGTGTGTGTGTGTGTGTGTGTGTGTGTGTGTGTGTGTGTGTGTGTGTGTGTGTGTGTGTGTGGTTAGACTGGTTTGTCAGAGAGGAATATCAAAAATGCTCAGCCGAAACTATCGCTGGTGCATGCACATGCTCTCCATGTTTCACATACAAACACACAGGAGTGATTGAGTGAGCGTTTGGAATCCTGTCTGCACTTAAAGGCCTGCCTCTATCTCAGAAGGTTAAGGGCTATGGCTCTTATCACATGCTGAGACTGTGTGTGCACATGCTTCAGTATGTGTGTGTTTGAATAACCCTGTGCATGTGTGTGTGCATGTTTGAGAAAACACAGACGGGCCCATGAGACTGCTCAGGCTGTGTGTTTTGGCTCTGTCAGGCAGACCATTACCATGGCGTCGAAGGTCAGGTGGTCCGGCCAGAAGGCCCAGATATACTTGTGTGTTTGAATGAAGTATGCCTGATGAAAAACCTCTCTGGGAAGTTGATGTGCACTTCCTTAGTTCCCACTGGGTTTACGGGATTCTCTGACACTTCCCAAAAGCGTTCTGCATGTCTTTGTGCGGCTGAAGGGTTAGATAGTGATGAGCAGGCCACCCTGGAAGGCCACAGGTTTTATACCATGTACTCCCTAAATCATTGAGCAACACTTTGATCACTCACCTGTGTCAAAGAGATTACAAGCAGCTATAGAAACGTTGCTGATATGCAATAAAATATGAACACATGTTCTGAAGCCTATCCTCCTTTTCTCCAAGAGCATAGAGCTATTATTGAATGTGGCAATCATGCTGTCAACTTTTCAGCAGTAAAATAATTGGTCCATCACTTTCACATGATACATGGTCTTGTGTTTTACATAAAACCAAAATGTTGAGAAAGAAACATATATATTTCAATGTCAAGAGACTAAATGCCAAATGTTTGGTAATACATCACCTGGAAGCATCCCTTTGATTTATCCTCTTTGACAAATAATGCTATCTGTTGTCATGGCATGATGATTAGGGAAACTTCAACAATACTAGTAAAAGCACAACACACTTTAATACTTCTACTACAACCAAACCAGTGCTCATACTGAGAAACACAAACAATAATAATGTTATTACTACATACATACAAGCTCTTTAGTCACATGGAGCTACTGAAAGCTCTGTTTCCACTCAACACTTATAGATATGTGTTGGCAGACAGTAGAAAGTCATCCAGGGAACCGTCCTGCAGCCCCCCCATACCCAGGTTACCTGAGGTCAACAGGGGGCCAGGCTGACCCATTGTATCTCCTCTTATTGCCACTCTCTGTTCTTCAGTACCACCCTCAGTATCTCCTGCTTCCTCAGGCTTGATATTGGGTGTTGTCGTGCTTTTCAGCAGGCTGTTTTAATAATGAATGTCTCTGTTTCTCTTTCTTTCTCTTTGAATCCAGGTCAACAACCATGTAAATTCTGTGTAACGGATTCCTCCGTGGTTCTGCACCAAACTAGATCTCTCCCTGGTTTCTGCACGCAAAGGTTATTGTGCAGAGACTTCAAAGGGCTTCATCCTTACCTGGGCATTTGTCATTTTGAAATGCATTTCTCACTTATTTACAATTTCATACGTCAAAGGAGACACTGGTGGTTCCTTTGTCTCTTCTTGTGCAACTTTGTACTATAAAAACAACAGTTTGATTCTTTAGGAGATAACATTATTTGCTGAGAGTTAGATGGGAAGATTGATGCCACTCTCACATCTGGGCAGTAAATATGAAACAAACAAACAGCTAACTAAAATAATCTGCCCACCAGCACCTATACTGTATATCTAAACATATCATGTGAATGTTGTTGATATTTTTAGCACTAGAGAGCGTTTTTTTAACTAGGTCCCTCTTTTGTTTGTGTTTGCATGTTTATGAGGATTAACACGCATGTATATGTGGTAGACACCTTATATGTTATTGTCAATGGTTTTACATTATTCTCCTGATTATGGGCCAATAAAGTGCCAAAATTACACTGGAAAGCACCAACAAAGGCAGTGCATCAGACAAGTAAATGTGGATGTAAACAACTAATGATTCAAAATGTAAAACAAAATTGGATTTGCAATGGAATAATGAAGTAGAAAAGGTACAAGACCTCTGGGTAAGCACAAAATAACAGAACAACATTTTGGTTGTCCAACCCTCTTTACCCTAAATTCACACCTTTAAAAAGGCCATAACGTAAATATGTCACATCTTTTCAGTGGCAAAATAAAATGAGCTGTCAAGGTTGCAGGTGTATGACATAAATGCTGTATTTACGTTTGTCAGGACTTCTCAGCTCTTATTTGTGAACAAATTAAAGCTAGTGGTGGTAAGTGAAATACAACTGATTGATAATGTACTTTAATTGCTTAATTGTGTCGAGACTGTCAAACCCACATTTCTAAATGACATTTCCAGACTGATGTGCATTCAAACGGGCAGCGGAGGAAGTCGTTTTGGCGTAATAGCGTTAAATGAGTGGGCTAACTGGCACTAATTACCCATTGTGCATGTATGTATGTCAGAGTGTGAGCCTCTGACAGGCCTGTAGAGACACCTATGATAACACAGCTGGGTCTTATTCCCCTGGCTCTGGGAGTGATTACATTGGAACTGAATGACTCCCTTTTTATTATTGCTTTTCACATTTTCTATTTCTATTTGTCCTTAAATTCATGGTTATATTTGCCCATTGTGTTCTTTCTGTCTAGCGCGTGGGACGGCGAAATGGAGAGACAGATGGAGGTGGAGAGAATGGACAGACGTCACTGTCAGTGGATGTAGGAGCTCTCCGACCCTCACACACTTTCATTCAGCTCATCACAAACGCCCGCTGTCTTTGGCTGTCTGAGTGCCATGCCGGGTAGCAGTGGGCGCGTGACGTTATAGAGGAGTAGGATTCCACTGTTTGCTTTTGACGTGCATCCGCCCTCTGTCTTGTGTGCTCTCGCGTTTCAACGTGGTTTTGTAATGGGACATATTTGTATGTGTGGTTTTGCACAGCAGAGAAGTGAAACCAGGGTAAGCCTTCCATCCTCTGTCTTGCAACCATTACATGAAATTCAGAGAAAAAAAGAGCTCTTTGTCACGTACTCACAGGCCTGCTGTTGTCGTTGATGAGCTTACTTTATTTTGTAGCAACCGTTCCACTCTCGAGCCAGTTACATAAATTACAACCCTCTTAGTTTATGGATTATATGTTGACAGTGACATTTAGAAGTTGCATATGAAGAATATAAAACACGTAAGGAATGCACTGATACCCAGGAGGCCTGATGGGACTATAAACCAGGACAGAGGCATTTCACAGCCACATGCAGCTTCTGAGTGCCACTCTGCCAACATACTCCTGCTTTTTTGTGACTGTGCCATGTTAGATATATGCTGCTGCGGGTGATTAATGTACACATATCCCTGACAAGAGTACAGCCTCAGTGGAACAAGGGTTCTGCCTTTCAAGAGCAGCAGGAAGGATTTACAATGAAACTCTGAGGCTGCTTCCTTTCTGTGAAGGCTCTGAGAAGTAGGCACCGTGCCAGTGTCTCCTCCTCCAGCCCGAGGCGGCTGTTTTATAGGGAAATGCACTCAACAGTTTGGGCACATACAGAGCAAATAGTTTGATGGGCTGTTGACTGATTGATTGATGACTTTGTTTGTCAAAGCTGTTCAGGTGTTACATTAGCACATATTAAAAACATACCACCTTATTATGATGTTTTGTAATGTCCCCACTACAAAAACGTCTTGAGTGCCCTTTCCTTTGCATGCACTGTGCCATGTTGTCAGAAATAAGGAAAAGGCACTGATGCATACACTCCAGTCATTGTGCTCATGCACCTGAAAGCTGTGTTTATTTTGCTCGCTGCTGCACATGCAAGCTCTGCTTTGTACGTCGGTCCTGAGAGTCACTTCCTGAGGCTCTCTCCAAGCTTCCTGTCTGAGAAGTCAGAGGTTATCTGCGGACCCCTCCCCTTTCAACCCACACGGGTCCATGCAGCTGTTTCCTCAGATGATTATGGATCAGATTAAAATACACACACACACACACACACACACACACACACACACACACATGAACACATGTTATTGGATTACAGGAAGGCCACAAAATGCGTAAAAGCTACTCGAAGAATATTACACTTTCTGCAAAGTTTCCTCTCATGCTGGGAGGATGCTTTTCTGTTTCTGAGATGTTCCCTTACTTCTCTTGTTGGCACTAGTGTGAGTTTGTGTGTGTGAGTGTATGTATAGCGTGTCTTCTGGTCTCAGATCTAGGACGGCAACTATATCAAGTATACTCATAATGTGTGTGTATGCATCTGTGCGTATGTGTGTGTGTTTTTGAACATCTGCTCCTTGTTGGCTTTGTTTGGATTGTCTGTAGTGGGTGTGGGACAGCCATGTCTTCTGCTGATTGTCTATGGAAAAAGAAGAAGACATAGATGTAGAAAAAGATAGGAGAAGTGTTGAAGACAATTTGGCGAGGGGATTAGCGTCAGTTTGTGCAAGCTCCAGTTGTCGGTTCCCACTTTACGTACCCCTGTCTCTTTTCTCCTCCCCCTTTGTTTTCCTTCGCTCTTCTCCCCCTTCCCCTCAGTGTTTCTCTTGTGGCCTTGCTCGCTCCACCCACCTCCCTTAAGGCAGCAGATGTTGGGTTTGCGTCCAGATGTTTTCTGTTTATCTCTCTTCGTTCACATCTTTAACAAACTCTCATACAGTAAACATTTACAGAGACGTCTCCTCGCCTCTGCTGCCACACTGCACAGGCACATGAAGAGAGAGATATTATACAAAGAGTGAAAGAGAAGGAAAAAAAGGCTGGCTGAGAATAAAAGACAGAAATCCAATGCCACCTACACATCCATATGCTTGTTGCTAAGAGTGACAGCTTTTTTTGTCTTTTATAAGCTGAATACACTATCTACACACAGAAACCCATACACACATGCAAAAGACTAGGCACACACTTCATAGTTTCTGTACTGGTTTGAGTGCAACATCTTCTCTGCCCACTGTGTTGACCTGACAACAAAGTGAGTGTTCTGTCACATCGCGTACCACCAGACTGGATTCAAAAAGGAAGTCTTCAGATCTGCTTTTACACTCACTCCAGAAATCACTCAGTTTTGAAAAGCTTTGCTTGCATAGCTTCATTGTTCTCTCTTTCCAGCCAGCCAATCTGCAGCTTCTCTCTGTTCTGACTCCATCTGACCTCTCTTTCATTTCATACACACAACATGAATCCTGTGATAGGGGGATTTTTATTGATGTGTATTTCACATTTGACTGTGACATAATAATTCTGTCCCCGCTGCTCTTTCACACGCAGCCTCGAAGGGAAGCATTGGCTATATATATATACAGTATATATTGAGAAACTCAGCAGTGAGGCATCAATAACAAGGCCATAAATAATTCTTTCTGCATCGCACCTGGCTTGTTCTGGCTTGGCGTTTTTTAAGGACAGGCAGCGAGACAAGTGTTGTTGTTGCTGACAAGTGTTGTTGTTGATGACTCTATTAACTTGTCATCTATTTGCACCAGCAGGTCAAGGTATCTTAATGTCTACTCTGTGGTTGGTTCGCCATAAAATGTAGTACAAATGTACAAATATAAGCATAGTATAACACAGGTACATGATATTGCCAATATATCTGCTAAACATCGGCATGTAAGTATTGCCATGTTAGCATGCTGATGTTAGCATTTAGCTAGATTCACCTCTGGGACAGAGTACAGTAGTTTTGAATTATTTTAACACATACATGCATGCATAATATGTCAGTCAAAGACAGGGAGTCAGACAGACAGGTCAGTGGAAACAGGCAGTGACCGTGCTGAACCTCAGGCTGCTGAACTTGACCGCAGGACCAGACTCTGACAGGGAGGTGTGACGCTCAGCTTGATGACATGACACCTGGATGATAATGAGGGGATTCCCTCTCTCCTCTCCTCTTCTCTCCTCTACCCTCTCTCCTCTCTTTATTTACTTGTGTCTGAGTTATATCTGGCTGATTAATGGACCACTGTACTTCACAGTTAAATACTTCAGCAGGCTTTTTGAACTTGGCCACAACTCACCCAGTACTATCTTCCTCCTCCTCATGCTTTCTACTGTAACTATTTTACTCCCTGTTGTTTCTCCTCCCCTTCTTGTGCCCTCCCCCCCAGCTCTATCATCACCAGCATTACTTATCCAGGTGATGACATCCGTCTCATAGCGCGGCAGTGATGTCCAGGTGCCTAATCCTCCCTCTTATATCCAGTTATCCAGCGAGAGCCCTCTGACATGCTGGCTGGGGACATGGAGCCAGGCAGTGAGGCCATCAGACAGCTGCTGCTCTGGGGTGAGCGTCCAACCTCCCTCTACCTCCCTCCTCTTCCCTAAACACACACATAAACACTTATTTTATGTTTTAAACAGACCCCCTGACCTCTAATCCTAACAATACCTCTGACCATTGTATGTCTAACCTTGGTGTCATGGCCTGTATAGCCAGGGTTGCCAACACTCACGCATCTGGCGTGTGACACACGCTTTCACTTTCAATCTCACGCTCTCACGCTGCCCAAACTATTCTCACGCCAAAACAAGAATACCGAAGACTATAAACGGTTTTGAAAACTTTTGTCACGTAGTGATCGTCTTCTCAATAGAACATCTTTGATAATGTCTTCTGGCCAATCAGAATCACGACAACGGCGTGGTGTTCTTGCAGGAAGTCCCGACGGAGAATACTTTTGCTGTAGTACATCTCTATACATCGATACAACATTACGTGTTGATAGAAATCAACACGTAATGAAATAAGACCCCACGGTTTGATGATTGATAGGTGTGTGGGCTGTCTTTAATTTTGACACACAGAACAATGGGGGCTATCCACCCTTATCCACAATGTAAAGTAATTCACACAGCCTCTTCTCTCTGAGGAGCAGCAGGCTCAGCTTTCAGAACAAAGTAACACAAAACTAAAATGGCATTCATTTTTTTAAATATGTCGTGTAGTAATAGATGTATTTATTTGTATTCTCAAGAGAGTACCAGAATGTGTATTTTATGTTAGTATTTCAAAAAATCTCCTGGGGGAGAATCCCACAGACCCCCCTGGGGGTTGGGTTTTCAGCATGTCAACTCTTTCACTTGTGGGGAAGTTGCAGAATTGGCTCCAGGTCGCCCTTTTTATTTACTACAAGACAAATGTGCCTTTTTATTTCATACAGTTCAATTTGGATTGAGACAGGGAAATAATCTAAACCTCACGCGTGGCGTTTCACTGTCAAGGGGAGCGTGTATGTAATTACATTGCAAATACTGATTTGAGCCCCACCACCACTGTATGGGTTAGCCGGCCCTAACATAGATTACCCAACAAAAATACTCCGTGGCCGCCACTGCCGCCCCGTATTGCGCATGCGCAGATCTAAGATCCAGTAGAAATGAATATGCCAAAATAGAGTCAAAGAGTATGAGAGTGAGAGTGTGTTAATTAATATATTTGGCCGTTTGGAGTAAGTCTGTAAATGTGTTTGTGTGTGTGTGTTTCATGTATAGGCATCTCACGATAATTAATTTTGTTGGATACATTTTCCCGGAAATTATTGTGATAAACGATAATATTGTCGGCACCGTTGTATGACCATTTTAGACCACTGACATAATGATAATATATAATAATAATTCAAGTACATCCTTTCAAACTGCTAGTCACATCCTCATGTAAATGGCAATTTATCGAGTTCATTTTTATTTATCGTACGATACGTCAATTAATTGCTTATCGCGACAGGCCTAT